>NC_086186.1:10412500-10723000 GCF_023053635.1 Elgaria multicarinata webbii
AAGGACTTCTTCACACAGTGCATAGTTAAATGATGGAACTCACTACCACAAGATGTAGTGATGGCCACCAATTTGGATGGCTTTAAAAGGGGGTCAGATAAATTGCTGGAGTTGAAGGCTATCCATGGCTACTAGCCCTGATAGGTATGTGCTATCTCCAGTATTCGAGGCAATAAGCCTGTGTGCACCAGTTGCTGGGGAACATGGGTGAGAGGGTGCTGTTGAACCATGTCCTGCTTGTTCATCCCTGGCCGATGGCTGGTTGGCCACTGTGTGAACAGAGTGCTGGACTAGATGGACCCTTGGTCTGATCCATCAGGGCTCTTCTTAGGTTCTCATGTTTCTACCTACTTCCATGGGTGGAAGCAATGATCCCAGCACCCCTATGATCAACCTTGAGTAAGGGGGCAGATATCATAGCTTTGGCAGCCACTACATGGCCATTCCTGACCTACACAGACACAGTGACCATTTGTATCTTTTCAGTCATAAAGACTTTGCTTATCTGGAAATCCCACATATACAGAATCAGGGGAAATACAATTAAGACAAGAATTAGTTTTGGGACAGCCAAGCTAACGATGCTTACAGTTGGATGAAGCGGTATCTTTAATGTTGACAAGCGCTCCGGGCTTTGGTTTTCCGTCTTGTCCAAAAAGATGTGTGGTGGTAATTGCAGTTGTCTTGTTTATGAGCCGCTCTGGGTACTAGGGCTGAAATACTTGGATGCCTGAAATAAATAATTGGAAGGGGGGGGTCTGTCTTGGCTACTTGGCTCTGTGTGTGTGTGTGCGTGTGTGTGTATCACACAGGATTTCTGTCTCTTCAATTTAAGCAATCCAGGCCTAGCCAAACCAGTGGAGGTTTTATCATTTCACTTCAAACGTGTGTATAAAGGGTCAGAGGCCCAGGATCAAGGCCCAGGTGCTTTCCAGTGCCTCCCTGGCCTACCCACTTTCCACATGTCCTGGGAATTTTCCCCCCATACGCAGGTGACTCTTCCTGCTCATCCCCTTGAGTAACTGAACGCGTCCTATGAAGTTTAATTGAATCATTGTTTATGGTACAGTTTTCAGAAAAACAACAACAGAACATCTGAAAAGCGAGGCAAGAATTCAAGTCAAACCCTGTCATGTATGCTGCCAAGAACATAAGAATAAAAGAACATTGGATCGTAACAAGGGATCCATCTAGTCCAGCATTCTGTTCACACAGTGGCCACCCAGTTGCCAACGGGAAATCCACAAGCAGGACAAGAGTGCCAGAGCACCCTCCAGCCCATGTTCCCCAACAGCTCATGTACGTAAGTATACTGCCTCTACGGGAGGTAGTGTAGCCATCAGGGTTAGTAGCTATAGAATAGTTTCCTCCTGGTATTTGTCTAAAACCCATTTAAAAAGGGTTCAGAGGAGGGCAACGAGGATGATCAGGGGTCTGGAAACAAAGCCCTATGAGGAGAGACTGAAGGAACTGGGCAGGTTTAGCCTGGAGAAGAGAAGATGGAGGGGAGACATGAGAGCACTCTTCAAATACTTAAAAGGTTGTCACACAGAGGAGGGCCAGGATCTCTTCTCGATCCTCCCAGAGTGCAGGACACGGAATAACGGGCTCAAGTGAAAGGAAGCCAGATTCCGGTTGGAGATCAGGAAAAACTTCCTGACTGTTAGAGCAGTGTGACAATGGAATCAGTTACCTAGAGAGGTTGTGGCCTCTCCCACCCTAGAGGCCTTCAAGAGGCAGCTGGACAACCATCTGTCAGGTATGCTTTAAGGTGGATTCCTGCATTGAGCAGGGGGTTGGACTCGATGGCCTTATAGGCCCCTTCCAATTCTACTATTCTACGATTCTATGACTCTCTGAATTTATTTGGCTTATCATTAAAAAGAACAATCCAGGACCCATTCCCCACCCCCTGCAAGAAACTTTAAATTAATCAATTCAAGCAGGCAAGAGACTGCCAGAATATGATGTTCTCATTAACAACAATCATATTCATATATATATATATATATATATATATATATATATATATATATATGTACACAGAATGCAAAATGAAATGAAAGCAGAGAAATTAGAAGGCAAACGAAAAATAGATTAAGGGAGGAAGGTGCCTTAAATCAATTTAAATATTAATTTTCACAATTGGAAACTAACATTAGAGAGAGAAGGAACGGACGACATTTTGCTGCAGGCATCAATCCACCAAGTTTGAAATGGAGTTGTGTATGTGCGTGCATTTCAATGTATCAGAAAAATAATTATATGATGGATAGTTTCTCTTCAATCACTTGGATGATAAGACGTTCTGAGTTAAATCCTAATATGAAAGAATTGATTTTGCACTTTCCTGAGTTAATGTCATTTCGGGCCCTCAAGAGTTTAATGGGACAACCGATGCCACCCCTTTGAGGTCACCGGATGCACAAGCATATGACTTCGTCTGTGTCTTCGCCTCCCTACCCACCCCTGACACAGCAGGCACATACAGCCTCTCTGCTGCCAGAAAATACCAACCCGTGGCCTTTGACAGATGCTGCATGGTTCAGTAAGTTGTCATACTACAGTAGGAGCCATGGGACTGGCGTCGTGATCCAGCCTACAAACAGGGCTTGATTTTTGGATTTTCTTTTCCGAGCTGAGAGATGCCCATACTGCTCACATATGGCCTTCTGCCAAAGCTGTCCACATCTAGGGAGTGGATTTCAGTCCTTAAGCAGCTGTGTAGACTATTGAAAGTGGTGGGTTTCCAGCCCCTGCCCCACAGTAAATCTCGGAACGAGGGATAAGCTCAGAACTAGGGGTGTGCTCTGCTCTGTTATGGATCCCCGGATCCGAAGCGGAGCGGGCCAATCCGGACCTCCACAGCCCGGTTCCGGAGCAGATCAGGGGAGGTCCAGAACAGTTCGGAACAGTGTTCCGAAGCTCCAGAACCAGGTAAGTGGGGGAGGGGAGCTTACCTGGCACCGCGGTCCATGCAGTGATGGCAGCGGAGCCAAGTAAGGGGAGGGGGCTTACCTGGCTCCGTCGTGGTCTGGGTGGCGGCTTCAACTAAGGCCCAGGCCTCAAGCTGGAAGCAGGCTGTGGCCTGCTTCTGGTTTGAGGTCTGGACCTCAGTTAAAGCTACCGCCTAGACCGCGACAGAGCCAGGTAAGTGGGGGGGGCTTTCCTGGCGCCGCCACTGTGGCCTGTGCGGCGGCGGATGGTGGAGCCAGGTAAGGGGGGAGAGGGGCTTTTTCAGCCCCCATTTTGTCCCCCCTTCCCCACTTACCTGCCTCCGCTGTCCACCACAGAGGCAAGTAAGTGGGGAAGGGGGTGCTAAATGGGGTCCGAATCTCAATCCGGACGTCCAGATCTTGCCCTGGATCTGATTCTGGAGCGGATTGGGGGATGTCCAGATCGACCTGAACTGGGATCCAAAGCGGTTCGGGGAGGGGGCGCACAGCCCTACTCAGAACAGGTGTTAGCCCTAGTTGCTCTGACAGCTGTCCAAGGATGGGAGGTGCTGATGTCAGGCCTGGCGCCAAAGCCAGCGTGAGAAATCAGCAACCTTCCCGATATTGTTGATCTCTGAGTCCCATCAGCCCCAGTCAATATGTTCAATGGTCCAGGATGATGGGTGTTGCGTTCCAACACCGTCTGGAGGGACACGGTTTGCCCACCATTGCACAAAGATATAAAGTGAAAAGGAGAGACTCGCTGAGCTGCAGTTAAGTGTATTGATGGATATAGGGCTGGTTCGCATGTCACAAGGGTGTTTCATAACCCACGGTGGCTTGTTAACTACTCAGTGTCCAGGTTTGGAGGATCACTGGGGCAGGGGGAGAATCCAGCGTGGCTTCTTCCCCTCATCTGCCAGCATTTTATGAACGGTTCCAACACTGCACTGCCATTTTGTGACTGGTGGGCTTCAGTCATTTCCAGCTCTCTCAAGGGAGCCCTGAGGGTAGAAAGTTTGAGAATCCCTGATCTAAACCTAAGCATATAGATCTTAATTGCTGGCAAGCCTCTCTCCCCCACCCCAGTTTGCACACTAACATGTCTCTCCACCCCTTCATCACTGTCATCTATGCTCATTTATTCATTTATTTATTATTGCATTTATATTTATTACATTTATATACTGCCCCATAGACGAAGCTCTCTGGGCAGATTACAAAAGTTAAAAACAATGAACATTAAAAAGTATACAAAATTTTAAACCATCAGAAACATAAAAACAGCAGTATAAAAACAACGGTATCCATTTAAAAACAACAGTTCTGGGTCCGTTACAAACAAACTTAGCATTGTTAAATGCTGTTAAAATGCCTGGGAGAAGAGAAAAGTCTTGACCTGGGGCCGAAAAGATAACAGTGTTGGCACCAGGTGAGCCTCATCAGGGAGATCATTCCATAATTGAGGGGCCACCACTGAAAAGGCCTTCTCCCTTGTTGCCATCCTCCGAGCTTCCCTCGGAGGAGGCACTCGGAGGAGGCCCTATTGCATTTATATCCCATCTTTTTTTCCTCCAAGGAACCCAAAACAGCATACATAATCCCCCTCCTCCTCTCCATTTTATCCTCCCAACAACAATCCTGTGAGGAAGGTTGGGCTGAGAGTCCGTGACTGGCCCAAAGTCACCCAGTGGGTTTCCATGGCTGAGTGGGGACTAGAACCCGGATCTCCCGACTCCCAGTCCAACACCTTAGCCACTACACCACACTGTAGTTCTCTCTCGCACCCTTTTCTCTCAGTCACATCCAGCCTTTCCTCTGCTCCACCAAAAGTGCACAAACGCACTCGCGCACACCTCCTTTTTCAACTGCACGGTCTCCATTCTAAGCCTGTTCGTATTCTTGTTGCATTCCTCCTTCCCCAGGCATTTCTGATGATTAAAAAATCCCAAGCTTTGTGGGGATCAATAGCTATGAAAGGCCAAAGGAAAGAAGAAGAAATACACAGACATCCTGGCTTACTGGATTGCCAATGCAAAGCAGGAAAGTGGTGCAGGGGTTTGGTTGACCATCTGTTTTTACATGTCAGGAGCAAAGGTAAAATGGGGCAAATAAAACCCCCATTTTATGAAGAGGAGAGAGGAGAAGAGACTGTTTTGTTCTGCATGGCTTGGGATGGTGATTCTCAGCGTGAAATGAAGGAGAAGGATCTTGTGAGGTTTTTGAATGCTGTAGGGGGAATTAAAGTTACTCCAGTAATGGACCACCCACTGGCCAAAGGGGAAAGTGTCTTGGAGGTAGGAGTCTTGAGGGAAACGGAGAATCCAGCATCAGGTAAGAGGTAGGAATGGAGGAGAGAATTTCATTTAGTCTGCTTTTTTTTAACAAGTCAACTTGATTCACGCTTCCCAGATGACTGTGCGGATTGGAACTCGGTTCTCCTTCAGCTTCCACACCTCTGTGAATTTTGCGGTGCAGTTCTCAGCTCAAAAACAGCATCCGCAAATGCATACCACAGGGAGATTTTCATTCAAATGTACGTATTCAAGGAAGTTGCATTTTTAAACGCATATATTAGGTAAGGTTGCACACACAAAATGTGCATACTACATAAGGTGCATACGAAAGCCGTATGTTAAGGGGAAATTGCATATGAAAATAAATGTGGATTTTCATATGTGTGTGCGTTGTTCTTTTTAATTCACAAACTGATGCAGAAACTGGATTGAATGGATTTAAGATGGATTGAATACACGTACAAATGACATGGACTGAAGGCTGGTTGATGCCTTCATCCCTGGTAACAGCACAAATAGAACTTTAGTGGAAACTGGGAAGAGAAGGAACAGGGAGAAAGGTGAAGCTGGAGGGTGAGACACAGTGATTCCAGAAGAGGAGCACATACCATTGGAAACATCCCTCACTCTCTAACTACCCCTATTTTGTGGCCATAGCATCATGGTTAAGAGACTGAGGTGTACCACAAACCAAGAAATGTGCAGTTCAGATCTTACCTCTTCCATGAATATTCTCTCTGTCCCTTCTGCAATATGAGTATAACAGTACTGCCCTACCATACTGGGTCGTAGGGCTGTGCTCCGCTCTTATTCGGATTGCAAATCCGGAGCAGAGCAACCCAATCCGTCTCCACCAAAGGCGGATCTGAATTGGGTCAGGGGAGCTGCAGATCGAGGCAAAGCGGTTCGCCTGCATCCGGAGCTCTGAACGCGGGTAAGTGGGGGGGGAAGGGGGCTACCTGGCACCGCCACAGTCCATGCAATGATGGCAACAGAGCCAGGTAAGGGGGCAGGGGGGAGGGGGGGCTTACCTGTGTCCATCGCGATCCGGCACAGGCTTCAACTGAGGCTCAATTGAAGCCGGCGCCGGACCACGATGGAGGCAGGTAAGTGAGGGGGAAGGGGGCTTACCTGGCAGTGCTGCCGCAGTCCGTGCAGTGACGGTGGCAGAGCCAGGTAAGGGGGCGGGGGAGGGGGCTTATTCGGCCCCCATTTTGTCCCCCCTTCCCCACTTACCTGCCTCCCCTTTCCACTGTGGAGGCAAGTAAGTAGGGAAGGGGGGCAAAATCTTGATCTGCCCCTCCGGATCTTGCTCCCCAGAGCGGAGCAGGAGAGGGTCAGATCAACCCAAAGCAGTTCGGGCCTAATCCAAAAGTTCCAGATCAGGCCACAAAGAGTTTCAGGGGGTCCATGCACAGCCCTACCTTCTAGACCTCCATAGCAGGGTGGTTGGACCTCTTGCAGCCCAAGGGACAAATTCCAGGTTGGTGAAGCCCATGGGAACTGCATTCTAGTGGTGAGCAAGGCCCTAAATACCACCATATTGTGATTGGCTCCTGTGGTTGAAAGTTCTACTCCGGGGTGGGGAGTAGTCCTGGTGCTGCCATTGACTAAGATAAAGCAAAAGTGGTGAAGCGACGTGTTATTAGAAAGCGGCTCCCAAGCCGAGCCACAGAGGGTGACATTGGGTGAAGCTGAGGGAACTTGAGGGTGATTCATGCTGACCTACTTTCCCAGGCGGCTCTACTAGTGCAAGGAGTGCAGACGATTTGTGGGCTGGTATTTTTAGCTAACTCCAGTGTCAGGCTTTTGCTTGCTTACTCAAGGATATTTTTTTTTGCAAGAGAGAAGTCAGAACAGAACATGGAGCAGAGATGAAGTAGCCAAGGCTGGCAATGTTTGCTTTTCCATTCATGGTCCCTCTCATGCCAGGCGTGAAGTGCTTCAGCAGTGACTTGCACAGCCCCACAGTACCAGGCCTAGAAATTCAGAGGGGGCTTGTTTTTTACGCAGTAAAGGCCCAAAGTGATGGTTGGTGGCTCATTGGGTAGGGGAACCTTCCTGTTAACCCTAAGACTGTGGGTTCGAGACCCATTGACCAATAGCTGAAGCTCTCTGGGCAGTTCACAAAAACAAAAAACAAAAAATACAACTTACGTACAAAATTTAAACCACAATATAAAAACCGCAGTGTAAAAGCACAACCAGAATAAAACCGAGCAGCAATGCAGAGATTTAAAATACATATTTAAAACAGCAAATTAAAAGACTAGGATGGTAAAATGCCCATTCACAAAAGGGCCACGATGGGGAGCCCGGCCAGTCACAAAAGAGTCATTTCTTAAGAAATAAAATACAAGTCAGGAGGGGCAAGGAGCCTCACTGTCGCATGCCAGCCTCTCTGTTGTTGTTCATTTTTAAATCTTAAGAGGTGTCTGTTGGCACATTGGTGCCCATGGGCACAGGGCCGGCGCTACCGTTAGGCCAACTAGGCAGCCCGCATAGGGCTCAGACCACAGAGGGGCGCAGTACTGACCTTTAAGGGTCACAGTTTTATACAAATTAGCTGTTTCAAGAAAAAAAACACAATAAAAGGAAAATATAATAGTTCAGAAACTCTTCTTGAACAGCTGAATCAAAGTTGGCAAATTTTGGGGTGTGTGTGCAAGTAGCTCGCCTTGCCTAGGGCACAAAATATTATTTATTTATTTATTTATTTATTTATTTATTTATTTATTTATTAATTACATTTCTATACCTCCCAATAGCCGGAGCTCTCTGGGCGGTTCACAAAAAATAGTCTGGCACCAGCCCTGCATGGGCACCACAGTGGTGTGTGTGTGTGAGTGTGTGTGTGTGTTGAGAGAGGCCTTAGCTAGACCTAAGGTTTATCCTGGGATCGTTCCTGCTTGCTCCCAGGATATCCTGTGTGTGTCATTTACATGAACAGGGATGACCCCGGGACAACCCAGGGATAAACCTTAGGTCTAGCTAAGGCCAGAGAGAGAGAGAGAGAGAGAGAGAGAGAGAGAGAGAGAGAGAGAGAGAGAGAGAGAGAGAGGTCATGGCTACACCAAGCTTATATCCAGAGATTGTCCCGGGATCATCCCTGTGCATCCAAATGACACACAGGGGATCCCGGGAGCAGGCAGGGATGACCCCTCCATTTGCCTGGGATAATCCTTAGGTCTAGCTAAGGCCACACAGAGAGAGAGATTCCAATCCCTACTGTAACATAAAGCCTCCCTTTAGGTTTTGTATAGAACACTCAGCCATGTGCCGGACTATATACTTCCGAACAGAGATGCCTTGTCTTGCTGGCTTGTGCTGAATTTCTTATAGAGGCCGACCTCTTCTTCATGAGTCTGGTGGGGTGGCAAAAGTATGCTCTTCGCCCCCAGACTGCTGTCAGAAAACAGATAGAATACATATCACGGCCACCACTGAGCTGGAAAAATGACAGCAGACCCCATCTTTTATTTATTTGCCTACCTGTTTCAAATGTTCTATCCCACCTTCTGACCCCAGTTGATCCTTAAGGCTCACAAAACAGAAAAATTGAACAGCCATGATAGGATCCAAAAAACCACAGGTCCAAACCGAGACAAATAAGATAGTGACAGCAACATAACAACTCTGTGCTTATCCTCTAAAGGCCCAGGCAGGTAATGATCAGCCCAGGAATTTGCAACCAATCTCTTCCTTCCCACCTTGCACTTTGACACTTTCAGGCTAAAGTCCTAAACAAGCTTGCTAAGAAGTGAGCCCTATAGAACATGGTAGGGCTTAGGTGCAAACGTGCAGAAGGCGGCGCGGCCATTCACAAGTCATGGGAAATCCATCCATGAGCTAGGTGAATAGACAAGAGTGCCTCTGCTTTTCAGTGTTGGAAAGTCTGGAGGGACTCACAGCACAGTTGCTTTATATGGAGAAAGCATGGCAACTCGTCATTTAGCATTGGCGGCAATAAACTCAAGCTAGAGCCGGTTTAGAAGAAGTGCAGATCAACGTACTTTATTAGTGCTTCTATCTGTTTCACACAAACTCCTATGTCAGGGTTGTTGAGCCTCTTTCAGCCCAAGGGAAGAATTCCATTTCAGAGGAGCTCTGAGGGGCCTTACTCAAAGGGTAGGTAGGACCAAATGCAAAAATGCCCGTACCTTTTAGTTTCAGGCTCTTCCTGCCAGCAACTAAGCCTTAGGGGAGGCACCTCAACCTTAGGAGAGGACTGAGGTTCTGTGCCACTGTCCTGTGTGAAGACGCTGGTGGGGTCCCCCGCTTTGACCTGGAGACTCGGATTATTCAAACTATTTCTCAGCCAGGGAGAGGTGAGAAATTTGTTCCGGTTGCATTGAAATGTAAATTTGCTGAACTTGCACTTCCTGACCCTATACAGTATTGGCATTTTTGCCCCGCCCCTTTTGCATTCAGCCCCTCCCACCCCTGGCAGCCACAGTCATCCAAAAGCCTGGAATTAGGTAAGTCCTCTCTGAAAGGCAAACTAAAATTAATTTCTCCCCCATCCAATGATCTGTTTTCTCCAGATAATCGGCAGAGCAGAGATTACTTAGGAGGGAGTCTACCCATCATTCTGAGTTTTAAATATACAAATTAGATCCCTGGAGGAATTAGGGAATTGTTGAGGGGCTGGGGAATCACAAGAGGATGGAAGATTGATGTCCAGTACATCGGGGTATTATTCGGCCTGTCTTGTCCTCTGGAATCTTGCTTTGCGTTAGAGCATCATTAACTGTAAGAATGAACAAATATGAGGAATGGCCATAGTTATGAGAGTATAATGCGTTTGAGTCTGCAGGGCTTAGACTTACTTCAATGCCTGCATCTAAGCTCCATTAGCATTAAGGAGAAGCTAGCCAGATGAGATGTGCAGTTAGACAGGCGTGTCATCTTGGGAGAAGATGGGGAATGGGGGAGAATCGTAAAGAAATGCCACACGCACACCCATAGGGATGTCAGGGAACTGTGCAACAGATTCAAATAAGGTCAGATTTTCTATACATTTGACCTGCGGGTTTTGCAGCAGGCTGGCTTTTTTTCAGAGTCACACAGATTCTGTGGGCTTATTTACATCATCATCATCATCATCATCATCATCATCATCATCATCATCATACATTTATTTCTTACCCGCCTCTCCATTTTGATCGAGGCGGGGAACAACAGTAAATGGTAAAATACATAAAACTGAATTAAAACGTAATATACATTATTAAAACATCCTAAAAAAATCCTAAAAAACATCCTAAAAACGTCTTAAAATTCCACTGGATAGGCCTGCCGGAAGAGATCAGTCATTATAGCTTTCTTGGATGCTAGTAGACTGTTAAGTTAATGAGTCTCCTCTGGCAGGGCATTCCACAGTCTGGGAGCAGCAGAAAAGAAGGTCTTCTGGTAACAGTTGTTAATCTAGTTTTTCCTAGCTGAAGTAGATTCTTCCCAGAGGACCTGAGTGTGAGGGGCGGAACGTATGGGAGAAGGCGATCCCGCAGGTAGCCTGGACCCAAACCATGTAGGGCTTTAAAGGTAATAACCAACACTTTATACTTCGCTCGGAAACTAATTGCTCGGCAGCCAGTGAAGAGATTTTAAAACAGGTGTAATGTGGTCACCCCTAGGTGTACCGGTGACCAGCCTGGCTGCCATATTCTGAACTAGCTGAAGTTTCCAGACTAGACACAAAGGTAGCCCTATGTAGAGCACATTGCAGCAGTCGAGCCTTGAAGTTAACAGCACATGCACTACCATCTTTAGGTCTTCCAACTCTATGAAGGGCCACAGCTGGCGTATCAGCCGAAGCTGATAGTAGGCACTCCTGGCTGTCACATCTATCTGGGCTGTCATTTGGAGCGACGGATCCAGAAGCACTCCCAAGCTGTGAACACAGTCTTTCAGGGAGAATGTAACCCCATCCAGAACTGCTTGAAACACCTCCAAACCCAGGTTGTGGCCTTTGACAGCAAGCACCTCCGTCTTTATTTATTTACAGTCTTTGTATGCTGCTCCATATCTAAGCAGTGAACAACATAAGCAGCACAATAGTAAAAAGATAAAAAAGATTCGAACACCATATTAAAATCATTAAATTAGAATGCCAATAAAAACCGTGGCTGGCCGTGTAAGGAAATGAATAGGACTTAAGTTATAAGATATAACAAACTGGATGCAACCCTGAAGCCTTTGCTTCACTCGTTGACAACCTCAAGGGCTGAGCCCTCTTAATGAAAATGGTGTCTCAAGGGCCAAACTAGACAGGATGTCAATTGCACAAATGCCATTTCTTCCTTTGTTTTTAATACTTCTGTACCGCTTCATCTAATCACAGGTCCCTAAGCGGTTTACATGTGACATGCATGTGTGTCTTTTGTTATGCAAAGGACAGCCACCGGCAAACCGACTCCCCCAGGAAGTCCTACGCACAGACCGGGTCTAAAGCAGGAAATGCTAAATGGATTCTGAAGGGCGCTCGTGACGCGCTGTTCTAAAGCAATCGAAAAGGAGCTGCAGGATTAGTGTACATTCTTTAAAGGTCAGCAGAAACCTGCATTGGAAGAAACCACCTGGAGCGTATTTACAAAGGTTGGATCAGCTGCAGAGAGGGGACATGACGGGGCGGGGCAGCTATCCGTCGCGGGGCTCGGTCAGTCCTTTTGTGGTGAAAAAGGTTCGGGAGCTGCGCCTTGTCAAAAGGCCGGGGTGTAAATACCAGACCTGTCTTTGTAGGATGGGAAGCGCGGAAGGTGAGGGTGGAGGCCATTCATCAGAGCCAAGGAAAGGGGAGGAGGCATCAACCTTTGCAGCAGCACAGCCTGCAGCGTTCGCCTGATCCAGGAGACAGATTGCAGGGCGCTGATCCTCTCTCGAGCTACGCTTCTCCCATTCCAACGAGATGGGCGGCCTCAGGCCTACAGCACCGGAAAGGCTTGCTCATCGCGAGTGGTCTCATTACCTTGCCCAGGAAGACAGAGTGGAGGTTTATTATCTTTTCATTTTGAACTGGTTGTGCTGTTTTCCACCTTAACCCTCAAACCAATTCCAAAGGGTGGTTTGCCAAGTCAGAAAATACAAGCCAAGTGGCTTGGGGCAGAGTAAGCAGAGTGTGGGCAACTTGTGGTTCTCTAGATCTTTTGCCCTGCAACTCCCACAATGCCTCGTCATTGACTATTCTGGCCAGGGCTGATGGTAGTGTAGTCCAAAACGTCAGTGGCCCACCCCTGATCTAAAAGAACATCCATATGGACCTTCCAGGACCCTTAAGTCATCTACAGAGGCCCTCCTTCAAGTAATGCTGGATGAAGATAGCTGGGCAGCTACAAGAGAGAGGGCCTTCTCCATTGTGGCACCACAAAATGACCCCAGGAGGAGTCCCTGATGCCTAAAATATTGTCTTTTTCTGTGGTCTCTGATCACTTCCACCGACCTTGGTTCCTACTTTAATGCCTTCCTCTTGAACTAGAAAGCTCTCAGATAGGTGCGTATGCTCAAAATGTCCCTACTTATCAGGGATAGATGTGCTTCTTTTGAGAGTTGCTAGCAGTGTCATTCTTCGTGGTTCAAGGGCATCGCCTCTAGGGTCAATGCATACATATGAATGGCAAAGTACCATGCAGTACACAGCCTTCTACATCATATACTGCAACTGTTCAAGGATATTTTGAACTGTTGCTAACTTACCATTCGCGATGGCCAAATGTACCCTGTCAGAAAAGATCATTCACTCACCATGCAACGAATGCAATGTTATGAATTTGGAAGTAATTCTTCCTTGCTTCGAGAATTTGAAGCTATCTCCACATGTTTACACATGCGCATGACCAAAGTACCTCTGAAGACTGTGGCCTGCATAATTTGGCATTGTTTTCCAAGCCCATGCACCGTGGTGTCATGATGAGCCCTTCTCCCATTGGCTGTTTCTGCATGTGCCTTGTTTACCAGAGTCAGGTGATGTGGAGGCTGACAGGGGCTTCAGCAAGCTGGAGCGTGTTCAGAGGAGGGCAACCAGGATGATCAGGGGTCTGGAAACAAAGCCCTATGAAGAGAGACTGAAAGAACTGGGCATGTTTAGCCTGAAGAAGAGAAGATTGAGGGGAGACATGATAGCACTCTTCAAAGACTTAAAAGGTTGTCACACAGAGGAGGGCCCGGATCTCTTCTCGATCCTCCCGGAGTGCAGGACACGGAATAACGGGCTCAAGTTAAAGGAAGCCAGATTCCAGCTGGACATCAGGAAAAGCTTCCTGACTATTAGAGCAGTACGACAATGGAATGAGTTACCTAGGGAGGTGGTGGGCTCTCCCACACTAGAGGCCTTCAAGAGGCAGCTGGACAACCATCTGTCGGGGATGCTTTAGGGTGGATTCCTGCATTGAGCAGGGGGTTGGACTCAATGGCCTTGTAGGCCCCTTCCAACTCTGCTATTCTATGATTCTATGATATGCAGAAGAAGTTTTGAACAGATTATTCAGAAGGCAGAGAAAAAACTTCTGCAATGCAAAAAAATGTGTGTGTGTAATGGCTCAAGCACTTGATATGAGAATTAGGCTGCAATCCAACTCACCTTGGAGTAAACCCATTGAAGTTAGTGGAACTTACTTCCGAGTCAACATGTTTTGGATTGTTCTGTCGGTCTAAGGTTACTTTTAGTTGTAGTGTGTATCCAAACATAACCTTTCCTTCTCACAATGCAGCAGCTTATTATTATTGTTGTTGTTGTTGTTATTTAGTTCTACCATCTAACACTTCCTTCCCGATTTCAGAGGAGCAACTCCGTTTGTCATATGCAAATGTATTTAAAGTTAATTAATCAGCGTTAAAGGCAGATGATTAAGCGACTGCAGATCATTAATTAGATGGCTGCCCTAATCCATAGGACTTTCCGTCGATGGATCTTTGCAGGGTAATTGTTTGTATCCACTTCAGCTCGTCGTGTGGAGCAAAAAAAGAAGAAGCAAATATTAGATCCTCGCCTTGCTGCAGAGCACTTGAGAATTAATTGCACTGGAAAATGCCTCCTTTCTCCAGCTCATTACCTATATGCTGCCCTGTCACTCGCGCATGATGCATGCTCTCCAGTCCATAAAATAAAATATTTTTAGTGGCGCGGTGAAAATGTATGAGTTATCTGTACCGTCCACATTCAAGTGCATCGCCCTGCCAGAACTCGTGTTCCAAATCCTGCATTTGCCAAGGTAATAGCGGGGTGAACGGGCACTTGTCGGGGAGGAACGGAAAACGGAAGCAGGGGAGCCGGCTGAAGAAGGTTTAGCGGCAGAGATCCGGGACTCTGCGTTGCAGGGCGAATGACCAGTGAGGAGGGAGAAAGCCCAGGGCTTTAAAGGAAATAGATGAGGGGGGGAGGGGGGGTGCCAATGATTTGGGGGGGCAACTGAGAAGAGCCCCCTGGATGATAAAATAATAATAATAATAATAATAATAATAATAATAATAATAATAATAATAATAATAATATGGCCCAGACAATGGTGAGAAGGAGGATCAGGAGATGCCCCCCTGCTTACATAGAATCATAGAATCATAGAATAGCAGAGTTGGAAGGGGCCTACAAGGCCATCGAGTCCAACCCCCTGCTCAATGCAGGAATCCACCCTAAAGCATCCCTGACAGATGGTTGTCCAGCTGCCTCTTGAAGGCCTCTAGTGTGGGAGAGCCCACAACCTCCCTAGGTAACTGATTCCATTGTCGTACTGCTCTAACAGTCAGGAAGTTTTTCCTGATGTCCAGCTAGAATCTCGCTTCCTTTATCTTAAGGCCGTTATTCCGTGTCCTGCACTCTGGGAGGATCGAGAAGAGATCCTGGACCTCCTCTGTGTGACAACCTTTTAAGTCTTTGAAGAGTGCTATCATGTCTCCCTTCAATCTTCTCTTCTCCAGGCTAAACATGCCCAGTTCTTTCAGTCTCTCTTTATAGGGCTTTGTTTCCAGACCCCTGATCATCCTGGTTGCCCTCTTCTGAACACGCTCCAGCTTGTCTGCGTCTTTCTTGAATTGTGGAGCCCAGAACTGGATGCAATACTCTAGATGAGGCCTAACCAGGGCCGAATAGAGAGGAAACAGCACCTCACGTGATTTGGAAGCTATACTTCTATTAATGCAGCCCAAAATAGCATTTGCCTTTCTTGCAGCCATATCACACTGTTGGCTCATATTCAGCTTGCGATCTACAACAATTCCATGCTCACTGGGTCATGGGTCTCTGCCTATCAAGCACGCAAAGAGAGCAATGATGAGAAAGACAGGAGGAGGAGGAGGAGCTAGTGATAAAGGCCATGAAAATGTAGACTCAGTGATGGTGTCTTGCTCAAGAGTCCTCAAAAGCCTGGAGCTGGCACTGCTGAAAGCCTAAAACATGTGGAGCCAGCCTTGTGTATGGCCATCTAAAGGATGGGTGTGGAGGACAGTACTGAAAGAACATTTTAGTCCAAGGCCTAAAATGCCCACTGAATGGCAGGGGGCCCTTAGCCTAAATCCCCAGCCCCTGGGGAAAAGCAAGAGGATGGAAGTTCGACGCCCAATACACTGGAGCATCATTCGCCCCGTCTTGTCCTCTGGAATCTTGAATTGTGTTAGAGCATCATTAACTGTAAGTCAGGAAGGACTGTTTTGAGCTGGCTGACATCACCTGGGAACAGGCTTTGGGAGAGATGCCCATGAGATTCTCAGTGTGGTAGTCCAAGGACCATTTTTGCTGCCAAGATGGGACATCGATGGTTGTTCTTTTGGAGCTTTCGCCCCTAATCTGGATTCATCCTTGGCAAGGCTCTGTATACGGCGGGGGGTGGAGGCTGAGATGTGGGTGCCCAGTCATCACTTCCTGGTTTCAGGGGGCAGCCTCATTTCCCCTTGCCCCAAGAATACATGCGTGGGATTATTAAACCAAAAGAGTCCTCTGTTCTTCAGCACTCCCTAGCAGGGAGTCTCCCAGCAGCAGCAGCCAAAACAGAAAGCTCGCTTTGCATGGAAATTACAGTTTATTGCTGTACTGTCCATCAATTACTGTCTGCTCTTTGGATTTCTCTGGCTTTAATTTGAGGGTAAATGACAGTATACTCCTGACGGCTCTTGCTTAAAGTGAGTTGTGCACACAAGCGCACACAGAGGCAGGTGACGGGCCCACATCATTCATCCTGCGCAGTTAATTCTGCAGATAATCCGCATTTGGTGCTGACAAACAGACCTGCCCATAGGCAGGGATGAAGCGTCAGGCGGCTGTAGACGGTGGGCCTGCATGCATGAGCGCAGCAACGCAAATCTGCATATCCAGTGCTTGAAAACTTCCCAGCCCAAAGCTATGGATTTGGCAAGATGGATGCCACTGAATTTAGTATGCCGTGGATTACGTAAAATGGCTGCGTTGATGTTTTCGGTGGAAAGTTTGCAAGCCAAGCGAATGTGCAAATACTGCCAAAGTTTGCAGAATGCATTCTTCATCAAATCGCTAGCGTAGAGACAAAGAACTCAGGCAAAGACTCACTAAGGGAGCAGGTCCATCTAAGGTGTCTTGCCCAAATCCCCCCCCCCAAAAAAACACACACACACCTAGAACTGGCACTACTCTCTTGCAGTTTTCTAAACCCGCAACCATCAGTCAGCCTTCTGTGGCCACTGAACATAATCAGTCATAACATAATCATTAAGCAGTTTTTGGCGTTTCCTTCCCTTAAAGGTGCCCCCCAAGATCTTTCTAATTTTGCAGACCTTGGGTTTCCCCCGTGCCTGCTTATACCTCCCTTTGTGTTCAGGTAGCAGCATTTTGCCTCGGCACTCACAGTCTGAACATCGAAAATAGGACTGATTTTTCTCTCTCTCCCTCTTGGAATATGTGTACATGCTTCGGACTGTCAGGAATCTGCTTGCAGTAAATCCAGGAAGCCGATTCAGGGCAGACAAAAGAAAGTCCTGGTGGTTCAATGCATTATTAACTTATGGTATTTTTACTGCCGGGGATGATGGTCACTGGATTAGTTGGCTTTAAAGGGGGATTAGATAACTTCATGGAAAATAGGGCTGTGCACCACCACCACCCGACCCGCTTCGTGGCCCGATCCAGAACTTTCAGATCGGGCCCGAACTGGTTCAGGCCGATCCAACCCCCTTTTGACCTGCTCCGGATTGGATCCTGGAGATCCGAAGGGTCGGATCAAGGTTCGCCCACCATTTTGCCCCCCCCCTCCCCACTTACTTGCCTCCACAGTGGAGGCAGGTAAATGGGGAAGGGGGGACAAAATGGGAGGGTGAATAAGTCCCCCTCCCCCCTTACCTGGCTCTGCCGTCCGCCACCGCACAGACCGTGGCAGTGGCTGGCTGCAGAGCCAGGTAAGGCCCCCCTCCCCTCCCACTTACCTACCTCCATTGCGGTCCGGCGGCAGCTTCAACTGAGGTAAGCCCCCTCCCCCCTTCCCCCTTACTATGAATGAAATGGAGCGGAGAACAGCCCTAATGGAAAAGAAGAGATCTGTCAATGGGTATTAGCCCTGGTGACTAAGCGAAAGCCCTCCATGTTCAGAATTAGAACATTAGAATTTTTCAATTCTAAAAATTGAAAAATAATTTTTAGAAACAAACAAACAAAAAATTCAGGATTAGAAATATTAGAAACTGGGAGAAACTGAATTTGACAGATTTGTCCATCCTCATGCACAATCCTATTCTCATGTCGGACGGATTCCACCTCTCTTACTTCTCTGCCTGTGATAAAATACCTCCCAAATGTTGACTGCTATGCAGAGTTACATACTGTGATCACCATGAAACATAAAAACGAACCAAGTGGCTCCTTTTTATATACATCTTCCTTTCTTTCACTTCAAGTCTTTTTTAAAAAAACGTATTTATAAAATAACAAGGCGGCTGTTCAAAGCCCGCATTTGATTGAATTAGGTTACTCGTCTTGTGCCTTTGAAAAGCAGACAGCTGATGAAATATTTATTTTATTTTCTGTTTTGGTTCCCCAGACTGTGCTCCCCACCCCTTTTCCCCCAAAACATTTCAGAAAATTGCCAGCGTCGAGCAAAGAGACAGATTCTTTTTTACTTTTCTTTTTTGCTATTGTAGCGAGGCCAAAAAAACATTCAGGGATGGTGGGGGGTGAATATTCTTTTATGCAAGGAACACCTACTATCCACATTTAACCATTTTCATTTTCGTTCTACATTGCACCATGATGTTACAGCAAAATGCAGCCTCTTCTGAGGAAGAGCGACGCAGCCATGTTTCTCTCTGTGCGTCTCTGTCTTTTCCTTTTCCTTTTAGAACAAAATTCACACAGGCAGTTAAATAAAACCTCCAATAGGACAAACAAAGCTCAAAGTGTGATATGCAAGCTTCCAGACCACACAGCACTCTCCCTCTCTCTCTCTCTCTCTCTCTCTCTCATGTTGGATGTCCAGAACATTTAGAAGGGGGGAAGGAAGTGTACTAAGACAAAGGTCCTTGACCTGATGTTATTCGTGATTGGGGTGTCCTCTTTATTATTCAACAAAGGAGAAGGGTATCAAATCAATGGCTACTAGCCCTGATGGCTAAGTGCAACTTCCAATATCTGAGGCAGTAAGCCTATATACACCAGTTGCTGTGGAACATGGGTGGGAGGGTGCTGTTGCACCGTGTCCTGCTTGTGGGTCCCTGGTTGACAACTGGTTGGCCCCTGTGTGAACCAGAGTGCTGGAATAGATGGACCCTTGGTCTTATTTATTTATTTATTTATTTATTTATTTATTTATTTATTTATTACATTTCTATACAGCCCAATAGCCGGAGCTCTCTGGGCGGTTCACAAAAATTAAAAACATTCAAAGTATAAAACAACAGTATAAAACCATAATATAAAATACAATATAAAAGCTCAACCAGATAAAAACAGCAGCAGTGCAAAAGCTGGTCTGATCCAGCAGGGCTCTTCTGATGTTCTTACTCAATGCATTCTGTGGCTCAGTTCTGGCCAACAATTCCTGAGTTTGAGCCTGAATATGGCCAGTATTAAATGAAGCCCATGTATCCACTCCAAATTGTTCACTGAAGGATAAAGGATCAACTCGGCTATCCATTGTCCAACAACTGCCACCAAGTGCATAAGTGGAGAAAGAGAGGGAGAAAGAGAGAGGGGGGGGGAGAAAGAGAGAGGGAGAGGGAGAGGGAGAAAGAGAGGGAGGGAGGGAGAAAGAGAAAGAGAGGGAGGGAGAGGAAGAGAGAGAGAGGGAGGGAGAGGAAGAGAGAGAGAGGGAGGGAGGGAGAAAGAGAGAGAGGGAGGGAAAGGAAGAGAGAGAGGGAGAAAGAGAGAGAGAGAGGGAGAGAGAGAGGGAGGGAGGGAGAAAGAGAGAGAGGGAGAGGGAGAAAGAGAGAGAGAGAGAGAGAGAGAGAGAGAGAGAGAGGACACAAGCAGCCTGGTGTCCAAATAGCGATGATATCGTTTGCCACTCTCTTCCTCAGCAATAATCCAATTCCCTCATTGTGATAAAGTACTCTGCCTACAGCCATGTAAGTTTATCCACTCCACAATTGCATTAGAGCCTCATAAAGCAGAAGGGCAATATTATTGCTGCTTAATTAAAAACCTCATCCTTCAGGCATAAGCTCTTTGCCTGGGGATCAGACAGGGTGGTGGTACTTGCTTTCTGTCTGCCCCCATTTGCCCGAGACAGCCCTGATTTTCCGGACCTTGGCCCTGGAAGTCCTCGAGGGACTCCTTCCTTCTTTGCTCGCTTTCCTTATATTCCTCTTTGCAAGGGAAGGCAGATGCGGGGTGTACGCGTTCCGATGCTTCCTCCCCCCCCGCCCGCTTCGTGTTTGCCCATGAATCCGGTATAACCTTGAACCTTAGCCTTCCCTTGGCTGGGGATTCTCTCTCTGCACCATCTCAGGCAGCCGGGCGTTTGCATATGTCTGATTACCAGCCGGCACACTCTCTGGTGTTCTCGTCTCAGCAGCCCCCTCTCCATGAACAAATTAGTTTAAAAATATTGCTCTATATTAATTCCACCAGATGTAATCCCAGGGTTTAAAATAGGACTGTAAAACGTTAAAGTGGGGAGGGGGGGAAGGAGAGACATGAGAGATGAGAGAGAGGGAGAGAAAGAGAGAGATGTAGCAATTGTCCTGACCATGCGTGACAACAGTATTAATCATTTACAGCACTAATGTATGACTGCTCATTTATACCTATTTAATATGTAAAGACAGATCAATTTTTAAATACCCTACAGCCTGTTGCCTGTTGGTGCCTGCCCCATCTCTTGCTTCAGCCTGTGAAAGATCAAATGTGCGGGGGGGGGGGGGGCTGTTGCACTCCTGTCCCGCTTGTGGGTCACCCGTGGGGAGCTGGTGGACCCGTGTGGAAGGAATGCTGGACTAGATGGACCGTTGGTCTGATCCAGCAGGGCTCTTAGTTACATTAGTACATTGTAGCTTCTTTGAACACTGTTGATTTAAGATGAAGGCAAATGCCAGGGGTTGACATGATCAGGCACCCGTTGAGGCCCTTGATCCAGTAGAGTTCTCCAGCTAATCCTTGGAGCATTCAGGTCCTTCTGCTACTCCTACTTGCTGTTGCTGTCTGTTCCCCTGCCCTCTCCAGCTGAGCAAGGAGCCAGGAGAAGGACCAGTGACCTTCACACAACTTATCCTCTCTTTAAGCTCCATCCGACAAGCGTTTTATTGCACGCTCATTACTGGGCACCGACGGAGTTTGCTCGGTCCCTCGCATGACGTCATCTGCCTCCCGCGTGCCTTCCGCCCCTTCTGGCCTTCCTTGTGAAACAAAAAAACCCTCAAGTCCGATGTAGAACACAGAACTGCTGCTCTCGCCTGCTGTGTACAGGAGAAGCAGCACCATTAGAACAGCGGACTCAATGGGCCTCGTGCTCGTTGGGTACTTCCTCTTTTGAAAGAGGAAGTAACTGAGGAACAAAATCACGGGCGGAGAAGCGATGGTAGGGAGCGTGTTAACTAGGGATGTGCTCCGCTTCTCTTTGGTTCAGAGAAGCAGGAGCGAGGCGGCCTAATTCGCCTCCGAAAAAGTCGGATCGAGGCGAAGAGGATCACCTCAATCCGGAGCTTCACCTGCAGGTAAGTGGGGGGGGAGGGGGACTAATCTGGCACTGCTGGCGCCGCCATCCATGTGGCGGCAGTGGCGACAGAACCAGGTAAGGGAGCAGGGAGGAGGGACACTTACCTTCCTCCGTCGCGGGCTTCAATTGAGGCTCCAGTTGAAGCCGGAAGTGAAGGCCGAATCCCTTCCAGCTTCAACCGGGGCCTCAATTGAAGCCCGCGACGGAGGAAGGTAAGGGGGCAGGGGCCTGGCCTACCTGGCGCCGCCGGCATCCATACGGCGGCGGCGGCGGCGCCAGGTAAAGGAGCAGGGAAGAGGGATGCTTACCTTCCTCCGTCGCGGGCTTCAATTGAGGCCCCGGTTGAAGCCGGAAGTGAAGGCCGAGGCCTCTTCCGGCTTCAACTGGGGCCTCAATTGAAGCCCGCGACGGAGGAAGGTAAGGAGGTGGGGTGGGTGGGTGGCTTATCTTGCAGCAGCGGCACCGCCGCCACCCATATAGTGACGGCGGCGAAGCCGGATCTCGCTCTGCGGAGCGGAGTGGGAGTCGGGCGGAGCGGCACGAAGAGGATCGGGCTTGATCCGGATTTTCCGGATCGGGCCACGAAGCGGATTGGGGGGTCCGTGCACACCCTTAGTGTTAACCTCCGGTGTGATGGAGCTATTTGTGTGAGAGGTTAGCTTAGCAGTGGTGTAGTGCAACCAGGACTCACAGGAATGCAGCAGTAAAACTTTTTATTAGCAGGGCCCCTGGTGCCATTGGCCCCACACACCCTCAGGCTTCCCTGTTTCATCTGAGCTTAACTCCTCACAGTCACTGGGGGCGGGGGGGGGGATAAATTTCCCAAGGAACAATACATTGTTCCTTATTATAATGGAAAGTAATTTGGGGCAGTTTCGCCTCGAATGGGCAGCTAAGGCCCATGGGCTTTACAAAAGGCCTCCCCAAAGTGAAACTCCGCCAGTTTTATGGAATCCACATGGCTGAGAAAAAGCTGGACAACTGCAGGACCCGTGGGTTGAATTAATAGAAATCGGCACCCGTTGGGATCCGCTGGATTTTTCTCTGACACCCCTACCCAGGACTAGCAGTGCAAGCGCACAACGTGCGAAAGGAAACAACAAGCGCATCTGTCATTCAGAACCATGTGCATTCAGCCAAACCCCTTGCTCGGCTTCGTCCATTTTCTTCCGCTGCCCCTTATGCCTGGAACGCTCTTCCAGAACATTTGAGAACTACAAGTTCAACCGCAGCTTTTAAAGCTCAGCTAAAAAAAATTCTTTTTCCTAAAGCTTTTAAAACTTGATTTTGTTCTGACTTTATACTGTTAGTTTTACCCTACCCAGTGCCTGTTTACCCTACCCTGTGCCTGTTTGCATTCTCTTCCCCTCCTTATTGTTTTATTATGATTTTATAAGAATGTAAGCCTATGCGGCAGGGTCTCGCTATTTACTGTTTTACTCTGTACAGCACCATGTACACTGATGGCGCTATATAAATAATAATAATAATAATAATAATAATAATAATAATAATAATAATAAACCAATCCAGCACGCAGAGGCATCTAGCTCGAGCAAAAGAGTTCTGACATCACTCTGGGTTTGCTTCCTGATCGCTACGAATGGGTCCATCAGTGTGTTTTGGCCTGAAGTGGTTCAGGAAGCCTTAATGTTTCTTTAATGGTTGTGGATATCTCCTGAACGGGCAATTCGCCTGCAGCACTCAGGTCTGAGCGTGTGCTTGGCAGACCGTGCGTAAGCAGCAGCGGTCGGCAGCTTTGAATTCAGAGACAGAGCAAACTTCAAGCGTTGGCTGACAATAAAGCATCCTAGGGATACATAGTCTCACTTTCTGGGTTTCTGAGGAAGGGGGCAACAGATCTGCTGACGCCTCACGCGGACTTCAGCTCCACTTATGCGCCGGTTATTGCACTGTAAATAAAGCAACAAGACGTCTAATATCTCCAGTACTTTCTCATCCAAAGCAAACAAAGCCTGGCAATGCTGCCCCTGGAACTGCTTGCTACTTGGAAGAAGCTGAGAGTGTGCAACACACGGTGAGTAGAAGGAGCTTGTGAGCTGAAACGTGCCACAGAAGAAAGGGAAGTGAGGATATACAGGACAGAATAAAACAGTTCAAGTCCCTGTTCAGGCAATCTTACACCTGAGATTAGAATCAAGTGTGTCCTGTCTCAAAGTTCCCAGGGGAGCCAACCTGAAGCAGTTGCACATACTAGAAGCCATGGCAGAGTCATGTCTGATGAAACAGGATAGCCAGGAAGGCTCTGTCAGGACCTGGGACAGATCTCTGCGGACTGGAGCTCACACAAGAGAAGCTGTTGTCTCAGCTACACACAGAGGTCTTCTGAAGCTTTACGAAGGCTGGCTGCTCTGGGCCTGCTGTTAATCCTAACTCCGCTGAGGAGCTGTCCCTGACTTAAAGGACCAGACTCCGACTCTGCAACTGCTGGATTCTCTGGAAAGGGTGTGCTGAGGACTGTATTGGGAAATGCCCTCTGAGTCTGAAGAACCCCATAAAACCACATCCGTTGGCCTGGAAGGGATAGCAGACTGGTTGATACCTCTTCCATCTCAGAGTTCTGCTTCAGACCTTCCCCTACAATGTGCGGATGGCAGCAGAGTTGAGCCAATGTAGGGAAGCATGATTGGGATCACATGAATAGGAATGCAGTCCCATATTTTTAGGCCTATCTCTGGGCTAAGTTACAGTAGAGCATGGGACTAGGGGTCTGTGGGATTCACAGCAGAATTGGAGGGAGGGAGGGAGGGAGGGAGGGAGGGAGGAAGGAAGGAAGGAAGGAAGGAAGGAAGGAAGGAAGGAAGATTGGTGGCATCATAGAGATGCTGAGGCAGTTATGCCACTGAGGCACTCTGGGCTCATGGCTCACCTCAAAGAATCATCACAAGACTCCAAATTCTTCCCTGGTGCAGATAAAAACCTCCAACTTGGGCCTCAGCTAGACCTACCTGGTCTAGTGCAATGGACGGGTGAGGATCTTGTGACATTTTTATCGTGAACTCGCCCCCTCTGTTCACACATGGCGCACGACGACCTCGGAGGGAGAGGACGTTGCGCCCGCCATTTTCTTTTAAAAAAATAAAAACAGAAGAAAGGCACAAGCACTCATGCACTCAAAGGTCGGTTTTTTGGTTTTTTTAAAAACCCACTCCCCACTCCCCACCCCACCCCCGATGGGCGCAGAGCTCCTGAGGAGCTCTGTGACCTGTGTGCGGTTCCTGGCTCCTCGCGAGGAACTGCGAGGAGCTGGGACAAACCACGACACCCGGCCACACATTCCATGGTCTTGGGATCAGCCCAGAAACACAGAAAAACTGGGCTGCAAGGGTAGGGAAATATCCCAGGGAAATGGAGGGATCATCCCTCCCTGCTCCCGGGATCCCCTGTGCATCATGTGGACGCACAGGGATGATCCCGGGGCGATCCCTGGGATAAGCCCTCAACTACCTATGGCCTTGGTTGTCTGTTCAGCTCCCAATGGCAGTAACCCTCATGAAAACTACAATTCTTGCGGGATGCAAGAGCTTTTCATCCTGCCTGCTACCAGACATGTTTTACTCTGTACAGCACCATGTACATTGATGGTGCTATATAAATAAATAATAATAATAATAATAATGTCCCATCCCGCACTTCTCCTCTTCTTGCGGCTGGAGTACCACCATTGCTGCCCCAGTCCAGCAATCCTGAAGGGGAAGGGAGTTTGGGGAACAAGTTATAAGATAAAAGGAGCTGGCTGCAGGGGCGACATGGAGCAGTGCACAGGGGGCTCAGCAATTTGGGGTTGGCCCCAGGCTGCGACTGGGGAAGGCAACGGCAAACCACCCCGCTACAAGGTCTGCCAAGAAAACATCAGCAAAAGCAGGCGTCCCTCTAGGAGTCAGCAATGACTCAAGTGCTTGCATGAGAGGTTCCTTTCCTTTCCTTTCCTTTCCTTTCCTTTCCAGAAATCTACCAGGGCATTTCCCAGTTTTCTGTGGCAATAGCCAGCTCATTTCCAAGCTGAGTCAATATGAGCCAGGGAGAGGTGTCTTATCTCTAATTCAGGCATCCCTAAAGCGTACTCTTTAAGCAAGTCCAGAAACTTTAACTTCCAAAAGTATTCTCCGATACACACACACACACACACACACACACACACACACACACACACACCATATTATTCCTGGGGCTGCAAGGTTTAAATTAATGAACTGATGCAATTAGTCAACTAAAGTTTTAATAGCACATTAAAATCCACCCACCCCCAACCCAACGTCAATGGAGTTGGCAATAAAGATCTTTCCAGATGATTGGCTTATAGCAGAAGAAATAGGTAGGCTGCGGCATTACTCATCGGTTGCATGGGATGCCTTCCTTCCTTCAAGGTAGCACTTATGCCGGGGGAGTAGCTCAATTTCCCTGCACTCCAACTGCTATTTCCAGGGGCTTAGAAAATGCTGTTCTTCCAGCAGCTAGGGCTGGCGAAGAGCAAATTCCCTCCTTTGGTTGACGGCTTCCTGAGTTTGCTCTGCCCTCTGTTTCACTCCTCCTGCATTCCAGTTTAATGAGGAATGTTTCTAAAATTAATTCCAGGTCTGGAAATCTTCAGCTCATCGGCACGGCTTCGCTCAGACAGAGCGGATGCAATGTGTCCGGCGCTGATAACTGGGTACCTATGCTTGAAGGCCTCATTGCATTGCACCAAGGGCTATTTCAACCCTGTGCAAAGCCAGGTCTGTTTGCTAGCGGAGAACAAGGCTACCAATGTCTGCTATGGTCATGTTCAGGGATAATGGAGAAATCTGTAACAGATTCAAATCAGTTTGGATTCTGCAGCAGACCAGGTTTTTCCTCCAAGTCACGTGGATTCCTCAGATTTGCAGACCATTTTTTTTTTCATTTTAGGGTGGGGGGTCGTTGTGCTAATTTGCTTTTGTGCTTTTGTGCTAATGTATCTTAGAGGTGAGGAAGGAAGGAAGGAAGGAAGGAAGGGAGGGAGGGAGGGAGGGAGCCAGGTGGCTACTAGGAGGAGGGCCTTCTCTGTTGTGGCACCCCGGTTGTGGAACAAGCTCCCCAGAGAGGTTCGCTTGGCACCTACATTGTTTTCTTTCCATCACCAGCTGAAGACCTTTTTTATTTTCTCAGTATTTTAACACCTAATTTAACTTAAATTTAAACTTTGCTGTTTTGATCTCATATTTGAACCTATATTAATTTTTGCTGTGTGGTTTTATTCTGGTTGTGCTTTTGTATTTGTGTTTTAAATTTGTTGGTCATTTTTATGCTCTTCAAGTTTTTAATTTTTGTGAACTGCCCAGAGAGCTTCAGCTATTGGGCGGTATAAAAATGTAATAAATAAATAAATAAATAAATAAACAAACAAACTAGTGCACATTAGCGCCTTTGCGCAAGTAGAACAAAATTATGGTTAAAAAAGAATCTCCAATATTTATTTATTTAATTTATATACCGCCCCATAGCCAAAGCTCCCTGGGCGGTTTACAAAAGTTAAAAAAGGGGGAAATAAAAAAGTATACAAAATTTTAAACCATCAACTATATATATATATATATATATATATATATATATTAAAAAACAGTATAAAACAACAGTATCCATTTAAACAACAACAGTTCTGGGGTCCATTAAAAAATGACACCAGACTGTCCACAGAACACATACAGAAATGATTTAATGAAATTGCTGCATCCCTAGTCCTGATGAAAATATTCAACCAGAAGTGCCGAAATGGCGTCAGGAAGGCTAAAGCTCAGAATGAGCTGAGATTAGCGAGGGATGCTAAAAGCAATAAAAAGGCTTTCTTCAGATACGTGAGTAGTAAAAGACAGAGGAAAGAAATGGTGGTTCAAGAGGCAGCTGGACTACCATCTGTCAGGGATGGTTTAGGGTGGATTCCTGCATTGAGCAGGGGGTTGGACTCGATGGCCTTGTAGGCCCCTTCCAACTCTGCTATGCTATGATTCTATGTCTTATCTAGAATGCCTCTCAATATCAGTTGTTGGGATCACAAATGGGAGTTTGCTATTGCACTCATGTCCTACTTCTGGGCTTCCAATAAGCATCTGCTTAGCTACTGTGGGGACAGAAAGGTGGACTAGATAGGGCTGATCCAGCATAGCTCTTCTTTATGTCCCTAAATTCTAGATACCCACCTGAAATGTAGTATGTCCCGAGGACCTCCCTAAAAACACAGGGACAACATTTTGAAGATGCAATGGTTTGGCAAGCACTTGCTTAACAAATTGACCTCCCACTCTTCAGTGTGAATATTTCCAGCCAATAGCTATAATTACAAATGAACCAAGAAAACAAATTACATGGCGTGTACACCACCTCAGTCCCAAACCCCAAATCTGAGTAAAAGCAGGCCAAGTTGGCGTATCTCAACACGAATCCAATTCAGGAACGGTTTGGGCCGCCTCAACGCAAAGCGGCCAAGTGCTTTGGGCCAATTCAGCTGATGGCTGGCTGCTGCCCCCTGCTTACCTGTGGGAAACACCTGAAGCTTCTGCTTGCACCATCAAGCCATGTGTTGTAAACTACGGTGGCTGGGAAAGGCCATGTCCTGCCACCATAGCTTGCGATGGCCTTATAGGCCCCTTCCAACTCTGCTATTCTATGACTCTATGTACGACAGGCCAGAGTGCATCTTCTGGAAGATAGGTGGCCCGCTGGTGCAAGTGGAGTCTTCAGGTGAGGGGCACGGGTGGGGGGCAGCTGGGTTTGGGGGATCAGTGGGGGGGGGGAGTCCTTGGAAACTGCAACAGCCAACCTGTTTTGGAGTCGGAAACAAATCTAAAGTGGGCTGGGGGGGGTGTTCCAAGACACCCCCATCTCTCTCTCTCTCTCTCTCTCACACACACACACACCGGGTACACTTAGTCCTTGTGGCTAAAAAGCTCTCTCAAGCTGGACATCACATTACCATACCTTCCAGAGTGAGAAAAAATGAACCATGAGAACTATTGTAGCGCACGAAGGCTTATTTTGCATATTCAATCTGAAAGGACTGGTGACAATAAAAATAATTAGGGTAGTGCCAAGCTGAACGCTGCCCTCCACTCCTAATCCATCATTAAGGAGCTCATTTTTCAAGGAAACCCACTGGGAGGAATAAAACTATATATATATATATATATATATATATATATATATATATATATATATATTGTGTGTGTGTGAGAGAGAGAGAGAGAGGAGGGATTGAACAAACACCAAGCATATTGTGGAATGAAATGTATAAGTTAATAAAGGAGTCGGTGCTACCTTGCAGGCTTCCCTTATTGATTGGTGGCGCATTGTAGAATACACATAGCCATTACCTTCCATCCATCGATGTGGCCTTCTGGGACCGAGACAGAGAGAGAACACCAATGAATGCACTCCTACAGCAATGATTATGGTCCATAAGAGTCTATGGTATCCTTTCAGCATCCACATCTTCTTTCCTCTCACTTTTTTATCTACACGATAATGCTACTGTTTAAGCTGGCCATCCCCAACCTGATGCCCTCTGGATGTTTTGGACTACAGCTCCCATCATCCCCAACCACTGGTCATGCTGGCTGGGGCTGCTGGAAGCTGTAGTCCAAAACCTCTGGAAGACCCTAGGTTAGGGAATGCTGGGTTACCCTACCCCACAAGCTCAGATCTACAGGTTTAACTTGGATGCCTTTTATTTGTTGCCTATGGGTGGAGGTCACATACTTTGCACACAGGAGGCCCCAGGTCTGATCCTTGATATAGCTCAGGAATAGCGTGCATGCTTGTTGAACCTCTATCAGCTCAAGGACTGAATCCTGTTTCAGAGAAGCTCTCACGGGCTTCTCTGTGGTGTGCAGAGCCAACATATGAGAACTACCAAAACCACCAGCATATTTTAGCTTTTTCATTTATGTGTTACATTCATCTCCTGCCCTATCTCGAAGGAACCCAAGCTGACGTACATGATCCTCCTCTTCTCCCTTTTCATCCTCACAACAACCCTGTGCAGGTTGGTCAGGCTGAGACTCAGTAACTGGCCCAAAGTCCACCAGTGAGTTTCATAGTCCATGTGGGGACTTCACCTACGGTCTCCCCGGTCCCAGCCCAATGCTTTAACCACTACACCACACTGGCTTTCTGATTGGGAGTAAAGCTCTTCCTGCAAGTCGATGTGCTTTAGAAGAGGAATTTAGAGTGCAAGGGTGAGGGAACCGTGCAACAGCCAGGAAACACCACCCAGCGATAGGCGGCCAGAAGAATGTCAGGTGCTGCACCCCTGGCCTATAGATTAAGGAGAGATACATGTTCAGCATATATATCTCACTGGCCATGGAAGTTAAAGAACTATGGAAACAGGAAAAAGTCACAATAATTCCATTAGTCACAGCAATCACTGGAATCACATAACAAAAAAACTATATAGAAAATCTTCAGAAACTGGGCCTACCAAAATCCACCCACACCAACATCCAGAAAGCAGTCATACTTAAAGTGTGCTCAATTGTCAGGAAATTCCTGAATCAGTAAAAGACAGCATGACCTGGCAAAGGACATCATGTCTGTCTAGAAAAACCGCCACCAGTGAGAAAAGGTAAGAGGAGGAGGAGTGGTAGTAGTAGTAGTAGTAATTCCTTCTGGTCACATACCAGCTCAGAATGATTATTTTATTATGGGAACTTTGGTTTGGAATCTGAGTTATTTTGCTATTCTGGAGAAATCCATTTGTTGACTTATTGGCGCTCTGTCACAAAATGACATAAGCCGAACTCATTGTGTCCAAAATGCATTATCTCTCCTGTGCCACCAATAAGGGAGGTTTTATGGAGTATCAAAAAGGACTTGTAAGTCAGTGAGTTCAAACAAAACCCACCACCCACCTACGCAAGGATCCATTCAATTAAAAAGAACTGAACAATGGCCTTTGGACTGTATAGAAAATTATCTTCTTTTAATTATTTAATTAGCCTGGGGGACGCTTAATGAGCATTGCAAATGCGCCTTCATAATGTGCCACTTACAGCCAGCTCACGACACAGGTGAATGAGCATAATGTATATATGCCCAGCTTCACGATTAAGGTTTCGTAAGTATATTGTACAGCCAGGCTTGTGTTGCTTCCAAATGACGTGGTTTATTCAAGTGCTTGTGTCTGCGAACAGCACATAGAAGATGATAAAATACTGATCAGAGGACACCAGGAAAAGGATATGCAGGGGAGAGAAATTTGGGGTCTGGGGTGTCCGCGTCAGGGTTCTTTTTCCAAGAGACCTTCTAGGCAACCAATCTGGTACCTCACCAGAGATGTTTCACTGTAAGAGGGGATGCTCATCACTCTACCATTCAGTCCGCCTTTGCCCAGCAAGACGGCACCATGAAAGCCTCCAATATTTCACAGTTAAAACTAGGAACATACTTTTAACATCACCCCGTTATTAAGTCCCTACCAGTGGAGGCTGATGGCTCTGATGTCAGTGGGACGATGGATCTACTCTGAGTTTCAGCCAGAACCCGAAACGGGCTACACAAGTTGCTCTGCAGAACCAGTCAGTGCTCCACATTTTGGATAGCTCCTTTGGAGTTCTGACTGGTTCTGACGGAAACCCAGAGCAGGGGCGGATCTACACTGCGTACTGAAGGCGTTTGCGTGCGCCTCCAGTGCGCCCCAAAAATGATTGTGTAGATCCTGCCTGGAAGAGGCGGAGGAAGAGGCAGAGGAGGAGGAGGCTGGGGAATCCGGCCGCGTCCTTGCCGCCGCCGCCGCCCACCTCCCCGCCGGCCTCCTGCTGCCGGCGAAAGAGCCACCCGGGTCGGAGAGCTCGGCAGAAGAAGCCGCCCCACCTTCTCCTCCGCCTGTTCCAGGCAGGATCTACACAATCGTTTTCGGGGCGCACTGGAGGCGCACGCAAGCGCCTTCAGTACGCAGTGTAGATCCCCTCCAGATTAACCACTCTGCTGCCAGCAGAGCTACCAACCTCCACCAGTCCCAACTCCACCAGGTTTATACTAGGACTGTTCATATGCCCCCCCTCCCCCTCATTCAATATATGTATGAAGGAGAATGGGATTGTGCCTGCTGGCCATGCCTTCCCCCCGCCCTCTCAGTGCATCCACCACTATTTAGCAGCCACATCAGTGTGAAGCTGGGTCTATGCACATCTGAATGCATGCATAGCTCCTCCAGGCAAGCATAAAGAAGTGGTGGCCCACCTTGGGTGCCCAGACATTGTCGGTCTCCAACTCTGTTTTAGGGTAACCTGTGGCAGCTCAGCAGCTCCTGGGGATAGCGCTACCCAGGAGTGTTGCTAGGCACTTGAAAGAGTTGGAACCCAGTCCCATAGCACAGGCATTTGCATATGCTAATTTATACATGCAGATTTAGAAATAATTACTAGGATTTATATAAATTTCACAAGAGACAAAGCCAGCCAGTGAATTTCTCCTCCGAGTCCCCTCAAATAAAATAAATTCTTTAACATGCATCCCAGCCCAGATCAACCCAAAACAGGAGTTCCTCTTTAATTACAATTAATTTGCTTTCTTCTGCTCTCCCATCCCCACTTCTGTCTCCCCATTCACACTTCTCTCTTTTCCTCCCATATGAAAATTGCTCCCACCCCATACAATTAATCTTAAAAGAAAGAAAAAATCATTTGGCATCAATGGACGCGGGTCCCAGGGGAATAGTTCCGGGGCCCAAGGGAATAGTTCCGGGGCCCAGGGGAATAGTTCCGGGGCCCAGAGGAATAGTTCCGGGGCCCAGGGGAATAGTTCCGGGGCCCAGGGGAATAGTTCCAGGGCCTAGCCCTAGCAATACCCCTGTTACTATAAGTTGAGCAGCAGAGAGCTTGCAAAATCGTGCCACGGTTTTGTGCCGCATTGATGAGCAGAGAGAGTGTGCTTTGGGTTCCTTCCAGTCCCAGACACGGTCACCGCAAGGCACTCAGCGGCCCTCCCAGAACTGCAAAATCCAGCTGCCCCCATCGCAGCGTGACAAGAACTTCGAACTGTGGAATGTCACATTTGAAGAAACAGCCTCACACGGCCATAACAAACGCCTCCTTTGTTCGGAAGGCATATACATGGCATCTAATGATACACAAGGTGATTTTGGCAGTCGAAGGACGACGGTGCATGCAGTGCCTCTTTTGGCTGGCAGGCATCTGTTAACTGCGGGAACCCATGTCATTTGTTTCAAAAACATCCCCTCGGCTGCCACACAGAGCACTTTTTTTTTAAAAAAAACTTACTTTAATCCAATACAAACCATCTTGTTCCAGCCCATGACTCTCCTCTTCTCCCTTGTTGGCTTGTAAATCAGATGCACAGCTCCTCCAGATCATTAAATTCTGTAATATGCAGTGCCTTTGGAGTCTGTGTTTGCTTTACAGCATCATTTCCTCCTCCTCCTCCTCCTCCTCCTCCTCCTCCTCCTCCTCCTCCTCCTCCTCCTCCTCCTCCTCTTTTTTCGGCATATGCCAGCAGTATCCCATCCTGGCTTCTGCATTGTTCAGCATGACAAACGTTCTACATTCTCGCTTTCCTTTTTAGAGCCAGGCTTTCCCTCCCGTCCCCCATCCTCCCAGTTCCAAGAATTGCATTTGCACCAGCTTCATGGTTAGAAACACAGGAAACAGCCTCAGACCACTGGTCCATCTGGCCCAATATAGTTGACACTGACTGGCAGCAAGGGATCTCCAGGGTTTTAGGCAGTATTCTTTCCTAGCCCTACCTGGAGATGCTGGGAATCGAACCTGGGACCTTCTCCATGCAAAGCTACGGCCCAACACTTGACTCTTACTTCAACACTTAAATCTTACTTCAGCACTGGCAATGGGACAGCAGCATTTATCCCATCCAAGGACAGCAGGCTAGCTGATGAATCATAGAATCATAGAATAGAAGAGTTGGAAGGGGCCTCTAAGGCCATCAAGTCCAACCCCCTGCTCAATGCAGGAATCCACCCTAAAGCATCCCTGACAGATGGTTGTCCAGCTGCCTCTTGAAGGCCTCTAGTGTGGGAGAGCCCACCACCTCCCTTGGTAACTGGTTCCATTGTCATACTGCTCTAACAGTCAAGAAGTTTTTCCTGATCTCCAGCTGGAATCTGCCTCCCTGTAACTTGAGCCCATTATTACGTGTCCTGCACTCTGGCATTTATTTATTTATTTACTTATTTATTATTTTATTTATTACATTTTATACCGCCCAATAGCTGAAGCTCTCTGGGCGGTTCACAAAAATTAAAACCATAATAAAACAACCAACAGGTTAAAAACACAAATACAAAACACAGTATAATAAAGCACAACCAGGATAAAACCACACAGCAAAAATTGATATAAGATTAAAATACAGAGTTAGAACAGTAAAATTTAAATTTAAGTTAAAATTAAGTGTTAAAATACTGGGAGAATAAAAAGGTCTTCAGCTGGTGATGAAAGGAGTACAGTATAGGCTCCAAGCAGACCTCTCTGGGGAGCTCATTCCACAGCCGGGGTGCCACAGTGGAAAAAACCATCCTCCTGGGCCTTCTCTGTGTGACAATATTTCAAGTAGAATCATAGAATCATAGAATAGCAGAGTTGGAAGGGACCTACAAGGCCATCGTGTCCAACCCCCTGCTCAATGCAGGAATCCACCCTAAAGCATCCCTGACAGATGGCTGTCCAGCTGCCTCTTGAATGCCTTTAGTGTGGGAGAGCCCACAACCTCCCTAGGTAACTGATTCCATTGTCATACTGCTCTAACAGTCAGGAAGTTTTTCCTGATGTTCAGCTGGAATCTCGCTTCCTTTATCTTGAGCCCGTTATTCCATCCTTCACTCTGGGAGGATCGAGAAGAGATCCTGGCCTTCCTTTTGTGACCTGAAGAGTGCTATCATGTCTCCCCTCAGTCTCCTCTTCTCCAGGCTAAACATGCCCCGTTCTTTCAGTCTCTCCTCATAGGGCTTTGTTTCTAGACCCCTGATCATCCTGGTGGCCCTCCTCTGAACACACTCCAGCTTGTCTGCATCCTTCTTGAAGTGTGGTACATGAAGTATGGAGCAGGCTATATGGCACATCCTTCTCTGCTTGCCAGCACTTCACTATCACTTGCCCGCCACACGTGCAGAGCAGCGCATGCACTTGGGAAATGCCTGCTTGGGGGGGGGGCATGGTCTGGCTTGGCTTCTTCTCTGCATGCTCACTTAGGAGCCTTTCGCAATGCGATGTGCTGGGAGAAAGCGACTAAGCCGGCCAGCCTAGGCCAAAAAGGATCCAGAGGCGGCCACCTCACTGCCTCATAGTACAGTCAGTCTTAGCCTGATCTTGGTCTGGCCAAACTGCATATCTAAAAACAGAGCTCTAGAAATACAGATTTCTAGTGAAAACAATAAAGCACCTCCCAAATCTCCCCCGTTTGGAGAAATACTTGGCCAATGAAATGTTCTCGCAAACGCGTGAAGGCATAGACAGCCTTTTGTTTTGATCTCAAATGATGTCCATGATGACTCTTCAAGGAAGACCATCTCCAAAAGCACACCTGTGGCGTCGGACAAAAAAAAATTCTCCTGTTATATGGATCTGCTAGAATTAAGCTGGATAAAGACTCTTGGATAGAGTTTCTGGCGGATCCAACCCACTAAAGATTCCCTATCTGTTAAATGGAACCGATTTATTCATTATGCGCTGGAAGCCAATTTCTGCCGCTTCAGTTGCAAAAACTCCAAGCTGTGTTTGCAAAGGGTGCCGGGACAACCTGGAAAGTGGACACCTCGACATGAGGGCTACTTTTTGCAGCGGGTTTCTTTTCTCCTTGGGTGTATGATGGTCCTAAATTGACATATTTGTATTTCTTATGCATGTGTTCAAAATGGCAACGACTGAGGCCGTAGCTAGACCTAAAGTTTATCCCAAGATTGTCCTGGGGTCAAACCTGTTCATCTAAGTGCCACACAGGGCATCCAGCGTTCAGGCAGAGACGAACCCGGGATGATCCTGGGATAAACCTTATGTCTAGCTACGGCCTGAAACAGTTAAAAATGGATTCATTTCATGACGGACACTCCTGATAGTCAAAGTAGCAAGAAAGCAAGAATCATGATAACGTCAGTGATTAGATAGGGTCTAATGCAGCCTCCCCCAACCTGGTGCCTTCCAGATATGTTGGTCTACAACTCTCATGGGTCATACTAGTTGGGGATATTGGGAGTTGTAGTTGAATACTTCTGGAGAGTGCTGGTTTCATAAAGGATGGTCTACTCGGGAATAATCTGAATTAAGCCATTGTGCCTGCTGTAGAGAATGTGGATAAGGAGTCATTTTTCTCCCTCTCTCATAATACTAGAACCCATGAACCTGATTGGTGGGAGATTCAGGAGAGATGAAAGGAAGGACTTCTTCACACAGCAGACAGTCAAACTATGGAATTTGCTACCTCAAGATGTAGCGACAGCCACCAATTTGGATGGCTTTAAAAGGGGCTTAGCAAATTCATAGAGAAGGCTATCCTTGGCTACCAGCCCTGATGACTATATGCTACCTCTGGTATCAGAGGCATTATGCCTAGGCACACCAGTTCCTGAGGAACATGGATGGGAAGGTGCTGTTGCACTCATTTCCTGCTTGTGGGTTTCCTGTGGGCAGCTGGTTGGCCCCTGTGTGAATAGAATACAGGACTAGATGGACCCTTGGTATGATCTATGGGTCCTCCAATGTTCTTTTGTTCTGGTGTATTAGCAGAGCCAGCATTGAGGGTAGGCATGGTTGGGCACCTACTGAGGGCCCATGTCCCACTGACAAGAACCCCTTGGACTTGCTCCTCCTCCTCACCATAGCAACCTGATTCTTGCTCTGGCCCAGACAACAAAGGAGATGAGAAGGAGGACCAGTAGGTGCCACTGCCGACATGCTCACTGGCACTCAGCCTGTCAAGCAAGCCATGAAGAGAAAGAGGAGCAGCAGCAGAAGGTGGCAACGGTGGACTTCTCGATGGAGTGGACCCACTGGGAGTTTCTTGTCTTAAAGCCCTGGAGCCGGCACTGTTCACTGGCATCCCACAGTAAAGATGTTGCTCCGAACCGACCCAACTGTTACTCCAAAGTGCTTTCACCATGTTCACTGCGCCCAACCAGTCCTGCTTGGAGTGCACTGGACCAAAGGCAGCTCTCCTGGGTTACCCATCAAATCTGTAGTGGGTCTCCCCCACCCCACCCCCACCCCACGCTTTTTGAGTCTGCTTGTTCTTGTGCATTGGCTAACTGACGAAAGTGAAATTTGTATAATTGCTCTGAGCTTCAGATGTTTTCCACTCTAATGAGACCTCATTAAGATTCTTGTTGCTATCGGTTGCACTTCTATTAAGTAGTTGAGCATTTCAGCACTTAGGCACTTTAATATTTTTATGGCTACTCTATCGGAAGTATCGATTTGCTGCACACGGATCTTGGCCGGCTTTACCATCCACCTTGGCAATCAAATTCACAACAACTGGGAAGAGAACGGATGCTTCTTCTGAAGTCATCCTCAGCAGACAGGGTGCGAGAGAAGCAGGCCAGTTAAAGGGAAGAGGGGCTGGGGATTTAGTAGCTGTACCCTCATTCCGATCCTTGCCCCAGATTTAATTGTTCTAGTCGCCTGGCTAGCAAACCAGTAGGCCTCGTGGTGGTGGTTGCAGAATGTCAGGTCAATGTGCACCAGAGCATGTCTCCAAGATATACTTCTGGAATAAGGCACTGACCCGGCTTGCATTAGTAACATCTGGGTGGATGCAAGATGTGTGTGTGTGTGTGTGTAGATTTCTCTCAACTGTGCCCACCTGGGTTCTGGGTACAGCTCCAACAGAAAGATACTATAGTATATCCCCAGGGCCACCATCAAAGGTAGGCATAATTGGGCACCTGCTGAGGGTCCACACCTTAGCAGAGGCCCACTGGCAACAACTCCCTGGACTTACTCCTCCTGTTCACCACTGCATCCTGTTGGTTCACCTGCCTCTTGTTCTGGCCCAGACAAGGGTGGTGGTGAATAGGGTGACCATATGGAAAGGAGGACAGGGCTCCTGCAGCTTTTAACAGTTGCATAGAAAAGGGAATTTCAGGTGTCATTGGTATTTATGCAGCTCCTGGTGAAATCCCCTCTTCATCACAACAGTTAAAGCTGCAGGAGCCCTGCCCTCTTTTGTAGCTGGTCAAGAGGGCAGGGTTCCTGCAGCTTTAACTAGATGAAGAGGGGATTTCACGCGGTGCTACATGCAACGACGCCTGCTGAAATTCCCTTCTCTAGACAACTGTTAAAGATGCAGGAGCCCTGCCCTCCTTTCCATATGGTCACTCTAGTGGTGAGAAACAAGAGCAGTAGATGCCCCTACCTGCTTGTGCATCGGCTCTCTGCCTGTCAAGCAAACAAGTCATAGCAATGATGAAGACCAAGAGCAGTTGGTGGCAGTGGTGGTGAGAAGTTAGACTCCCTGAGGGAGGGGACCCATTGAAAGGGTCTTGTTTGAGTGCCCACAAAAACTTGGGAGTTGGCTTGGGAGTTATCAACCACAGCAGTCATGTCAAGAGAAGGCCATGGTAAAATAATGTTTGTAAGGCCTTCTTAAAAGCCTGTGATGATGGAGCATGGCGGACCTCTGATGGCAACTTGTTCCAAAGGGTTGGGGCCACTGCAGAGAAGGCCCTCTCCTGTGTGATCACCCATCTAACTGCTCTCACGGGTGGGCAAATGAGAAGGGCCTCTTTTTCTGATCTTAAAGCGCAGGCAGGCTGATCTGGGTGAAGGCGGACCTTCAACCGTTTAAGGCCTTTAAAGTCAAAACCAGCACTTTGAATTGGGCTCCGAAATGCACCGGTAACCAGTGTAACTTATTCTGTTCTCTTTCCATTGTATTTTGGCATGTGCTGCTTTATTTTATTCTTTTTGCTTTTTATTGCTGTACACCACTCTTGAGAGCTTCAGCAGAAGAGCAGCTAATTAAAATAATAATTAAATAAATGCATCTATCAGACTCCTGGATTTGCCTGGTGCACATTCTGGTTTCAGTTGTCATCCAAAGCACGTTTACGATGAAGTCAGCCCCGTTGGAGTCAGAGGGGGCATTTTTCAAATCAGCATGTTTCATTCAGAGGGGGCTGATGGAGTGTGCGAGGAGGACTCTTTCCTTTTCTTTGCAACTATGACTTCATCGGGGAATACGGACTCCAGAGCTGAAATGAACATTTCACACTAAAGGCAATCTGGGAATGGAAGGAATCTTAATTCAGGTGGTGGTGGTGGTGGTGTTTTGCATTTCAGTGTGTCGGAGTCAAAGTAGATAGATGTGACATTTCCCAAATACCAACTACCCAAGGGGAGGCTATTTCTTTAATGAAATAGGCAGCACAGGAGGAGGAGGAAGAGATCAAGAGCCAGGTTGAGATTGTGGTGGAGGGTAGAGTTGCCATATTCTGAATCCACAAAACCAGGACAATGTTTTCTTGGGGGGGGGGTTTCTTTTATTTCTCCCCTCTCTCCTTTCCTCTCCTCCACCCCCTCACCCCCCAAAAAACTCTCTTTCTTCCCCCACAAATCACCCGGTCGCTTACCCTAAAACTGTGACCACAACCAGCCAAGTCCTCCAAACTCCTTTGCATTGCATGGGACTCAGGCAGCATGAGGAGAGCACGTGCGCCTTTCCTTGCTGTTGTTCCTCTTCTACACAGTGCCTGAACTGAGCATATGGAGGAGCGGTGTCACTCTGGAAAAGGTGCCAGATTGATGCATCTTTTTCTCTGCTGCTGCCACTCCACTGAGCAGGCTCAAGGCACCATTTCGGAGGTTGGGATTTCTCTGGCTGGCCGGACCAGGATTCTTGACTGACCTGCGGGACGTTTTGGAAATGCTTGGAAACCATAACATTCCCCGTTATCCGGAACACATGGCAACCCTAGTAGAGGGACGCCTTCAACCCCACTGTAGTCCCAATGAGGCAGGCGCCCCCTATTGTTTATAATGAGAAGGTCTCCATTTGGCACCCATAGCAGCCTCCTTCCCATTGCAAAAAGTAGATGCACACAGATGGGGAAGAGATCGCAATTGGGTCCATGGCAAATGTGAAGGATAAAAAGCAAGGGTGGGCAACTTGAAGCCCTCCAGATGTTTTAGCCTACAACCCCCACAATCCTCCACTGGCTATGCTGGCTAGGGCTGGTGAGACTTGTAGGCTGAAACATCTGGAGGACGAGGACGAAGTCCGGATGCTTGTAAAATTCTGTGAATGGGGACGGGTGTTGGAAGCCTTGTCTGGAAGCACACCCTGTATCAAACTTTGGAAACAAATTACAATCAGCAGAACCTAAATCTGTTTCAGCTCTAGATTGAATTCACTTGTCTTGTGGGCGGATTGACTGCGCCATCTGCCTGTTGGCAAATTTTGTTTGGTGAGCAGGAGAAATCCAGAAAGAGGCTGAACTCTCTTGGAAGATACCTCCTTAACACTTTGATGAGGGGCTTTCAAGAAAGAAAAGAAAAGAGAGCATTCTGTGCAACTTTAACTGTTTTAATTTCTAGACAGCTCTTTCCAAAGAGTCTTGAGGCAGGTAACAATGCGTTGGACTCGATGGCCTTATAGGCCCCTTCAAACTCTACTATTCTATTTCTTCCCCTCTCTCCATCCTCAAAAATGCATAAAATAGCTGCTTAAAAATAACCCTAGCAAATACTTCACATACTCCTTTTACCAGCTCAACTGAGAAAACCCAGATGCATCGTTTGAGAAAATGGGTGGGTGGGTGGGTTGAAATGTGCACCACGTTTACCACTTACAAAAGCTTCATCTTATGACATCATTTCCTCCTAATGACAATAGAATCCAGGTCCTCTGTCCCTATTAGTCGTAATAGCTTAACATACCAGTCTTCAATATACGCTTTCACTTCATGTCCTCATTGAGATCAATCTCTCTGGACTACAAATGGGAATTCCTGGGCAAGGCGGAACTGGCATATAAACACTTGGACTGGGGAAACACAAACACAAACACAAACACAAACACACACACACACACACAGAGTTCACCCCATGGCTTCAAATGTCCAGAAATACTACATCTCCACCACGAACAAAGGAAATATTCTCCAAAGGAGTTGAGCATTTATTAGATTTCAAAAGGCACCAAGTACTAATTCATTTTAAAGCTCAATAAAAAATAAATGACACAAGTTTCTAGCCCTTTTGAAAAACCTGTCAAGAGACTGGTCTTCAGACACAGAAAGCAGATCTTTTAGGTGAGACATCTGGCAGTCGCTGGCTCATTAGAGGTTGTAGACCTTCCACTTGGCCTGCAGCCCCCTATCCCAACCTTTGTACAGACCTACTCTACTTTGAAGTGTTCCCTGACTTCCAACTCTCCTGCCCCATTCCTTAGGGGTGGGAGGAAGAGGGAGAGGTTATCCCCTCCCATCAGAATGGATCTCTGTGAACATGACAGGGTAGTCAACCTGGTACCCTCCAGATGTTTTGGACTGAAAAGTCCCAAGCTTCATGGTCAATGGACAGGGATTATGGAAACTGTAGTCCAACACGCAGGGAGGTTACCAGTTGACTAACCCTGGCATAGTTCGTGCTAAATGTAGAGTGTTCTAGCACTGTATTCTAAATTCGTTGACTATCGTTTGGGCCATGCACAGAAATGCAATAAACTACATCTACCCTTTGGTTTAATCTACAGCTATGTCCCTCGGAGCATCATAAAAGGGGAAACAATCCAACCAGCAGATTTTCCCTTAGCTAGTACCACAACCAGCTGTACGTTTTCAGTCTTGGTTTTTTTTTCGAGAGACATACCTTTCCTCCTAAAATCCAAGAGCCAAACACAACTGGAATTAACTCCAACAGCAGTTACATGGTAGGGACAGATACAGGAAATAGACGATTAAGGCGGAACAACATGGCCACATGGATCCGTATAACGCCACCCCCTGTTGCGTCGTGACAAAGAAGCCAAATGCAGGAGATTAAACAGGGCTCCGGAGTGGCCCTTTCCAATCTTGGATCCCCAGAGGTTGTTGGACTACAATCCCCAACATCCCCAGCTAGCATGGACAATGACCAAGGAGAATGGGTGTTGTAGTCCAACATCTCTGGGGCCAAGTTTGGGAAAGGCTTCCATCATCAAAGCCTAAACCAGATACCCACATTTTTGGAAGAGGGGCACTCTTGAAAAGCTCCCAAATCAATCTACCCGCCACCCCACAGCCTTTGCTACCCGAGATCTTTTTAAACAGAGGTAGGATGGACTGAACCTGCAACCTCCTGCATGAAAAAAGCAGCTGCTCTGCTTCAAAACCCTTCCCCATTTGAATCTAATTCCAAACCATTTTCTCTTGCAATAGCCCCAATTTTCACTCTGTAGTTCTGGATTTGCGCTCCACCGTGTCAAACAGCTGTTGACAGTTGTTGCAAAGCGCCTTCGGGATGTTTCGATCCTTTCCAGCAAATCAAGAAACACGAATGGAGAGGAAATGCACCTGATCCTGCAACATTCCCGTTGCACAGAATCAAGGGTTCAAGTTGGTGCTGCGGCTTAGTCCTGGAAGATGTGGTGCAGGAAGGGACCTCTGAGCGTGCACAAAAGGCCCACTGGGACTGCAATCCTGGGCACACTTGCCCAATGAGCCCCACTCAATGAAGTGGGATTGACTTCCGAGGAAATGTGCATGGGAGGGATGGTGCTGCCCCAGATGGCCCCACCCCTTCCTCTGGCCCCACCCCCTTTCCCCCAACCACTGATTGATTGGTGGTTTCCATTCCCCCCTTCCACATTCTAAAAGGTTGAAATGTCCCTCCTAAAGCTTAGTTACTGGCAGTAAGAGCTTCAGGCTAAAATATGCAGCTATTTGGGCTCTTCCCCTTTGCTTTTAGCCCCGCCCACCACTGAGATGTGGTTCCCGGAATTTGCCCCTCGGGCTGAAAACGGTTCTGCACCTCTCTTTTATAACAACTGCAGAATGAAGGGTGCAGTTGGGAAGTGGGGTTATTGAACGCCAGGCATCTTCATGCAAAGGTCGAGTCCTTTCCTTCACGGGAGAGTGAAGACCAGCTCACCTGGAGGACGGTTGACTCTTAATCTTAAAGTTATTACTTGTGTGCATTATATTAACTGTTAAGATTCAGGGCCAGCCGAGCAAACCAGTCCATCACTCCACCCAGTCCAGAGCCGACTTCTTTAGCTAGCAACAGCTCTCTGGAGTTTACAGGAGAGATCTCTTCCTGCCGGCACCTCCTAGTGATGCTCCTTGTTGGAGATGTTAAGGGTCAAACCCGAGGCCTTCCACCATGTGCGTTGCCCACTGAGCTACGGCCATTTTCCTGTTCCTTGGCAGCTCTCATGGTGAAGTTATAGAAGCAAGTACATGTGGCAAAGGACCCGTGATGTAGTGGTATCGGGGGGCTCACAGGGTCAAAGCGCTGGGACATCTTGATTGGCAGGGCTGATTGTACTATCTGCCACCCATCAGGCTACCTATCTCTGAGCACAGTTGCAACGCTCACAGCAGCTGAGGAAAAGGACGGGGATGGATTTCCCCTGCAGAAGTGCGCTGTTGAGAGCTATCCCTGTTGCAACGCAAAGCCTTTTGGGGTGGGCTTGGTCTCCAACGGGCAATTAAGACCCATCCACATGACAAAAGAACTGCTCCCAGCAGAGATGAAAAACGCTAGAAGTGTTTTGTTGATCCGGATCAGCACGGCTGCCTGAATATCTGGCCTGCCCTTAGGGGCTGAGCAATGGGGATTGTCATGAGGAGGCCAGATCGTTAAGGTTTGCACTTCAAAATTCACCACTGCAAAGGATTGTGCCTCCAGCAAAAGAGGGGAGGGGAGGGGAGGGGACCAAACCGGTCTAGCTCAAAATTGAAAAGACAGAATCCCTGCTCATAAATCCAACCGGTGGCAGAAAAGAACCTGAAACGGCTCTGGGCACCACAGTCTCCTGGGTCACTCTCACAGCAGAGGGTGCCGAGTTGATCCATGCTCTCTACCCTTCCAGTACGGCACAGAGTAGGGTCCACATTCCTGCCAAGGCAGAGTTTGCTATGTTGATGAGACCTTTGTTGTCGAACTGACAGTGCAGCGCACAAGTCTGTGAAGAAGGATTTCGGGTGGGGAGGAAAGGATGAGTAAGAAGAAAAGGAGGATGTGCTCTGTGTCTAAACGCACAATGAGAATTCTGGGGAGGGGGGTGTAGAGGGGGGGAATGCAGCCAAGTCGATCCAGGGTTGATCTTTATGTATGAGAAGGAAGCGGGGAAAGGCGACGGGGCCAAAATCAGCAAGGTGCAGGTCCGGGCAAGAGGTCTGTGCAGCCGTCCCTCCAACATGTTTCTACAGACCATCGCTGGAGGAAAGTCTCTGGGACGGGACGGGAGGGCACGGCCTGCCAACATGAACCCCGGGGTGTCGTTATTGCATCTCTGCTCATCCCCATCAGTCAATCTCTTCTCCAATGTCTGGAAAGAAAGAGAGGGGGAGTTAAAACAACACAGGGACAATCAATAACCAGACGGAAGGAAGAGAGGCAGGTCGCCATGCGATGGAGCAGGATAAGGGACATTTAGAAGCCTGTAACTGATGCTGTATTTGCCGACGAGGCATGCCAAAGCATTAGAAGGAGGCAGAGAGACCAGGGCAGGGATGAGCCAAGAGTGCCCCCCTTCCCGGCAATGCAGGCATGGCGTTTGCTTTGCAAACAGGACCAAAGCGGTCACATCTGCTATGTGGACGTGGCTGTGAAGCTTCTCTGTCCCGTTCCTGCTCTTTGGTTTGTGGTAGTGGTTATTTTAACGTCTCAACATGCTCTCACTCTGAATTGGCTTCACGATGTCCGAAGAAGAATCAGACAGAGGCCAATGCTACCTACCCTCACTCTGGTGTCTGGTAGATAAAGCGGATGGAGGGGGGGGGATGTATTTTTCATATTTGCGTTTGACTAAATTTGTGTACAATTCCAGAAAGTAAAAACAAAAAACAAAAAGCCTGGTCCGCCAGCCCGTGGAATCGGTGAGGCTCCGAAAATGCTGGTCTGCTGCAGAATCTGCAAGGGAGATTCAAAGAAATCCGAACACATTTGAATCCATTGTGGATTTCTCAAACGTTCCTACTGATACCTATGAAAGGAAAGGAACCTCTCATGCAAGCACTGAGTCATTACTGACTCTTGGAGGGACGCCAGCTTTCGCTGACGTTTTCCTGGCAGGCCTTATAGCGGGGTGGTTTGCCGTTGCCTTCCCCAGCCATGATTACCTTTCCCCCAGCTAGCTTGGTACTCATTTTACCGACCTCGGGAGGATGGAAGGCTGAGTTGACCCGAGCCGGCTGCCTGAAACCAGCTTCTGCTGGGATCGAACTCAGGCCGTGGGGAGAGTTTCAGCTGCAGAAACTGCTGCTTTACCGCTCTGCGCCACACGAGGCTCACTGATACCTATAAGGCATTCAAAAGTGCCCTATAAAATGTTGCCCTTTGGGAGCGGAGTAGCAAGTTGATCTATAATAAAAGTTTTTCTCCGGAGCCTAACAACCACCTGTGTGTGTGTGTGTACATGTGTGCATGCATGCATGTGTGCATTGGGTACGGCAGGGAAACCAGGAGGTGACTAGTTGGATAAAAGTAATAAGACGTTGCCCTCCCCCATTCCATTTGACAGCAAACACCGTTTTGTGCAGCATCTGCAAACATAATTGTGTTTGGCACAAGGCGGAGATAGGAAAGCTCACCCCAACTCACTTCAGGTGAGGCAGAAAGGCCAAAGCACAATTTGCTCCATTGTCCAGCTCTGATGAAAGGTGAACCTCCTGGGTCGGCCTTTTGACTGGACTTCTTACGACAGGGGCTGGGCAACTTGTGGCCCTCCAGACGTTGGACTGCATCCCCCATCAGCCCTTGCCAGCACAGGCAATGGTGAGGCACAATGGGAGACACAGTTCTGCAACCGCTGGTGGACCACCCCTGTTCTATGAGAACTCATACCAACTCCAGCCCAGGACGCGACTGTCTGTGCCGCCACAAAATTAGCTGGTAGAACATCACAACATCAGGAGGTGCTTTACCCCGAGGCTCACGAAACCATGAAACCAGGCCTGGTGGGACATACAAAGCTGTCATACATTCAAGTCAGACCCTTGGTCCATCTAGCTCAGTATTTCCTACTCTGCCTGATAGAAGCTCTCCAGGGTTTCAGACATGGGTCTTTCAAGGTCCTACATGGAGATGCCATGGAGTGGACCTTCTGCATGCAAAGCAACTGCTCCACCACTGAGTTATGGCCCCGTTCCCACTGATAGTCTTCCACGGAGAAGACCATCAATTCATTTACTGAATACATGCAGGTTCTCGCCTCAAACAGCTCAGCAAATTAACGACCATCAAGAGGACACTTCCTTTACCTTCTTTGACGTCCATGTTCTTCAGGGGCTGCAAAGCTGTCGGAGGAAAGAGAAAGAGAGAGGAGACGTGTGTGAGTTTATTGGGCCCCAGAGCACGATGCCAAGTGAACGGACTGAAGAGAGCAGCAGGAATCTCGGCGGATCTGAATTTCTGTCTACGAGAATTTCGCGGCACCTGCGTTGACCTTAACTCTACTCCAAAGAAAATTCTTTCCTTCCTTCCTTCCTAAGCTGCCTACCTCAGCAAGCGCTGCACTGCCCCCTGCTGGTCACTATCAAAACTATAACAAGGCAAGGGAGCTCGAGGTCCCCGACTTTGATTTACTGCTGCTCTTTTTCTGGGTTGTCCAAGGGAGCTGATGGCAGGTTGTAATACGCCCCAAGCTACTTTTATCCTTCCTCCAACCTTCTGAACTAACAAACCCTGGAAAAAACCAGGCATGAATTTTGTCTGGGACTGAGCTTTGTGGCTAAGAGGCACCCTGTTCAGCACCGGATCTGTTAAGCGGGATTCCAGGGTTATTGTAAAGAACAATGAAGTAGGATTCCACCATTAAAGGCGGCCTAAAATAATTCAAAACCAAATACAGGTTTGGTTGCGGAATTCTGGGAATTGTAGGACTTTTTTTTTCTATCTAAACGTGCCTACGGTTCCACCCATAAAGGTTTTATATCACACATGATCAAACTATATTTGGATGGCTTTCAAAGGGGGTTGGATAAATTCCTGGAGGAGAAGTCTACCCATGGCTACTAGCCCTGAGGGTTATGTGCTGCGTCCAGTATCCGAGGCAGTGAGCCTGTGCGCCCAGTTGCTGGGGAACATGGGCAGGAGGGTGCTGTTGCACTCATGTTCTGCTTGTGTGTCTCTGGTCGACAGCTGGTTGGCCACTGTGTGAACAGAGTGCTGGACTATTATTATTATTATTATTATTATTATTATTATTATTATTATTAATTGCATTTATATCCCACCTTTTTCCTCCAAGGAACCCAAGGTGGCATACCTCCTCCTCCTCTCCATTTTATCCCAACAACAACCCTGTGAGGTAGGTTGGGCTGAGGGCCTGCGACTTGCCCAAAGTCACCCAGTGGGTTTCCATGGCCGAGTGGGGACTAGAACCCGGATCTCCCGATTCCCAGTCCAACACTTTAGCCACTACACCACACTGGCTCTCACAACCTGGCATTTCCATCTTTAATACCTTCTATTCCCCAGCTCAGTTTACACTCCTGGGGAATTCCACCTGCTTCTCGAGGTCCTTCAATTCCAGTATGGAATTGTGGATTCCTGGTTGGCCACTGTGTGAACAGAGTCCTGGACTAGATGGACCCTCACTCTGATCCAGCCTCAGGGCTCTTCTGATGTTCTTATATACAAAGGTTTTAATTTTAGTAAACTGCCCAGAGAGCTTTGGCTGGGCGGCATAGAAATGTAATACCGTATTTCTTCGATTCTGAGACACCATCGATTGTAAGACGCACACTAATTTCAGTACCACCAACAGAAAAAAGGCTTTGATTCTAAGAAATAATAAACGCACCCGCGATTCTAAGACACACCCCGTTTTTAGAGGTGTTTATATGAGGGGGGGAAGTGTGTCTTAGAATCAAAGAAATACGGTAAATTAAAATAAAATAAACATTAAAAACAAAACTGGGAGTTGGGACCGCTAAACTGTAACTCCTCCCCGGGCTCACGGTCAACTGGCACGATCTCGTTAGCGTGCAAAATGTCAGCCCGAGCACCGCCTACGAGAGGAAAGGCTACGGAGCATTTATTGGAAGAAGCGGTGAACGCATTCACAAACCTCCCCTCCCCACCCCTGGTTTCAAATACCGCAGTCAGCCACGCCACCGTCACGCAGGTAGGCAACAAAGCCCTGAGCCTATGAAGTCTCGGGGAAAGATTCGACACCAGCCAACCTGAGCGTGCTGCGTCTACCGCTGTGCTCCGAGCAGATAAAGGGAATCACCGGGCTTACAATTAATCCGTTTGATTGCGGCAGAGGGCAGCTATCAGACTTTATTAAAACGATAATCCCGTTTATCACAGATCTGCTCGGCTGTCAGCCCGGCTGCAGCAGCACAGAGGGGAATCCTAAGCTGCAGGATGAGATTTACCAGGGGGGGTTGGGGCAGGGACGACATCAAAAGCTGCCTGATACTGAGTCAGGTCCACAGGTCCATCTAACTCTGTATTGTTTGCACTAGGGGTGCATAGTCTTTCCAAGGTTCTTGATTCAGCTCTCCAGGGGTCTCCAGAAGGCTCCACTCCTTATGATCCTCTCGTGCAAGCACTGAGTCATTACTGACTCTTGGAGGGACGCCAGCTTTCGCTGACGTTTTCTTGGCAGGCCTTATAGTGGGGTGGTTTGCCGTTGCCTTCCCCGGCTGTTATTACCTTTCCCCCAGCTAACTGGGTACTCATTTTACCGACCTCAGGATGATGGAAGGCTGAGTCGACCCGAGCCGGCTGCCTGAAACCAGCTTCCGCTGGGATCGAACTCAGGCTGTGGGGAGAGTTTCAGCTGCAGAAACTGCTGCTTTACCACTCTGCGCCACACGAGGCTCGACTCCTTATGATAGCACTCTTCAAATACTTAAAAGGTTGTCACACAGAGGAGGGCCAGGATCTCTTCTCGATCCTCCCAGAGTGCAGGACACAGAATAACGGGCTCAAGTTACAGGAAGCCAGATTCCGGCTGGACATCAGAAAAAACTTCCTGACTGTTACAGCAGTACGACAATGGAATCAGTTACCTAGGGAGGTTGTGGGCTCTCCCACCTTAGAGGCCTTCAAGAGGCAGCTGGACAACCATCTGTCAGGGATGCTTTAGGGTGGCTTCCTGCATTGAGCAGGGTTTGGACTTAATGGCCTTGTAGGCCCCTTCCAACTCTGCTATTCTATGATTCTATGATCCCCCAAAACAGGAGCAGCCCTAGACCAGCAGACAGTCCTTCCTGTTCCCCATGGCGCCCAAGTTGGGCATCTATGCATGTGTGCTCTGAAAGCAGTCTAAGATGGAGGGGATGTGTGCAGTCAGATCAGTTGGCAGAAACCGAAGAGAAAAAGACTTGACGCTTGACTGACCTGTCTTGGATCCTTCTCCTTCATCCTCTATTCCTGGGGAGGGGGAGCACAAAAGGGGCAGGGGAATAAATGAGACATGTTGCCTACCAACATCCATTTGACAAAGGTTTACAATTCCCACACCTAAATCAGGGCAGGCAGCACTGTGTATCACAGAACATACTGAGACGATCAAGACTCAGATTGTCTTAATCCTAACATAACACACACACACCTGTAAACATGAACAAAGTATCCCAGATTTATTTAAGCCACTCTGATTGGGGCATGGGGGTCATTTGCAGATCACTGTAAATGGAGACCTCCTTTAAAGTTCTGACTGAAACCCAGAGCAGATTCACCATTCCACTAACAGTGGAGCCACCAGCCTCTGCTGATGGTAGCTCCAGAAGCAGCAACGGACCTCCTGGCGATGGTTGCTATGTCCCTCCCCCGCCTGGTATGACACTATTGTTCCAAGGGACGGTCATGACCCCCCACCCCCAGTCAGACCTTCCAATGTGCAGGAGAGAATTCTGATGAGGACCGGGCTACTTCCTTGGGGGTATGGCAGTTAGTGCTTTATCATCCCCTGCCATGGCCTGTGGCTCAAAGAATGGGCGCCCAGCAGAAACTTCATCTCCCCAACCTTGCAACAGCAGTCTATAGAACCCTTAACAGTCAAATCAGCAACTTCACATGACAGAACTTATCATCCTGTTGAGAAGAGTGAGACAACATCCTCCTATTGTTGTAGCTCTCTGCTGAGACAACATCCTCCCATTGTTGTAGCCCTCTGCTGAGACAACATCCTCCCATTGTTGTAGTAGAGGAGAGTTCGAGTCAGCAAGACAATACTCACAGATATCCAAGCTCCTATTTTCTCCTTGCTTCATTCTGAATGCCATTGGCTACTACTCAATGATCCTTAAGGAACCACAGAATGGAACATGGGCATTCTGGGACAGGGGGATGACTTTTGCCTATCCCTCCCTCCCTCCCTCAAATGCCCTTCAAAATAACTACATTAGGGCAGCCTTCCCGAATGTGATGCCCTCCAGATTTTTGGACAACAATTCCCAGGATTCCTGACCATTGGCCATAACAGCAGGAGCTGATGAGAGTTGACGTCCAACACAACACAAAGGGGTGGTGCTCCATTGAGGGTGGGTGAATGGCAGATGCCAAGGGGCATCCCAAAAAAGAAACCCCAGAAAAGAAAGCCTGTCTTGGCGCATCACTCTACCCTGGCTTCTTCCTCGGTCAGCTCTTTGGGAGTAACGAGACTTCCCATTTCTTGAAGGGAGAGCTGAAGATTACGTCGCTCAGAAATGGAACAAGTCCACACCCGATTATAATTACCGGCGTTCTCTTTCTCTTCTTTGCAGCTCTGTCGGATCTTCTTCTGGCACACATATGCCAGGACAATCAAAAGGACAACAAGGCAGACGGCCAATCCCACTGTTACCCAGAGAGCCACCGCTGGAAACAGGAGGTGCTGACCTGGGAAGGAGGGGTGGGAAAGAAGACACCGTCACTGTCCACACCACCGATTGGACAAAAAGAAGGAAACCTCTCTTAAGGGGAGGAGAGCCCACAGGGGGCACCGCAAGGTTGCCTGCATACAGACAACCTTGTGGTGTCACACGGGGTGCAAGAGGAGTTGCGTTACACTCATAGGCAAATCTCACACATTCGAAAGCGATCCAACGTCGGCTTTGCTCCTTGCACAAAGCTTCTGAGTTGGGTTTTCGTTTGCTGATGGAACATGGATTGCCCATGCGCTTGAGGGGGAGCAGCTGTGCACAATGGAAAGTAACTGGGGAACATGGGCCGGAGGGTGCTGTTGCACCATGTCCTGCTTGTTCATCCCTGGCCGATGGCTGGTTGGCCACTGTGCGAGCAGAGTGCTGGACTAGATGGACCCCTGGTCTGATCCAGCATCAGGGCTCCTCTTATGTTCTTATGTTCTAACTGCCCCGCTTTAGCTGTTCACATGTGCAATTTCCTTTGCTTTGCCAATTCATCACTGGTTGGGAGAGTCCACCACCCTCACCCCTACAACCGCATACAATTCTCTTAGAGAGCAATCCTACAGTCCCTGGGAGAGCAAAGGATGGCTTTTAAGACCAATCGGAGATGGCTCTCCAATGGAGCAGTGGCCGGACACTTCCTGCAAAACCGGATTCAATCATGCACTGTCGAGAGCCAACAGTCCACAGCCCATGACCAAACGTCGCACCCACTGGAGCCCATGGACGGTACGCTCAGACCCTCCCAAATCAGAGGCTTAATGATGCTGGCAGACGCTCCAGTTCCTGCCTCTTCGCAGGGCCTCCGGATGCCCGAGAAAAGGCGAGGAAACAGCAGGTTGAATTACCCTATAAAACACTTCATTAACCTTTAAATAATTATGCTAATAAATTCAAATAGATGCTGATCTGTCACACTTTGCTGGGAGGAGTGGAGGATGGGCTAAAGGTACTTTGAACACGACCGATTCCCTACAGAGAGAAGTCCTCTGTGTGTCTGGGGGCGGCAGGCAAACTCACGCCCTTCGGTAGGGATACACTGGTACTCTCACTTCCAGAAACATTTCGTCAGCCACACCACCTTTGTCATCACCATCATCAAAAGCCTTTTGCTGCCTTTTCTATGCTCTGCGGTGGGCTAATTTAGGAATGAGTGAGAATTTGGGGGGTGGTTGGGTAAGAACTTTAGCAAAATTCTGGGCTCCACAATTCAAGGACGCAGACAAGGTGGAGCGTGTTCAGAGGAGGGCAACCAGGATGATCGGGGTCTGGAAACAAAGCCCTATGAAGAGAGACTGAAAGAACTGGGTATGTTTAGCCTGGAGAAGAGAAGGCTGAAGGGAGACATGATAGCACTCTTCAAATACTTAAAAAGTTGTCACACCAGGAGAAGGGCCAGGATCTCTTCTCGATCCTCCCAGAGTGCAGAACACGGAATAATGGGCTCAAGTTAAAGGAAGCCAGATTCCAGTTCGACATCAGGAAAAACTTCCTGATTGATAGAGCAGTACGACAATGGACTCAGTTACCAAGGGAGGTAGTGAGCTCTCCCACACTAGAGGCCTTCAAGAGGCAGCTGGACAACCATCTGCCAGGTATGCAGTAGATTGGATTCCTGCACTGAGCAGGGGGTTGGACTCATTGGCCTTATAGGCCCCTTCCAACTTTACTATTCTATGATTCTAAGATGTAGCAATGGCCACCAGTTCGGATGGCTTGAAAGGGGGTTGGATAAATTCCTGGAGGAGAAGGCTATCCATGGTTCCTAGCCCTGATGGTTATGGGCTACTTCCAGTATCCAAGGCAGTAAGCCTGTGCATGCCAGTTGCTGGGGAACATGGGTGGGAGGGTGCTGTTGTCGGTTTCCTGTCGACAGCTGGTTGGCCGCTGTGTGAACAGAGTACTGGACTAGATGGACCCTCAGTCTGATCCAGCAGGGCTCTCCTGATGTTCTTCCATTGGGAACTGTGTGAGTTGTATATCTCGTTTCCCCTCCGTTGGGTATCCACTTGCGGGGAAACCCACCCACTGTGAAGCCTGCAGCACTTCTATCCATTTCAAGAAGAGTTGCTGGGGAAGTGAAACTAGGGCCTTTTGCACGAAAAGCAGGAGCTGCCTGGGGATGATGGGAGTTGTAGTGTGACACATCTCGAGGGGGCTAGGTTGGGCAAGGCTGCCATAGAACCGTTGAGAAGCCCCCATTAAGGGCAAGTGGGACAGTTCTCTTCTCCCCCGCCCCCCACCGCCCCCATCCTTTTCATGCAGCTAGCAAAAACGTAGGGCTTCAAAATTAAGCATGCAAATTAAATGTGCTCCTTTCCTTTTAATGTCAGCATTATCATAATGGCTGTTGCTTTTTACAGCAATTGCAAGACGAGTGAAAGGGAGGGTGGAGGGGGAGAGGGATTTAAGAAGGGAGGGAGGAGAAGTGTGGGGGGGGGTTATAAAAAAAATAAAATGTGAAGGATTCAACAGGTGTTGTGTGTGTGTATGTTTTTGCAGTGTGCAAAAAAGCTTGGAGGATGGCAACACGGGAGAGGGCCTTTTCGGTGGTGGCCCCCTGACTGTGGAATGATCTCCCCGATGAGGTTCGCCTGGCGCCAACATTGTTATCTTTCAGGCACCAGGTCAAGACTTTTCTCTTCTCCCGGGCATTTAAGTTTGTTTTTTTAACGCACCCCCAGAACTGTTGTTTTTAAATGGATACTGTTGTTTTTATATTTTTAAATTTTGTATACTTTTAATGTTTACTGTTTTTAACTTTTGTAAACCGCCCAGAGAGCTTCGGCTATGGGGCGGTATATAAATGTAATAAATAAATAAATAATAAATATATAAATAAAGCAAATCCATGACCCTGACTTATTCCCATTGCAGAATTTTGAGGATTCAGGTTGCAGAATGAGAGGGGAGCCCACTGTAGCACAGAATCCCAGGAGAAACGCCCGTCCGCCCATCCCAACACTACTTCGAGGTTACAAGGCTGCCTTCAGCTTCGGCCGCGCCGAAGAAAGGGTGCCCCGCCGGGTGCCCCGTGCCCAGCTGCACTCCCGTCACCGCTCAGGTGGCACTGTGCATTTAGCCAAAAAAGGTTTCCGCACCTGGGGGGACCCTCGTTCACAAGCCAGCAATTGCCGCGCCAAGGGTAATTGAACACTAATTAATGTTACCTGCAAACGAACAAGGTTACAAAGAGCTCGAGGGGGGTCTATAAAAGTTGAAATGGCGTGAAGACAACTTGGAAGCCGCTCCGGGGAAAAAAAGAAAAACAAGGTAAGTCCCTCGAATGGGAGTCTGTCAGCTCCATAAAGCATTTTACAGAGGTGTGGGGGTGGGATCAGAGCTTCAGCAGAAATTGAACGTCTCAGCCTGCGATTGTAAACCTACCTACCTAGGAGTAAATCCCACTGGACTCAGCTGGGTTATACTTCTGAGTAGACATGCATAGGATTACCTTGGAAGGCTTCGACCCTCACATCCCACTGCTAAGCCAAATCCATGGCACCACAGTTGCACCAGTCCTGGAACTGGCATAAATAATTTCCCTCCCATTGTTTGGGACGGGAGGGAAATAGGTCAATGCCCCCTCCTGGCCACTGGAAGGCCGGGGGGGGGGGAGAATCTCACCCCTCCCTTATTGGTCTCCTCGCCCTCTCCCTGCCTCCCCGGGAACTGACCGGTGATGGTGACCGAGGCGTGCGTTTCCTGCCGTAGCAAGGGGTTCTTCACCAAGCAGCTGTAAGTGCTGTTGGGCTCCAGCACGACCCGCAGGACACTCCGAACATCAAAGAGGCCCTCCTCGTTGGCCACCTGGGAGGTGGTGATGTTCTCCGTGATGTTGCTGCCACGGCCGTCTTGCCAGACCACAATCGCCTCGGGATAGCCGGAAAAGGTGTGGCACGTCACCGTTACCAGGTCCCCCGGCTTCAGATTCTTGTTGGGTTCCAGATTCATGTTGGGCTTGGAGTAGAAAGCTGAAGAATAAGAATAAGAATGGACATGGTTTGGCTCACGAGAGTCACAACTGGGAGAGACAATGGCTGGATTCACACAACACGATAGCCAACATTCAAGGTTGAGTGTGGGTTAAGCATGTGTTGTCGTTGAGCCACGAGTTGCTGTTGAGCTGTGGGCTGCTGTGTTGTCTGAACTCAGCCATCCTAACAAACCATGGCTGGTTAACCACGAACAATCTGCAGTTCACAAGGCAACATGGGCTGTTTTCATGTGTTGTTCGTGGTTAACAAACCATGGTTTGTTAGGACAGCTGAGTTCAACACAACAACCCATATTACCATAACAACCCATGGTTCATTGACAACCCACACTCAACCCATATTCAACCTTGAGTGTTGGCTGTCGCCTCTTGATTGTCTTGGACCACATTAACTGCCTCTGGTCCTTTCGACCAACGTCTTTGGAACTGTGATGCACACCTGTCCTGGGCTGCGCAACCTGCCAATGGTCCCTTAGCCTGAGAGCCAGCAGCCCTGAACACCCCAAAACCTGGTCACCCGGCACTCTGACTCCACTGGACCCCCAACGCCGACAAGCGTCTTCCACCCGGCTCCTACCTCACCTGCCACCTGCAGTGTGACGGCCGCGCTACCGTAGTCCGTGACCCGGACAAAGCAGGTGAAGCTCCCTTCGTCAGCGATCCTCACGCGGTGCAGCAGCAGGGAGACGTTGCCCCGGGGCAGCTGGTCATAGAAGAGGGCGGTGCGGTTGGCGTAGTCGCCCCGTTGGTTGGCCAGCTGGTCCCGGCCCCCGGCAAAGCTGTGCACCAGCCGCTTGGTGTCGGTCAGCTGCCAGATGAGGGTCAGGTCGTCCAGGCTGAAGTTGGCGTCGGGAGAGAAGGAGCAGCGCAAGATGGCGTCGCGGCCAAAGATGGCGACCACAGGGTCATCAGGGACCTCGAGTTCCAGGGCACCTGATTGGGAGGGGGGGGAAGGTGAAAAGGCGCACGGCAGCAGTCTGAAGGCGAAGCCACACAAACACGGTGTGGCGCAACAGCGTGGCGGCAGGGCCTCAGGTCCCAAACTGGCTTTCCTGGAGTGCCCAGATGGCCCCGCCCCTTCCATGACCCTGCCCCCTTTCCCAACTGCCAATCATTTGTTTCACAGCTTTTGCAATTTCCTCCCATCCTGAAAGCTTGAAGCGCCTCCGCGAAGGGTTTAGTTACTGGCAGCTTTAAACTAAAACATGCTGCCATATTTTTAAATATATTTTGGCTCTCTGCCTTTGCAACCCCCCACCAATGCAATGTGGGCCCTGGAAATCTTCTCCACAATGGAATTTGGCCCCCAGGCTGAGAGTTTTTAATACCCCCGGCACTGCTGGGATAAGCCCTGGCTCTCATACTCCTTCCTTTCTTTGCTCACTCAGTTGAATTACTTTCCTTCCCGGTTTATGCAAACCACAGTTGCGTCTGATATGCGAACCAGCAAACCATGGTTTGCACTTGCCCTGCCAAAGTGATGCTCTGAAGAGGAATGGGGAGCCGCTTGGTTGTTGGCCTGGCTCTGTTGCATTTCAGAGCCCACCTGCTACTATGCCACAGCCTTCCCCAACCTGGTGCCCACCAGATGTTTTGGACTTCAGCTCCCAACAGCCTCAGCCAGCCTGGCTGATGGTCAAGAATGCTGGGAGCTCTAGTCCAAAGTATTTGGAGGTCACCAGGTTGGGGGCAGGGGGCTGCACTGCCACCTCTTCAGCTTCGACCAAAGTGTTGGATGGGGAGTCAGGAGACCCAGGTTCAAGTCCCCCCTCGGCCATGGAAGCTCCCTGAGTGACTTTGGGTGAGTCACAGACTCTCAGCCCAACCTACCTACCTCACAAGGTTGTTGTTGGGAGAATAAAATGGAAAGGAGGAGGAGGAGGATTATGTACACGGCCTTGGTTTCTTTGGAGGAAAAAAGGTGGGATATAAATGTAATAAATAAATAAACCAACATTTTCTTTTTAAAGGTGGAGTGGACAGCGGCAGAGCAGGACCACGCAAGTAACTCAATCCTCTCCCCCACACAAAAATAAATAAATAATGGTTGGAACGCACACGATGCTGATGCTCAAGTTATGGGAGCGGGGGCAGAAGGGGTCTGCCCTTCTTATTTTTTTATGCTGCCCCCTTTGACTACTGTTTTTAGAAGTCTATGCGAGCACATGGTTTGGCTATGGGGGGATTCGAGAAACGGGAGTCTAAATCCCATTAAAGCCCCCTCTCCTTCCCCAACCCATAATTTGAGCCCTATATTCTGCCATTAGCTACTTGCACCTTTCTTGCGCTATGCGGAAAAGGCAACCGGGGCTCACGTCGCTTGATCCCCTCTACAAGCCCCAAGACTATAATCTTGATGAAAAAGTACAATACTAGGGCTTTTTTTAAAAAAACAACAACACCAGCAGCTTGGAGCAAAGGCAGAGGTAAATGAACTCCGCAGCTCATCAGCAGGGCGGAATGAGACCAGTGCCATGCCAGGGCACTGCTGCCCCCTCCTGTCCAGCAAGAGCCATTGCATCTTCCTCCTGATCTGGAATCACGTCACCCTTGAGTTTTTGAACAGAATCATCAAAGTGCTAATTGCAGATTTCTAAACCAAAACCAATCCAACCCTAATCAAATCAGCAGAACCAACAAGAAAAAGGCAACTAGGCTGGATCTCTTTATAGCAGGCCCTCCTGATGTTGCTGGCCTGCATCTCCTATCATCCCTCACCACTGGCTTTGGCTGATGGGAGTTGCAGTCCACCAACATTGGGAGGCCATACGCGCCCCACCCCTGCTATTTATTTTTTCATAACTCATGCTTGCATATCACTTCATATGCTAACACCTCTAGCATGCATTCACTGTCTCCTCTCTGTACCGGATGCGATTGGAGGAGGAGAGGAACCCTTAAACATGATTTTGCACCAGTGTTTTGCTCAAACAAATGAACTTGGATGAAAGTTTTGATGGATCAGACTGAAACTCATAGAATCATAGAAGACTGAACAGTAGAGTTGGAAGGGGCCTATAAGGCCATCGAGTCCAACTCCCTGCTCAATGCAGGAATCCCCCTTAAAGCATCCCTGACAGATGGCTGTCTAGCTGCCTCTTGAAGGCCTTTAGTGTGGGGAAGCCCACAACCTCTGTAGATCATAGAATCATAGAATAGCAGAGTTGGAAGGGGCCTATAAGGCCATCGAGTCCAACTCCCTGCTCAATGCAGGAATCCACCTTAAAGCATCCCTGACAGATGGTTGTCCAGCTGCCTCTTGAAGGCCTCTAGTGTGGGGAAGCACACAACCTCCCTAGGGAATTGGTTCCATTGTCATACTGTCAGGAACTCCTCTTAGTCCAGCATCCTGAGATTCCTGCAGTGGCTGGCCAGTGGCCTAGGACAGGGTACAAAGGCAATAGCTCTCCCTGGCCTTCATTCCCCACCTTGAGCAACTGGTATTCAGTATGCCTCTGAACATGTTGATGCAGGGTGCTGAACCGCAGACCGAGGGACAGTTCTAGCCCACCTGGAATCCTAACCTGCCTCTCCAGGGTTCCCCAGATAGCCACGCCCACTTCCTCTGGCTCCATCCTTTTCCTCTGCCCCCAACCTTACCCCATCCCCCAATCATTTGCTGATTTCACATGTGTGTGCGTTTTCCCCCATTCTAAAAGGTTTAATTGCTTATTTGCTGGCAGTAAGGCAGCAGCCGAATTTGGACGAATCGCTCAGAATTTGGACAAACTGCTCAGGAGTTTGGACACACTGCTCAGAAATTTGCGCAAATTGTGGAGCTTGCGAGGAAATGCGCAAAACACCTGGAAAATCCACAAAATGTCTCCACTCGCTGCAGACTGAGTTGGGCGCTGCAGTGCGAACCGGAACGAAGTCTGAGCGGCTATATCTAGGGAAACTCGATAAACTCCACCCACAAACAGATTTTGTCGACGTCCCTCAAATTAACCAAACCAGGGTTTTTGACTCCAGCTCATTGACTTTATATGTATAGTAAAAAAGCAAAGCGAAGAAAAAAGGCAGAAGTTTCCCGACTCACACTCTAGATGTCACCCTTGCCCTGATTTTATTGCTCCAAACACTCCTCCAAAGACAGCAGGCCCTGTGCTTGTGGACAAGGCCGGTGCCAGACTATTTTGCACCCTAGGCAAGGTGAGCTACTTTCACCCCCACCCCCACCCCCCAAAACTGCCAACTTTGATTTTTAAGAACATGTTTCCTGGAAAAAATAAGCACAAAACTTGAAACTGCTAAATTTATTTTAAAGTGCAAGAAATATGTCATGCCAGTTATAGCAAACAAATTGGAAAGGAATGTCTATGGGTCTAAAATGCATTATTTAAAAGGAATATCACCTCCAAATCATCCCCCCCAACTCACATGCACGTGCGCGCACACACACACACTCAGCATCACTCACTCCAAACAAACATATGCATGAACACATGCATTCACTCAAAGACCCCATGCACCCCATACATTCTCTCTCTGTGTGTGTCTCTCTTCTGGGCACGTTCCGGAAGTCTGAACGTGGAGCCGCCCCACCCCCACCCCAGCGTCCCTGGCTTTGCTTCAGCTGGGTGGGCGCGGGGCGCCATCTCGCCTGCCCAGGCCCAGCTGAATCCTCGGGCTGGCCCGGCTCACAGCCAACGCGCCTGAGTGCTGTGCCCGGTGCCCCTCTTAGATTGGCACTCTAGGCAGCCGCCTGAGTGGCTTCTATGGTAGCACCGGCCCTGCTTGTGGATTCTACCAGCATTTAACACAATGAAAGACAATTGGGAAGGTGGGAAGGGAAAAGGTTCCTGGTCAGAGTTCTGAGGCCGGCCTCATTGTTACAGAGAAAGCGGGAGGGTGTATTCCACAAATGTACCTTGAGCAGAACCCCAGAATCATACACAGCCTCCTCTAGCTTTGTGGCTGACCATTAAGCAACACAAGATGGTTGCCTCAGGTGGCAAAAGCTAGGAGGTGACAAAGGTGTTGGAGGACAGAACTGTGTCGATGGACGCTACTGCCCCATTGTCAGCATTGAAGATTACAACTCCCAGTCTGGTTGGGGTTTTGTACATGAAATTGGGCCCAGGGACATCTCATTTTTTGCCTCAAGCAGCAAAATGTCTTGAGCCAGACAGAGAGGAACTACATCCTAAAGAGTGCTGTAGTGGCTGTAGTACTGGACTGGGAGTCAGGAGATCTGGGTTCTAGTCCCCACTCGGCCATGGAAGCTTATTGGGTGACTTTGGGCCAGTCACTGACTCTCAGTCTAACGTACTTCACAGGGTTGTTATGAGTTTAAAATGGAGAGGAGTAAGCCAGCTTGTAAGTAAGCCGCCTTGGGCTCCTTGGAAGGGGAAAAAGGCAGGATTTTGTGGCTCTGTCTATAACTGGTTTGCCTCCTATCTAGCGGGTCGCTCTTTCAGCGTGTTGACTAATGGCAGCTCGTCTTCCTCCTTTCCCCTTTCAGTAGGGGTTCCGCAAGGCTCAGTGCTTGGCCCGTTGTTGTTTTCCTTATACATGTTGCCCTTGGGCAAGCTTATTCAATCTCATGGCCTCCAATATCATCTGTACGCCGATGATACACAACTATATCTGTCATCTCAGGAACTTTCTCCTGATGTTCACGATCGTATCTCGGCATGTCTTTCAGATATCTCAGCTTGGCTGCTTCATCGTCGTTTGAAACTTAATATGGCAAAGACTGAATTGCTTGTTTTTCCTCCTAAACCTTCTCCTCATCTCTCATTCTCTCTTACTGTCAATGATGTTACGCTCACTCCGGTCAAGGAAGCTCGTAGCCTTGGCTTTATATTTGACTCCTCGCTCTCCTTTATTCCTCATATTGAGGCAGTAGCTAAATCTTGTCGTTTTTTCCTGTATAATATTGCCAGGATTCGATCATTTTTGTCTGTCTCTTCGCCAAGACACTTGTTCATGCACTGGTTATTTCACGGTTGGACTACTGCAACCTTCTTCTCTCTGGCCTTCCTTCTTCTCACATCAGTCCGCTGGTTTCTGTTCACCACTCTGCCGCAAAGATCATCTTCTTGGCTCGCCACTCTGACCATGTTACTCCGCTTCTGAAATCTCTTCATTGGCTTCCAATTCACTTCAGAATCCAATATAAACTTCTCCTGTTGACCTTCAAAGCTTTTCACGGTCTAGCTCCTTCCTATCTCTCCTCTCTCATCTCACACTATTGCCCCGCTCGTGCTCTTCGCTCCTCTGATGCCATGTTTCTCGCCTGCCCAAGGGCCTCTACTTCCCTTGCTCGGCTTCGTCCATTTTCTTCTACTGCCCCTTACGCCTGGAACGCTCTTCCAGAACATTTGAGAACTACAAGTTCAATCGCAGCTTTTAAAGCTCAACTAAAAACTTTTCTTTTTCCTAAAGCTTTTAAAACTTGATGTTGTGCGGACTTTATACTGTTAGTTTTACCCTACCCTGTGCCTGCTTACCCTACCCTGTGCCTGTTGGCATTCTCTTCCCCTCCTTAATGTTTTATTATGATTTTATTAGATTGTAAGCCTATGCGGTAGGGCCTTGCTATTTACTGTTTCACTCTGTACAGCACCATGTACATTGATGGTGCTATATAAATAAATAAATAAATAATAATAATAATAATAACAACAACAACAACAACAACAACAACAACAACAACAATAACAATAATATTGCCACTGTACTGCTTGGAGACATTGCTCAGATCAAACCAAAAAAGGATCCAGGATGGGAAAAGCAAACAGCCAAACTCAACTAGTTCACCTCCCTGGCATAATGGAATCAGCACTATTCTGCACACAACTGATGCAGGTTTATGTACAATAAATTCTTTATCAACAGAAGAGGCAGGAAGGCTGGCTACAGGAGCATACAATAGAGAGAAATTTGAATGGGGAAGGGCTGTAGCTCAGTTCAATCCCAGTTATCTCTATGTAGAGCTGTGGCGGGGGTGGGGGCTGTCTTAAACAGCCACTCCCCAGAGTCTTTGCTGCTACTGGCCACCTGAGATGTTCTTACCTGGAGATGCCATGGACTGAACCTTGGAGGATCGAAAAGAGGGGAATGATCGGCCAACCCTTTCCCCTTTCTGCCAACTTCCAAAAATCTCGGAAATATATTGAGATATGCAAGAGCTTTGAGTGCCAATCCGTAAAACACTCCTAGGGAAGCAAAATTTGAGAAACTGGGGCAGAATTTGACAGAGGCCGGTTCCATACGCATCCCTATTACTCACCAGCCAGAGTTGACAGCAAAAGACCTGCGATCAACAGATGGCAGCACATCTTCGTTGCAAAGTAAGTCAAATGAGAGACAGGAGGAGCACAGTGGGCGTCGGGATGCGAGTTTGGAGGGATGGCCATCTTTGCTCGCCTAAGAGGAAAACAAAACAGGCATCAGTACACAAAAAGAAACACAGTGAATCAGACCAAGGGTCCATCTAGTCCAGCACTCTGTTCACATGGTGGCCAACCAGCTCTCGACCAGGGACCAACAAAGCAGGACATGATGTAACAGCACCCTCCCACCCATGTTCCCCAGTAACTGGTGCACATTGGATACTGGAGATAGCACACAACCATCAGGGCTAGCAGCCATGGGTAGCCTTCTCCTCCAGGAATTTATCCAACCTACCTTTAAAGCCATCCAAATTGGTGGCCACCGACACATCTTGTGGTAGTGAGTTCCATAGTTTAACTATGTGCTGTGTGAAGAAGTCCTTCCTTTTATCTCTCCTGAATCTCCCACCAATCAGCTTAATGGGATGAGCCCATTGGCTTTGAGTATTGTGAGAGAGAGAGGAAAAAATGTCTCCCTATCAACATTCTCCGCACCATGCATAGTTTTATGCACCTCTATCATGTCTTCCTTCCCTTTTTTCTAGCATAGAGACATCCCAGATTTCCATCCTGAAATTTCAGATTAATAGTCCCAGATGTCCTAACTTTTCCTCAGAGGGGTGTTGCTCATTGATAAAATTGGATTTTTATCAGTTTCTCAACCTTGAATTGGACAGGGCACACTTGCGGAAACGTGCACTTCTAAAAATGCGTAAATCCCCTCTCCAAATGCATAACCACCACCACCCCAATGTGCATTTTCACACTTTAATCTATGGAGGGAAATGTGCATTTTCAGTCAGTCTTTTGTCATATCTTTTGTACAACTACATTGGCATCCAATTCCAAAAAGTTTTTTTAAAAAATGGTCTGCAAGCCTGCAGAATCATTGCGATTCAGAAAAAGCCGGTCCTCTGCAGAAGCTCATTGGAATCCATCTTGGACTTCTCTAGTGCCCCTATTCACACGTTTGTTGCTGATCTCCAAAAGGGTCAGGGAGGCGAGACTTCCCTTGACATACAAATTGCACAGAACTCAGGGGATGTTCCAAGTTCCGGAGCAGACAGAAGTTTCTCAGCAGAAAAAAAAAAATCCCCTTGCTCTTCGGAGATTTCCTCCCATAGCCACAACATCCTGCCCCCAAAAATACTGCAGCCAAGGAGAGGAAGAGCAACCAAGCCACAGCGACTTCCTGAGCTGGGATTCCCTTTCCGTGTCCTTCCGTCTCCAGGCAGCTAAATGGCTAGAGCCCCAGCATTAGAAGGGCTGTAGCTGCTCCCCAACAGCCTCCTCAGCTACCGTGGGGCATGAGGACCCCCTCCAAGACTGCCAAAGGAGGGTCGTTAAAGCTTTAGGATTTACTCTGGGAGCTTTAAACTGTCATGAGGCATCCTGAGCACTGGGGCTACAGGGGAAGGATGGAGCATAAATTCTAACAGCTGAGAAAACAAGCAAACTAACCGTTTGGAGAAAGGCGGTGGATGGAGCAATTCTACTACAGAGCCAAGGTGATCTCATGGAATCGACCAGCAAGGCAGACGATAATAATAATAATAATAATAATAATAATAATAATAATAATAATAATAATAATTTTTTCTTACCGCCTTAAAAACATACTAAAAGCATCGTAAAAGCATCCTAAAATTCCACTGGGTAGGCTTGCCAGAAGAGATCAGTCTTTATAGCTTTCTTAAATGCTAAAAGACTGTTAAGTTGACGAATCTCCTCCGGCAGATAAAACCATTCTGAACACAACGACGGAAATACATTTACGGAATGTGCCACCAGAGACGTGGTAGCTCTGAGAGAATTGGACATATGGGTGAAGTCGGGGCAGGCCCAAGACAATTTGTTGGCTGATAGAAGGGACAATATGGTACCTGCTCCCGTTTCATGTTTAAAAGCTGGCTGGAGCAGCAGCCGAATTTTTCTTCAACACTGGGACAGCTTTGCTGACCACAACTGAAAACAGCAGGCTATCTTATTGGGCACAGGGCAAGTCGCTTGGTCCACAGCTCACCTGCCAGCATCTGCTGCCTGAAGCAACACCTCACCCTGCCTCATGGTACGGCTGGCCCTTTAAAGAAGAACGGTCCATCAGAGGCTCTTTCATCATTAGGACTGTATGAAATCTATGTTTAGAGGCGATGGGAGAAGGCCATTATTTACAGGCCCTGCTTGCAAAACCAGGGCATGGTTTGCTGTACATGATGCAGCCGCTTGGTTAAAGCTAAGCAGGTCCAGGCTGATGAATGCCTGGATGAGAGACTCCCTTGAAAACCCATGAACAGAGCCCTGATTTCCACAGTGGATGAGAGGTGGGCTTTAGATGTACTCATGTCATGTATCTGCTTGACTACTGCGGAAAACGTGACGGTGAACTAAATCAGGGCTCTTCTTAGGGGGCAATTTTATGCAAGTCCACTCAGGCACATGGAATGCAGTAAATGTGTATAGCAGACGTGTTGAATCTCAGGCCCAGGAACCGAAATCTGGCCCTCCTAGGGACCCACCCTGGCCTTCAGGTTCCGCAAAGGGGCCTGCACCCTTTCCCCCCAAACTCCAATCATTTGGTGATTTCCTTTTAGGCAGTTTTTGTCATGACTAGGCCTGCTCCCCTTAGGCTGGGGGAAGGTGTTTCAGGCGATCAATCAGAATCAGATTCTGAAACAGAAGAGACGGTGCCAGAAACATGCCAGCCTACACGGGGAGTGGGGGGGGTGACTCTCACGGGCTCTTCACCAGCTGGGAATGAACTTTCGCCAGACCTTATCTCTGAAAGTGTAAACAACACGCAGTCTGTGGGCACTGAAAGGCTAGCTGATCCTAGAGTCAACCACTGACTAAAACAGGCAGAGCTAAAGGAAGGGCCTTGCTAGACCTACCTAGTAATCCAGTGGGGAGTAGGGGCGACGCCGCGCTGCAGCTAGCGCGGGCCGTCGCCCCTAGCTAGACGTAACACGCAATGGGGGAAGGGAAAGCCCCATTGCATCCTCCATTTATTTATTTATTTTTATTAAAGGGCCATGTGCGCAAGAGCGCACCAATGAGAAGGCAAGGCTTTTTTAAAAAATAAAAAATAAAGGGTTCCCCGCTCCCCCTGCCCCCGATTTCCCCCAATGTCTGATGCCCCCGCTCGCCAGTCCGCTCTCCCCACTCACCCACTTGATTGCCCGTCCGCTCATCCCCCCACTCGCCCGCTTGCTCGCCCGTCCACTCACCCCCCCCACTTGCTCGCCCGTCCGCTCACCCCCCCCGCTCGCCCACCTGTCCGCTCACCCCCCGCTTGCCCGCTCGCCCGTCCACTCGCCTCCCCAGCCCCCATCTCCCCCATTCCCTCGCCCCCGGCCCGATGGGCACAGCGGCTTCTCCTGGCTGCTCACGAGTAAGCCGCGTAGCCGGGAAAAGCTGTGGAACTTGCTAGACTCAACGGAAAAACCGGGCCAAAAGTGGATCCGGTTATCCCGGGTCAAGGGAGGGTTTAGCCCCGCCTGACCCCGGGATCCCCTGTGCGTCATCTGCATGCACAGGGGTGAGCCCGAGTTTCAGCCCGGGCTAAACCCTCGTCTAGCAACGGCCGAAGGCGAGAGAAGGTCTGCCCAGCTAGCTTCTCGCCAAAGGCGTCTTCAGAACCAGCCTCCTTGAAGTTAAAACGTTCTGGGGAAAGACTTTCCCTTTTTCTTGAAAGGCCAACTGTCTCGCTTAGTTCACATAGTTTTGCCTAGAGGAAAGTTCCTGGAGGTTAGACTCTCTTCAGGTAGGAAGAGGGGTTTCTTGCCTGAATAAAGCTTTGTGGATTATGTGACAGACCTCTTTATTGTCTCCCAAGAAGGCGAGAGGTTTTGTGAAACACAAGAGTTTCCCCCCTTTCTAAAAGGCAGAGATGTCTCTGCTAAAGCTTATCTATGTTGGTAAAAATATGCTGGTATTTCTATATTTTGGGCACACCCCTTTTGCCTTTAGGCCCGCCCACCACTGAAACTGAATTCAGCTCTGGGGCTGCGAGAGGTTCCCCATCCCTGCTGTATTGGATAGCAGGCTTAAGCTCTTAGCCCTGTTTACGTGGTGAAGGTATGCCAACTTAGCTATGAAAACACTTCACCGTACAGCTGAACCACCCCACTCTCACTGCAAGACAACTGCGTCTTCTTTTTTTCTTCTTCCTGCAATGTTTCAGGGCATGCTTTTATCTGAAAACACACGGGGAAGTGTGCGCCCAGGAATCCACAAAATGCCCTTCAAGTGTTATAAAGGAGACACAACCCACCTGCAGTGGAAATGCACCAACTCCTCCGTACTCTAGCAATTTGGTTTCATTTATTTGCTGTAGCCCCAGGCCATAACAAACAGCTAAAAACTGGAAACCGAATATATACAGTACCGGAAACCTTACAAACAATAAAAAAAATATAATTTCCAATACAGGAAAATCTCAAGTATATCCTCAGGGTTGATCCAGATGACAAATCAAGAGCCCGGCTCTCATTAAATTGTTGTCATGTTTGTGCCGGAGCCACAGGCGAGGAAGCTGCTGTCTGGGTAAGACGCTTGTCATTGCATTAACAATAATCATAAATTTATTTGCTAATGCAAATGGGTAATCACAACCTCATATCACCACCACCACCCCAAAAAAAGTGGGGAGGGTCAGTAAGGTTAGACATGACAGGAACAATTTAAAAGGGCAATGTACCAGATCTTTCTGTCTCATGGGAGTTTGCAGGTCCTTTATTTATTTATTTATTTATTACATTTCTATACCGCCCAATAGCCGGAGCTCTCTGGGCGGTTCACAAAAATTAAAACCATTCAAAGTATAAAACAACAGTATAAAACCATAATATAAAATACAATATAAAAGCTCCACCAGATAAAAACAGCAGCAATGCAAAAATACAAATTTAAAACACCAAGTTAAAATTTATTTATAGACTGTTAAAATGCTGGGAGAATAAAAAGGTCTTCACCTGGCATCTAAAGGCATATAATGTAGGCGCCAAGCGAACCTCCTTAGGGAGCTCATTCCACAGCCGGGGTGCCACAGCAGAGAAGGCCCTCCTCCTGGTAGCCACCTGCCTCACTTCCTTTGGCAGGGGCTCGTGGAGAAGGACCCCTGAGGATGACCTTAGGGTCCGGGCAGGTACATATGGGAGGAGGCATTCCTTCAGATAGCCTGGCCCCAAGCCGTTTAGGGCTTTAAACGTTAATACACACTGTCGTCATCCTCCAGGCCTCTCCTGTGCTTTGCAACCACTTTAGCAGGAGGTTATTTTTCCAACAAGGAAAGTCTGGTATTATTTGTAAATGGCAGGAGAAAGCCTAGTGTAATTGCACAACTCCGCTATACCACAGCACCACCAGGTGCTTCGGTCATGGAACTACAGGGGTGTACAGTTCCATACATGTTTCATGGATTGTCAGTGGCCTTTTGCTCCAGCTATGGTTGTCCAACTAGCCCAGTATTGTCTTCTCTGACTGCCAGCCTCAAGTAGAGCTCATTCCTCCCATCACCCGCAACTTTTAACTGGAGATGCCAGAAATCGAACCTGTAACCTTCAGCATGGTCCCTCCCCATTTGGAACCTTGTGCTGCGGACACCACTTATGCCTGCTTTGCTCAACCCGATGCCCTCCAGATGCTGGGAACTAAAAATCCCAACATCCCCAACCATGTTAGCTGGAGCTGATGGGAGTTGTAGTCCAAAATGACTAAAGTGTACCAGGCAGGGAAAAGGCTGACTTATTCCAGGAACCTGATCTCTGCTTTTTGCCACTGTAGTCTGGTTTCCATAGCTTCATTTGCTTTGGGGTGGTTTGTGGGTAGACAGTAGGGGCGTGCACCTCCTTGGTCCCAAACCTCGAATCTGAGTCAGGGCTGGTTTGGACCATCTCAGCCTGAAGTACATGAAACAACTGGTTTGGCCTGATGGCCAGCCACTGCCCCCCACCCATGGGACTTACCTAAAGCCTCCTCTCACACCGGCAAGCCACGGCTCTGGCCTGCCAGAAATATGCTGTTGCAAACTACGGCTGCCAGAAAAAGCCGCCAACAGACAACCTGCTTCAGATTCGTATCCGAATCCGAAGTGGACCGGGGTAGTTCCGAGGCACCCCAAGCTGAACCAGGGCTGATTCAGGAGCTCCAGATCAGCCTCCGAGGCAAATCAGGGGGGCTGTGCATGGCCCTAGTTGACAGCCCAACCACAAGTCAAAGGCTTGGCCGAGATCAGGGGTGTTGTGTCTCTTTCCGCCCGTGGGCTCGATTCAATCTTAGAGAAGCGGACAATTCCAGTGGTGGCAGGGGATGAATGCCAAAGGGATGAAGCCAAAAAACACCACCACCAAAGACACCAGCTTAAAGCTCTTCCTGCCATTAGAATGGGATCAAAACCACGCAAAAGGCCAGGAAGCCACCCAATGACTGGCATTTGGGGAAAGGAGGCTGGAGAACTCCAGAAGGCCAGATCTGGGCTTCACCCCTGGCCTAAATGTCCCCGCTCTGGTTCTACTCTTCTCAGTAAGACCCATTCTGCAAAGCACAGGCAATTCTACTCACTTAATTCTCGCCACTGCCTTTCTTCCGCCCGTTCCTGGCACACTAATTATCCTTTCCCATGGTGGCGGATCTATTTATTTTTATATATCCAGCAAGTCTCTATTTATAAAGCTGTCTGTGTTTACATTTTTAGCCTTATGATACCTCCTCCTCCTCCTCCTCCCAGGGTTCTCCTGGTTTCCCTTTCACTACGAACACACCACCGCAACTTCAGGACACCATCCTGATGCATCCCCCCTCCCCTTCGCAAAGTGCCGCCTGCATTAAGCGGCAGAGAGCACAACCGAGTGTCGGAAGGGCTACGGAGGGGGGAGCAAAGTCCCTGAGAGCCAACTCTGAAGGTGGCAGCGGAGAGGGAATTCTAGACTTGTTTGTGTAATTATAGGAAATTACAATCAACATGGCATCTTGCCTAACTCCACGACTGGACTTAAAATAATGTGTGCCTGTTGGTTGGTTTTCAAAAAAGGAAGGCTGATACATATTCCAGAGGGGTAGCCAACGGATTCATTGTGGCACAAGTTTTCATGGGGCAGAATCCACTTTGCAGCTGTTATTTAGGATTCCTGCCACCCTGCCTTATTTGCCCCCCCCCCAGCCTGTGGTTTGCTTGTTTTTACTTCCCCCCACAACCACAACAGACCATCAGCACTCCATTGCGACTGAGCATGCTCAGTCCTCATTGAGTGGGTTTTGGGGGGCTCACCTCTATAAGGGGTGTTTCCCCTAAAGATCTGTTATACTCTAGCAGCCAGGTTAATAACCGGGATCCGAACGTCTAAGAGTATCACACCAATTCTAGCCCACTTGCATTGGCTGACTGTATGCTTCCCTGCCTGATTCAAGGTGCTGGTTTTATTTATTTATTTATTACATTTATATCCCACCTTTTTTCCTCCAAGGAACCCAAGGCGGCGTACATAACCCTTCTCCTCCTCTCCATTTTATCCTCACAACAACAACCCTGTGAGGTGGGTTGGGCTGAGAGTCTGTGGCTGGCCCAAAGTCAGCCAGTGGGTTTCCATGGCCGAGTGGGGACTAGAACCCGGATCTCCTGACTCCCACTCCAACACTTTAGCCACTACACCACACTGGCTCTCCAACCTATAAAGCCTCACACGGCTTTATACTTGATGGAGTGTCTCTCCCAACATGAACCTACCCAGACGCTACAATCAACATTTTCCAGCCCTACCTGGAGAAGCCAGGAATTGAACCTGGAGACTTCTACATGCAAAGTGCAGGCTCTGCTACTGAGCTACAGCCACTCATGCTAAAATTCCCACTCATACATAAAGGCTATCAATGGCTACTAGTCCTGATGGCTATATGCTTAGGGTATGAAAAGGAGGACAGGGTTCCTGTATCTTTAACAGTTGCATAGAAAAGGGAATTTCAGCAGGTGCCATTTGTATATATGGAAAACCTGGTAAAATTCCCTCTTCATCACAACAGTTAAAGCTGCAGGAGCCATACTAGAGTGACCAAATTTAAAAGAGGGCAGGGCAGCTTTAACTGGTGTGATGAAGAGGGAATTTCACCAGGTTCTCCATATACACCATGTACCTGCCCGGACCTTAAGATCATCTACAGGGGCCCTTCTCCATGAGCCCCTGCCAAAGGAAATGAGGCAGGTGGCTACTAGGAGGAGGGCTTTCTCCGCTGTGGCACCCCGGTTGTGGAATGAGCTCCCCAGAGAGGTCCGCCTGGTGCCTACACTGTACTCCTTTCGTCGCCAGCTGAAGACCTTTTTATTCTCTCAGTATTTTAACACTTAATTTTAACAAATTTAAATTTTACTGTTTTAACTCTGTATTTTAATTTTATATCAATTTTGCTGCGTGGTTTTTATCCTGGTTGTGCTTTTAACCTGTTGGTTGTTTTATTATGGTTTTAATTTTTGTGAAACGCCCAGAGACTTTCTGCTATTGGGCGGTATAAAAATGTAATAAATAAATAAACAAACGACACCTGCTGAAATTCCCTTTTCAATACAACTGTTAAAGATACAGGAGCCCTGTCCTCCTTTTCATATGGTCACCCTATATATGCTACCTCCAGTATCAGAAGCAGTATTCCCAGGAACATGGGCAGGAAGCTGCTGTTGCACCCATGTTCTGCTCGTGAGTTTCCCATGGGCAGCTGGTCGGCCACCGTGTGAACAGAGGGCTGGACTAGATGGACCCTTGGTCTGACCCACCCTCAGGGCTCTTCTTCTGTGCTTCCTTGGGCCACTCACTGTCTCTTAGCCTAACCTAACTCCCAGGGTTGTTTTAAAATTAGATAAAACGGAGGGTGGGGGGATAACTATAATGACTTAGATTAATGTTAAATATAATTAAATTATTATTATAGCAGGAGAAAGAGTATACCAGCTGCAAGACACATGTGATTTGCTTCCTGTAAGATGTTTGCTATAATCAAAACACTAGAAGGAGGAGGAGGAGGGGGGGAGGGGGAGGGGGAGGGGGGAGAGGGAGAGGGAGAAGAGGAGGAGGAGGAGAAAGAGAGGGAGAAAGAGAGGGAGAGGGAGAAGAGGAGGAGGAGGAGGAGGGAGAGGGGGAAGAGGAAGAGGAAGGAGGAGAGGGAGAGGGAGAGGGAGAGGGGAAGGAGAGGGAGAGGGAGAGGGGAAGGAGAAGGAGAAGGAGGGGGAGAAGGAGAGGGAGAGGGAGAGCGAGAAGAGGAGGAGGAGAAAGAAAGGGAGAAAGAGAGGGAGAGGGAGAAGAGGAGGAGGAGGAGGAGGGAGAGGGGGAAGAGGAAGAAGAAGGAGAGGGAGAGGGAGAGGGAGAGGGGAAGGAGAAGAAGGAGGAGAGGAGGGAGAGGGAGAAGAAGAGGAAGAGGAGGAGGAGGGAGAGGGAGAAGAGAAGAAGAGGAGGAGAAGAGGAAGAGGAAGAGGAGGAGGAGGAGGAGGAGGAGGGGGAGGAGGAGGAGGAGGAGGAGGAGGAGGAGGAGGAGAAGAAGAAGAAGAAGAAGAAGAAGAAGAAGAAGAAGAAGAAGAAGAAGAAGAAGAAGAAGAAGAAGAAGAAGAAGTGTTTCTAGAGCAATTGTGATGGCAAAAACAGTCAGCGCTTGTTTGGATGCTGTTTCCTCCCGTAGGGACAAGAACTGGAGGACTCAGGCTCATGAACTCCATTCCACAGCCCCTTTACTATAGACAGCTGTGACTGACCATCATACAGGAAATCCTGTGGTTATATCTCTATGTGTGATCTCCTTTGCCCTTGGCAGAGTAAATCTGGAAACTCAGCAGAGAGCCTAGACATCAATAACTGCAGCATCTCTTGTTCAGCGGTGGGCTCCTCCCCACAGAGCCGGGATTGGAAATGTGTGCTTTTAGTGGGGATGTATGAGAAATTCATTCCAGTCTGTTTCTGAGCAGGATTTTACCCAGTTCATGTACTCAAACATGTACTCAAGACGCAATGTCGGGTAAAAGTCCATACACGTCCGAGGTTTGACATGGAAAAAAAGTGTTCGACAGCATGCGTACATTTTAAAAATGTGCACAATTGATGCACCTATCTGGAAAAACACACATAGAAATATGAATGGATTTTCGTGCAAAAAACCCCCAAAACCTCGCAATCTGATATGGACTCGAGTCAGAACAAGCTGACTCAAACTTCAGGGGGCCTGGGTTTTCCTGATTCGCACATCCTTAGATTTAAGACCAGATCTATTCCCTGGGTCAACTGGGACCAGGCAGGAGGGGAGGTAGGCAACATCCAAACAGTCTATAAAAGACCCAAGAATCAAATCCAATTAATCCCCAATCACAATCTTTTACAGCCTTGTGGTTTTCAAGAGCTGCCGTTGAACAACTGGACCACTCTGGAACCCCAAAGAATGGCCTCTGGACTACCGTGCCTATTACCCCCAACCAGCATAGAAATATAGGAAGATGCCTTATACCGAAGTCAAACCCTTGGTCCATCTAGTGCTATCTTGTAGACTGACTGGCCGCAGCGGCTCTCCAGGGTTTCAGACAGGGGTAGTTCCAACCTACCTGGAGACACCAGAGATTGAATCTGGGACCTTCTGCATGCAAAGCAGTGAGCCATGGACCTTCTCCAAGGAATATCCATTGGCTTTGTTGCCTGGGGCTGATGGACGTTTTAATCAAACCTGTTGAGGGTTGATTAAAATGTTGGGGAAGGCTGCCATAAACATTACATATCCGGACGTTATGATCAACGTCTGGGTGGACATGCAAGGTCCTCCTCTGAGGGAGGCTTCGAGGGTGGCGACAAGAGAGGGGGCCTTATCAGTGGTGGCCCGCCAACTATGGGACATATGATGGGGCATTTATGCCGGTCATCTATACAGACCTAGTATTTTGTTGAAACTGGTTTTAGTTGTCTAAATTGTTTTAAATTTGGTACATGTAAATTTTTATGCTGTATTACTTTTTGAATTGTTATAAACCACCCAGAAAGCTTTGGTATAGGGCAATTGGCAATACAGAAATGAAATAAATGAATAAATAATAGAAGGAGACGCAGCGGCAGCAGGACAGAACATTATCATTTAAAATTAAACATTTAATTTATTTTTTAAACGGAATTGGTTCTTGTGTTTTGCTTTGGCTTGCTACTTGAAGAGCTGATGTTTTAATGCGTCTTTTAACACGCAGTTGCATGGTTTTTATATTGGATTGGTTTAGTTTGTTTTTAAAGTTGTGCACGCCGTCCCAAGACCCGTTGAGGAGGAATGATGAATTGCAGGACAAAAATAATGACAGAGCCTCCAAAATGTTTGAGCGTTCTGCAACAATTGGAAAGCACGTACCAGATATGGCTTCATCTCTTTCTGGGGAAAAAGTGAAAAGGTGACCCCAATCCCTCGTCACGTGGCTTTGTGGGGAAGAAACCCACAGCTTGCAAAGGGGTTGGATGTGGGTCAGGAGAGGAGGGAATTAGGAGAGGCAGGGCTGGATACACGAGGGAGTCAGTTGTTCCATTTTGCAGCTTAAGTCTACAACAGAGCTTCCTAGCGTTTGTGGGAGGTTGAAAGCATTGATGGGGCGGGGCTCTGCCAAAAAGAAACCCCATTAAATTGTGGCATGTTTGGGGGTTTTGTAATGGCTCTGGCGGTTTGTCCCCGAAGCAGATTGGTTCTAGGGAGCGTCCTCTAGGTCAGGAACAAGCTGGTGGCACCCGCTCATTTTCTCATATCCTCTAGGCAAAATCGGTGGTTAAGTTATTTATCCAATGCACAGCATCTGTATTGATTTTCCTTGGAGGATTCAAAGCACCCAAATCAATCTCTCTACTTGTGGCTTTGGGGCTAGAAGCCTCCAGTGAATTTCTCCCTGCCCACGCCCCCATCTGCCCGCTCCCATCAGGTTCAAAACAGGAGGGCCGATAGATCCACAGAAGAGCTGCATGGGCAATTTACTCCCTTTTGTCTTATTAAACGCCAGCTGATTCCCAATGGCCTGGAATAATCAGGTTTCATTAGCTAAAAGCTAGAACAGGGGTCATCCCACAAAGCCGAATGGTTCAGGAGGGAAAAAAGGAAGGACTTCTTCGCAAAGCGCCTCGTTAAACCTATGGAATTCACCACCACAAGTTATAGCGATGGCCACTAATTTGGATAGCGTTAAAAAGGGATTCCAATCCATGTGAAACTGGGTCCGTAGGCGAGTTCTCTATAAAAAGGTTTGTTCACACATCACAATAAGACAGCACGGTTAGATTAGATTTTTATTATGCGGTCACAGACCCAATAGTAGCCAGCACGGTTAGCGTTGGACAGTGAACCACGGTGGCTTAATGTGTCATGTCGTGGGAGAAAAACCCACCAACAATGGCCAATTAACCACCCAGGTAATGTTAGAAGAGGCATTCCCTCCATTGTGAGAATGAATGCCTCTTCTAAGATGGCACCTGCTATCTGCCATGTTTATACAAACTAACATTTAAAAAGAATTAACTTTTTTTTAATGTACTGCGTGATTGATCAGGGATGACAATTAGTTGATTAATCTCACTGAAACAAGGTCCCGTGGCCATGAACTTCCCTGCCAAATTTATAATATGGGGATATATCACTACCCATTCACCTTATTAGTTTGCAGCAACAATTATAACAAGAATGCCTGTAAAGTCCTCTGAACACTCAGAAGCGCTACACGAATGCGAAGTATTATTAGCTTTCCTCCAAACTCGAACACTTGCATCTAATCAAAGACTTCTTGCTCTCTTAAACCCCTCTGCCCATTTTATGCCAGTGTTGTGGAGGGGGGATGCAGGGAAACACGGCTGTAGGATTTTTTGTCAGAACAGGAGCAGTGACATTATCTGGTGGAGCAGGAAGACAACTGCTCTGGCAAGTGAACGGGAAGATAATGAGCTTAGTTTTACCATTGTCCATGACAGGTTTGCAAAGAAGAAGTCAGAGATTGAGAGAAATAATCATGCAGAGGCTGGATACTTTTCTTTTCTTTGATGGAGTTCCTACTTTACACTTCGCAATTTCAGGGCTCTTCGTACATTCTTATGAAAGGTGGCCTGGTGGCCTGCATTCAACATGGTAGTATCTCCTGGGGGTGTGACACATGCATACCACACAAACACACACACACACACACACACGAGTGTGTGTTGGAATTGTGACTTGGGAGTTGTCATTATAAGCTCCTGCACTTCAAACATTTCCCAATAGACCATGGCTTGTAACTTCTTCCCAGAACACCTGCATCGCCAATTCCAATGATTTCATTAAAATAATTTACCTCCTATCTAACTGAGAGAAAGAGGTTACATTTAGAAGTGCAGAATTAGCAGTAATAATATGGGTTCTTGAATGCTCATTAATTTGCATAATAAAAGTACCAAGCATTTGAATCCCCCTGTGTTACGCCTCTGCTGTATCTCACAATGAAGAACCACCTCCGTACACCTTAATTTAGCACTTTTCTTGACAGTAAAGAACAAAGGTGACCAGTCTAATCAGACTTACAACACAATCCTTTACATGTCTACTCAGAGGTAAGTCCCGCTGAGTTCATCATTTTATGGTAATACTTGTGAGCTATTGCTAATACAGCTGAGCATGCTGTGTTTTAATCATATATATTAAGCTGCTCCTGCCCTGAAAGGTGGCCAAGAAACATTTTAAATAATTCTTCCTCATCTCAGAGATGAGAGGAAGAAGCAAGGCCATTTCACCAGCACTGTTGAAAGACTTGATTTTTTCCCCTCTTCCCTCCTCATTCCTTCTTCCTTGTGTGCCATGTCTTTTTAGCTTGTAAGCCTGCAGGCAGAGACTGTCCTGTTTTACCAATCATACGTAAGCCACTCTGGGCGCCTTTTTGACTGGTTAGCGCTAAAAAAAAACCACTTTAAATAAATAAATAGAATATACTCATACACACACTCACACACACACTCCCAACTTCCCTTCGCAATATTCCATCTTTCCATCACAATCTAGTGTGACCAAGAAACAGAATCTAGAGTGGGGCAATGCAGACAGCAGCAGACTTGCTCAAATTACAGGAGGCCAGATTCCATCTGGACATCAGGAAAAACTTTCTGACTGTTAGAATGGTATGACAATGGAACCAGTTACCTAGGGAGGTTGTAGGCTCTCCCACACTAGAGGCATTCAAGAGGCAGCTGGACAACCATCAGTCAGGGATGCTTTAATGTGGATTCCTGCATTGAGCAGTGGTTTAGACTCGATGGCCTTAGAGGCCCCTTCCAGCTCAACTATTCTATGATTCTCAATGGCACCCATTACTTCCTCAGGACAAGGCATGGTTCTACCCAAGACAACAGGCCTCTATTATGGATGGCTGAGGTTGGAGGAGAAGGACTAGAAATCTCCAACACATACCATGCATGGACCTTTGGTGCAACAACTCCAAAACTGCTCTAACAGAACACCCACCTAGCAACCTCCCTCTTTACCATTCTGTTTTGGGAGGTGCACAACTCGATACTTCATTTCTGCAAAGTTGTCCACTCTTCCACACCACAGTGTTGGGCAGCTGTCAAAGCTCCATGGCATTTCTTGGGTATCCAGAGAGTTTCTGAACAACTTCTCTGAATGCAGTTTTTGCCTTGACAAAGCCAGACCCTAACCCAACACCACCACCACCCCACACAGAGACCTTTCTGCTTGCTTGCTTGTGCAAATGTTTACATCTCCAACTGCCAGCAGTGAAAAAGCTCAGCCTTAACTGTGCATGGTCTAGTCCCACAGCCCAGTTGCGACACTGACACGCACATTCCAAACCTCTGTAAGCAAACCAAAGTCAAGGCAGAGCTGAAATTGACGAAGACTTTAACACCGCTTGTCAATTGTACTTCTAAATGTGACTTCTCAAGAAATGTTGCAGAGATCGAGGGCAGAGAACGGGGGGGGGGGGGGAGCGCATACGCGATCTCTTTGAACCGACCCTCTCAACGGGAGAGGCTTTTCTCAAAATGGAGAGAATTCTCTTCACCAGCCAGCTACACTTTTGTAAATTACCCAGCCGTACTCCGCCACACTGAAGAGTTGCCTGTGAACTACATCATTCCTGCTTCTTCGGCTGTGGCATATAATTAAATCCCGTTTTGTTTCAGCATACAGGGAGGAAAGTGAGAAACTAGCCCCAGGAAGATATGGGTTGGGGGGCGGCGCAGCACCACCAGTCTTTCCTGCTGCAGGAGCACTGTTGCAACCTGGCTATCCTACCACATCCGTACAATGTGAGCATCAAGGTGCTGTGGCTCAGTGGTAAAGAATTTGCTCTGAATGCAGAAGGTCTCAGGTTCAATTCCCAATTCCAAGTAGGACTCAATTCCTAACAATTCCAGATCAATTTCTTTGTAGGTTGCTGAGAGTGTTGTCCGAACCCAGCCTGCTAGGTCGTTTAAGGGCTAAACAACCATGTTTCACCATTGGGTTAATCTCTGTGTTGTTTAGTCCCTAAACAACCCAGCGCTCCAGGGCTGGAGGACATGCTAAACAACCTACAAAAGAGGTGCTCAGGGGTTGCTAAGTAAAAGCGGAAGTGGCAGAGCTGCTGCCCTGCTCGTCCCCAACAGCCCACGGGTTGCTTAACCCACGGGCTGTGGTCTCACGCAGTGCAAACTGGCCCAGTGTAAGCCAGGGGCGTTGACCTTCTTCCAGCGCAAAGATCAAATTCAATTTCGAAGAAGCTCTCAAGAACCGCATTGCAGGGGTGGGTGGACAAAAATATGAAATACTAAAAAGGTTTTAGATTAAATCTTGTACTGCCAGTAATTGCGCCTTAGGAGAAGCATTTCAACCTTTTAGCATGGGGGAAGGGGGGCACAAACGCAGGGAAATGACTAAACCATCAGTGGTCACGGGAAAGGGGCACGGCCCTATAGAGAACCCCGAAAGGCCAGATTGGGACTTCACTAGCGGGCCAGGTGTAGTGCAAGGTTGAGAGGTCCGGCATGCCAGTCCCAAGCTAGATGGATCAGTGGTCTGACTCAGGAGAACACAGCTTCCCATGTTTTTGTGAAAGCAGGTCTAGGGGCAGGGGGCCATTTCTACAACACCCACTGTTCTATTTTGCCTTGCGCTGAGCATCCGTCATCCCGTAACACCGCTTCTCTGGCTGGATGCCCAGAGCCACAATTAAATCTTCGCAGCACTGCTGCAATGGTCTACATCTTCCCAGCAACACCACGCTTTTGAGGCCCGACTTTCCCAAACATGAAGGAAACATGATGCTCCTGTCATTGAATGGGGGCGGGCAAGGGGAGAAATCGCTGTGGCCAAGTGACCATTTCATTTGCCTCAGTAAGGAAGTGGGTGCAAGTTGGGGATCCTCTCTAGGTTGGAGTGGGGAGGTAAAAAAATGGGTTTTTTTTTCTTAAAACAGCTAATTTGTATAAAACTGTGACCCTTAAAGGTCAGTACTGCACCCCTCTGAGGTCTGCTCCCTAGGCGGCTGCCTAGTTATTATTATTATTATTATTTATTTATTTATATAGCACCATCAATGTACATGGTGCTGTACAGAGTAAAACAATAAATAGCAAGACCCTGCCGCATAGGCTTACATTCTAATAAAATCATAATAAAACAATAAGGAGGGGAAGAGAATGCACCAAACAGGCAGTATAAAAGTCAGAACAAAATCGAGTTTTAAAAGCTTTAGGAAAAAGAAAAGTTTTTAGCTGAGCTTTAAAAGCTGCGATTGAACTTGTAGTTCTCAAATGTTCTGGAAGAGCGTTCCAGGCGTAAGGGGCAGCAGAAGAAAATGGACGAAGCCGAGCAAGGGAAGTAGAGACCCTTGGGCAGGTGAGAAACATGGCATCAGAGGAGCGAAGAGCACGAGCGGGGCAATAGTGTGAGATGAGAGAGGAAAGATAGGAAGGAGCTAGACAGTGAAAAGCTTTGTAGGTCAACAGGAGAAGTTTATATTGGATTCTGAAGTGTTGGTCTAATGGTAGTGCCGGCCCTTGAAGCAGGGCCTACTCCATCCCCTTGGCTGAACTACTAGCTCCATTCAGCTCTTCCCCTCCCTAAACTGTTTCAGTTCCAGCTATTCATTATAAGAACCCTGTAACTTTAAGAACTGCTGCCTTGAGTTCACTCATTTTCCTCTTCCCTCCTCATGTCTGTTTCCTTTTATATCATCTCTTTCAGATTATAAGCCTGCAGGCAGCGAATTTATATCGATCTGATGTAAGCCACTCTGTGAACCTTTTTGACTGAAGAGCAAGGACGAACGCTCTAAAGCAACAAGTTATTCACACTGAAATAAAAAGGAATGACCAGGACATAATTACTTGTGAGAATGCAGCTCTAATTTGCACACTTTGTTATGGCTGCAAAGCTCAAGGGTTGTGCGGAGGCAGGTCTTCGTGTCAAAAAGGTTTTGGAGCAGCTTTAAAACTGACGGCAGGGGAAGAGCAGACAGGAACTGGGGAGTTTCCGGCTTCAGATTAGTCATACCCAAGAAATAATGGCAGAAATGTTTTAGGTCTTCATACTGGGAATAAGGTGGAAGTTGGCAATGACGAGACCAAAACACAAATGAGTAGTAATGGACAAATCTTCGAATAAAGTAGCTTAAACAAAAACAACCAATGAAAGATGCGAACCTTTCACGAAGATTAGCCGTTCTTTTTAGCTAAACCACATGTAACATCATCATCACCTCCACAATGGTATTTTTTAAAATCCCAAATCCAGTTAGAACAGTGATGCTGATGGTGGAGAGCAGGGCCGGTGCCAGACTGTTTTGTGCCCTAGGCAGGTGAGCTGCTTTCACCCTCCACCCTCACCCCAGCGTACCTAGGCACAGGGCGCCATCTTGCCCGCCCAGCCAAAGCGAAGCCAGGATGCTGCCGGGGGGGGGGGGCCTTTGGAACGGCATGCCCAGCCGGAAGCCGCTCTGGGAGAGCGACTTCCGGGAGCGCCGTTCCGAAGCCGCCGCCCCCCCACACCGCAGCATCCTGGCTTTGCTTTGGCTGGGCACCCACCCAGCCGAAGCAAAGCCAGGACGCTGGGGCGGGCGGGCGGCTTCAGAATGGCGTGCCTGGAAGCCGCCCTCTCAGAGCTGCTGTGGGAGAGCGGCTTCCGGGTGCAGCATTTGGCGCCCGCCTTACCTTGGTGCTCTAGGCAGCCGCCTGAGTGGCCTCTATGGTAGCACCGGCCCTAGTGGAGAGGATGTAACCAGTGTGGTGTAATAGCAAGAGTGTTGGACTGGGAGATCCAGGTTCTAGTCCCCACTCAGCCATGGAAAACCACGGGATGACTTTGGGCCAGTCACAGACTCTCAGCCCAACCTACCTCACAGGGTTGTTGTAGTGAGGATAAAATAGAGAGAAGGAGGTCTATGTACACCACCTTAGGTTCCTTAAAGGGGAAAAAGTGGGAAATAAATGCAATAAATATATACATTAAAATCTAATACATGTTTAGGATGCAGGGGGTAATTCTACAATTCCCAGCACTCCCCAGCCAACATGGTTGGCTAGAAAATGCAGAGAATTTGTAGGACTTATTTTCTGTCTAAACATGCCTAGGACTGTGTCCAAAGCAGCTTTGGTTACTGCAGCCAGTTTGAGGAGAAGTGACCATTCCCAGTTCTTAGTAAAGACAGAAATTGGGAGAAAGTTTTGTGTTGCTGCACTAAATATACAAAGAGATAAAAAGCAGGCAAAGCAGAAATCTTAAACCTATCTTTGATCATTGTGTATCCTAGGCAGCAATATGTATTTACAAAACATACTTTTTAAATAAATAAATAAATAACACGACTTTAAGAGGAGAAAGAAACGAAAACGAATTGGCGGCAGCATGAAGGCGCAAGAAGAACCCGTTCGGGGACAGTTTGAAGGAGCTGGAAGGGGCGGGAAAGAGACCGAAGAAGCCCGTGCCAGCTCAGATCTGGTGCGTCAACTAGCCCGGGGCCGGCTGCCTCTCGCCCTGCCCGCCTCGGCCGCCCCCCATTCAGACAAACAGACACTTACCCGGCCGAGGCAAGCGAAAGGCGAGCTGCGCTCGGAGCGGCTGAGCTGCACAAAGGGCTTCTCTTTGCCCGCTTCCTTCCTTCCTTCCTTCCTCCGCCTCCCTTTCCAAGAGCGCCCAGGGCGGGTCTCCAATGCGCGCCGGGACGCGCGCGCGTCGCCTCTCCACCGCCCGGGCGCAGAGCAGATTTGGGTAGCCTGAGCCGGGAGAGGAGTCCGGAGAGGAAGCAGCAGCAGCCCCTAACGAGAAGGGAGCCTGGAGGGGGCGGGCGAAAGGGGAGAGGAGGGCCGCCGCCGCCGCCCCCTTCCCCGCCGGCTTCCGGGTTGCTTTGGAATGGCCCAGGAGCTCCCCTCGGAAGGGTCAGAGCGCAACGTGGCTGCTGCGTACAAAGAGACGGGAGACGGTGGGGTTTTTTTCGCCCAACTGGTGTCCTGCCTCCTGATGGGGGAAGGGAGAAGACTACAACTCCTAGCATCCCCCAGCCAGCTGGGGGTTGTTGTCCCACACATCTGGAGGGTTACCAAGTTGGGGAAAGCTGATTTTATTGGGTTTATATCTATTGGGTTTATATCTCTGTCTATCTGTCATGTCCTGGATGTGTCTCGTGGCGTAGATCGGCACTACTGCTTTGTAGAGGGATCGAAGTGCACGGATGACTGCAGGGGCACAAGCCACCTTCCAGATATACTGCTGTCTGAGGCCGTAGCTAGACCGAAGGTTTATCCCAGGATCATCCCGGGTTCGTCCCTGCCTGAGCGCTGGATGCCCTGTGTGGCACTTAGGCCACAGCTAGACCTAAGGTTTATCCTGGGATCATCCAGGGTTCACCCCTGCTTGAGCACTGGATCCCTTGTGTGTCACCTAGATGAACAGGTTTGACCCCTGGACGACCCAGGGATAAACCTTAGGTCTAGCTACAGCCATAGTGTTATTCCCTGCCTTTTATTCCGCATTCGTAATGATTTGACAAAAGGTGTAGATCTGGCCATTGTTTAGAATTGTTTATAGATATTTGTCTCTGTCTGTGTGTGTGTGTGTTGCCTGTTTTTATGTAAATAGTTTCACACTTTGTATGATGCATTTTTATATTATTATTATTATTATTATTATTATTTATTTATATAGCACCATCAGTGTACATGGTGCTGTACAGAGTAAAACAGTAAATAGCAAGACCCTGCCGCATAGGCTTACAATCTAATAAAATCATAGTAAAACAATAAGGAGGGGAAGAGAATGCAAACAGGTACAGGGGTAGGGTAAGCAGGCACAGGGTGGGGTAAAACTAACAGTAGAAAGTAACAGTAGAAGTCTGCACAACATCAAGTTTTAAAAGCTTTAGGAAAAAGAAAAGTTTTTAGTTGAGCTTTAAAAGCTGCGGTTGAACTTGTAGTTCTCAAATGTTCTGGAAGAGCGTTCCAGGCGTAAGGGGCAGCAGAAGAGAATGCTATATATATATAGCTTTTAATCTTTGAAAACAACCCAGACAGCTTTGGCTATGGGACGGTATAGAATTGTAATTAGCAATAGTAATTGATAAGACATAAATAATAAATACATTTTAACAAATTCAATTTTAACTTGGCTGTTTTAAGTTTGTATTTTACATTTGTATTTCTGCACTGCTGCTGATTTTACCCTGGTTGTGCTTTTATATTGTATTTTTTATATCTATCTATCATGGTTTTATAGTGTTTGTTTTATACTTTGAATGGTTTTAATTTTTGTGAATCGCCCAGGGTGCTTCGGCTATTGGGCGGTATAAAAAGGCAATAAATAAATAAATAAAAGTATTGTTTTGTTTGAATTGATTTTATCTGTACGCTGCCCTGAGATCCCATGATACAAAGCAGGATACAAATGTTTTAATAAATATTTCTTTTTGAAAGATAGAAAGACTAACAACAGCGATAGTCTTTCTATCTTTCTTATATATTTTACTTTAAGACTGACTTCATCCACCAGGATCATTATCCCACATACTATTTCCAGCCAGAATATTTTTGGGAGCCAGCAAGCAGGGTTTAATCATGCTGGACTACATTGCTGGGTTGTTGTGCATTTCTCTCAGCGTCCAGTCACATTTGGCAGCACATTATTTTTATTATTTTTATTTTTATTTTTATTACAATCATATTTATACCAGACTCAATGATCTGACTGCAAAAGAGCATAGAGTTGGGCCATTGTTTCTATTTGGGGTATCAGGGCAGAGGGAGAGGCTGCTGCTAAATCAATGCAACAAGGTAATCCTGGATTGCTCCTATGAGCAGCTGTCAAAAATAACCAGGAAATCAGGTCTGCAGACAAAGAAACTGACAGCCCTAGTACTTTCTCCTGCCTGTGAGAGAGTGAGGCCTTTGTCTGGCATGATCTCACTAGGAATTCCTCCCTGTTTAGCCTTCCATTGGCTGAATTGTGGTTCTCCTTTTGGCCTGTTGTTGGCCTAGCACAGCGGATCTGGGCTCCTCGATCGCCATCTACAGCACGGTTAGCTCGTTGTTTCACTGCAATCGATAGGGTTGTCATTCAGGTCCAATATTTCTCAGATCTCATCACTGAGATTCAGCATGATGTAGTGCAAAGACTGGTGAATCAAGAAGACCCAGGAGATCTGGGCGAAATAAAAGAAAAGACCCCAAATCTTGCAGTAACAAAAGAACAACAACAAACCAAAAAAATCCTTACCAAAAAAGAAAGAAACTGTGCCTTAAAAATTGCTGGTTGTATTGTTTTATTGCTATTTTAGTGTGTTTTTGTTTTTATTGTGTTTAGTATTTTATGTGTTTTATTTTTGTAAGTCACTTTGGGAGGACTTCTGCCTTGAAAGGTGGCCAAGAAATGTTATAAATAAATAAATAGTTTGTATAGCAACCCATCCTTCCACACCACATTGTATGCCTTCGCAGTATCTAGAAAAGCTGCTAACAAGTGCATCCTATGACATATAGTTTTCCATATAGCGCTAACCAAATGCGCGATATTATTATCCAGAATGCTTCTCCCTTTCCTAAGGCTATTCTAAATCGCACCGCATGCTGCTCTAAATAAGCTACCAACCTTTGATGAATCATAATCCTTTTCATAGTTTTTTCCTATGCAGGATGTTAAAGCAACAGGCCCAGTATGAGTCAGGAGGAGAAAGAACTTTGCCATGCAGTCTTATTGGGACTGCGGTATTACATGCCTCCATTCCGTTAGCAGGTCTCCTGTGCACCAAACAGGGTTCTATAAACCAAGGCAATTCCTCAAGAATTCAGCAGGCAAATATCATAGCAGCTGATAACAAACACTATCTTTTCCAAATGCTGGATTTCTACTCCAGTATAAATCCCTTTTCAATTCCCATGAAGTTAAAGCTACATTGAACACATGATGATAATGATGATGATTAGGGATGTGCTCCGCTTCTAATCGGACCGGCGAATTAGAAGCGGAGCGGGGGGCTTTGCCTGCCCTTAAGGCGGAGGCGAAGAGGATTGGGGGGCCGGCAGAGCGTGGTGAAGAGGATCGAGGTGAAGGCGGATCCTTCACCTTGATCCGGAGCTCCGCCGGAAAGGTAAGTGGGGTTTACCGGGCCCTGTCGCTGTCGCCCATGCAGCGACAGCGGCAGGGCCCGGTAAACCCCCCCTCCTCTCCCTTACCTGCGTCCATCCGCGGTCCGTCAGCTTCTTCAATTGAGCCCGCGGTTCAACCAGGAAGTCTAGGCCGCACTTGCGGCCCAGACTTCCTGGTTGAACCGCGGGCTCAATTGAAGAAGCCGACGGACCACGGACGGAGGCAGGTAAGGCCCCCCCTCCCCCTTGGTCCCTTACCGGGCTCTGCCGCCGTCGCCGCACGGGCGGCGACGGCAGCAGGGCCACGTAACCGCCCCACCGCCCTCCTCTCCCTTACCTGCCTCCGTCCGCGGTCCATCGGCTTCTTCAATTGAGCCCGCAGTTCAACCAGGAAGTCTGGGGCCCTCGCCCTCCTCTCCCGGCCTTACCTGGCGCCACTCCCCTCCACTGCGGAGCTCCGATTCGGAGCCGGAGCTCCGCAGCGAAGAGGAGCGGAGTATGGGCGGAGCGGCGCGGAGCGGAGCGGGCCAATCTGAAATTTTCGGATCGGCCCACGGGGCGGAGCAGGGGGTCCGTGCACACCCCTAATGATGATGATGATAATCATGATGCCCAGGCCAAGGAGTTCATGCTATCAGCTCTTGAAGAGAGGTTCAATCAGCCTGAGAGATCTATATTCTGATGGTTTTATGTTCCTTGGTAACGTTTGTTAAAGACTGAAAACCTCCTTGGTTATCTTGACAGAAAGGCAGTATAGAAATGTATTAGATACATTTTACTATTGACAAAAACACATATGTACGTGGTGTCCAATCCTGTACCAGCTGCCCATCCAGTTAGATTAGGAAGGGAAGCCACCTTCTGGGTCCCACTTAGTAGGGACGATAGATAGGGCCTTCTTGGTGGCAGCCTCCACATTGCAGAAATCGCTGCCCCACGAAGCTCAGGTGGCATCCTCTCTGGTGGCCTTCAGCTGGTGAATATACATGTGTTTACACTTCAGGTGTATGTATTTTGAAAAATCCATTCCATCTATGTTTCGTGACTTGTCAGGTGCCTCTTGTCCTGTCATTCGCTCATTGGTAGAATCAGACTTTTTCCAGTTTCCTGAATTCGCGCAAATTTGCAAAAATGCCCCAAATGCACAAATCCCTCCAAAAATGCACTTATGGGGGAAATGTACATTTTTGGCCAGTTTTTTTTTCTTATGCATTTTTCTATGACTACATTTGTGTAAAATTCCATAAAGTTAAAAAAAATGGTCTGCAAGTCCATGGAATCAGTGTGACTGAAGAAAAGCTGGGTTGGGTTCATAGTAATCCAAATTGGTTTTATTCTGTTGAGAACTTCTCCAACATCCCTAGACTCAGAGGCTTTTTTGCTGGTGACTTCCTCCCAGCTATGTTGCATCCATGTACAACAGGAATAATTCCCAAAACCATCCCAGAGGGATGAAACGTGTCACAGCAGGTGCAGCATGAGAAGAATCACAATTTGCTTAGATTCCCTTCCATCCCTCTGCATCACCATCATATCCGGCGGGCAGAAATTTTTTGCAGAACCCAAGAAAGAAGAAGCCACATGGAGGAAACCCATTCATCCCTAGTCTCAAACCATTCATTCACGCCAGCCAGATAACCACAGGAGCTGGCCTCAGGTGCCTGCCAGGTGCTTTTTCGATTGTCTGGGGCCAAGGCTATGAATTAAATCCATGAGCAAAGAGACAGGGAGTGGGGAGGTGCTTCACATGAAGCAACTTTTGCCTGAGTCATTTGCTGCTGGTTGATTTCTGAGCAGAGAAATGGAGAACAGAAGCTCTGAAGACACAGCAGTGGAAGCTGATTAGTAAGCCAGCCATGTCATGCCCGGGTTCACTAGCAGCTGTGGTCTGCCCAGAACGTCAGTTTGGCGGATATGGTGAGTAGGCAGAAGGCTGTGCCTTGTTCTTGCATGCCTGTCCAATTTATTCAGATCATACAAAGAACGACGTGCAGTAAATATCTTTACAAAATAAACCCTACTTTCTGTTATAGAGTGCTGGAACAAATTGCATCAGAGCCCCATGCTGAAGATAGTTCTGAGGGCCAGCATAAGCAATTCTTCAATTGGGCAACCAAGGGTTTGGGTGGTGCACATGGGATCTCAGGGTCTGGGTAGGTAAATGTAGGAGGATGTGGCCCTTCAGGGATATGGTCCCAAGCTGTGAAGGGCTTTAAAAATCAAAACTAGCACTTCATTTTCATGAAATTATATTTCATTTTGAAATAAAATTAACAAAATAAAGGTAACAAAATGGATGTACATAATAATACATCAAAAGAAACAAGGAATTCATTAATTCTATGACTTAGTCTATAAGAGATATGCTTATGGATCACCTTGAGTAAAATGGCCTAAAGTAGGAACTCATTATCTATAATATCATTCAAGTTAGGATTCCTTGCTCGCTGCAATTTCAATTGGGCCTGGAAAGAGACTAGGGGCTGAAGGAGAAGATAAGGAACCAGTGTGATATCCCCCAATCCTGGTTAGCAATCTTGACACCATATTCTGGACTATGTGATGTTTCCGTATGATTTTCAAAGGCAGCCCTATAGACAAGACACTGCAGCTGGAGCATGGAACTGTTTTCAGGCAGGTCCATTACATGACATCATCAACATCCAGGGCATCCCCTGTGGTATCCCCTGAAAATCAAGCTTTTAACAGCAACAACAGATATTGTGGTATTATCTGGGAAATTGCAGAATCTCCCAATGTATAAACTTGGCTTTGTGCTATATTTCCAACACTAAATGGTGCTGTTTCATTAAACTCAATGGAGTGTTTCTGAAAAGGGACGTTTTCAATTCAAAATCACATGATCGCATGTAAAGGACTGCATTGTCATGGTGGGAAGACTGTGAAGGATAAAAGCTCTGGTAAAGCTAAAGGATTTTTTCCTGTGTGTAGGGAAGCTCTATGATTTAAATCCATGAGTAAAGAAATGTGGGGAGAGTGCTTTGTATAAGGCAATTCCTCTCTGAGTCATTTGCTGCTGGATGGTTTCTGAGCAAAGGAACTGAGAAAAGACGTTCTGAAGAAACAACAGTGGGAAATGCTTAGTAAGCCAACCATGTCATGCCCTGATTCACGAGCAGGAGATAGAAGTCAGGATGGGGGGTGGGGCAATAGGAAGCCAGATATCTGGCAGCACGGAGGGAAGGGCGAATCACAGTAAAGTTATTTTGTTAATGGGATTAAAATATGGCGGCTGCAATCCTATCCATCCTCACTTTGGAGAACATCTCCTGAAGGCAGTGGGGATTACATTGAGTTAACAAATATTAGGATTAGGATGCAACAATTACAAATCCAGCAGACTCTCACTTCAGAGAGGTCCATCCTGTGTTTTGCCAGTATGACAGATACAATTGGCAGCATAGCAGATGCAAATTCAATACAGCAAACGGTCTTTAAGCGATCTGTCATTGCTCTTTGGGATCTCCGTAATGACTGGCTGGCCGGATACTCTAGGATGCTCCTGGCTTGATTGTTTTTATTCCATTGTAATTAAAAACGTTTAGCAAACATATTGGCGTTTCTGGTTGGCTGGCTTCATCACAGCTCGATGTACAGTTAGAGCATACGGGTGGAGGGGGAGGTACTGAAGTGACTGGAGCTGTGAAAACCGCTCCGTGACATTGATCAGACCCGTGAAGCTAGCTGACCTTTCTCTACCTCTTCTGCTGCATGCTCCTGTGGGTTCCAGTGCCTGCGTCTGCCACTTCTAACTGGTTACCCAACTGTGTACCTGAAATTGTGTAAACGTATGCACATTCAATGCTGGAAAAACATAGGGGGGACAATACCAAAAATGCTGGAATGTAATGTTTTTGCAATGGTGTCGTGTAAATTTCCTGTAAAAGGTGAGCGAACAAAGGATGGTCCCAGCAATTCCAGAGAAAAGGGCAAATCTGGGAACAGCCCTAGGCCAAGGTAGCTTTGGAGTGTAAATGGTCCTCCGACTCAGCATAGGATTTCCAGATTCCAGCTCAACTCAGCTATGTACACTATATTTGTTTATTTATTGGTTTATTTGATTTGACCCTCATCATCCTATCAAGAAAAATGGCACCCAAGGCCATTTTTCTTCCCCAGTGGAAAGAGTCCATGCACACAGCCTGGTCACATCTTCCAGAAGAACCCATTCCTACTGTTTTTACCACTTTTGCTCACGTTTTTTCCTCTCAAATCCAGTCCCATCCTTCTGGTATGAATGCAGGTGGCACATGTGCACCACCTACTGTTCAATTCGGACAGTGTCAAAAATACATCTGCTAGACACAATTCATTTTTTGTGAACTAAACCCCCCTCCTCTGAGAAATTAGTTTCTATCCTGCCATCCAGTAAAGGGCGTTGGGTATAGGTCTTGAGTATGCACTTCCCCTCATGATCTATCTCAGGTAACTTGATGCCACCAAGAAGATCATATTTCTTTCTTTCTTCTTTTTATCCATTTCATTTATGAAGAAATTCTTACCCTATCTGGACTGGTCAGATTCAACAAGTCCAGCTACTGCCCACATGGAGAAGACCCTAGTCTACCTGCCTGCCATGTTGATCTTAAAGCAGATGAGTGTGTCAGAAAGAAAGAAGCGGCAACCCCAACTCAGTGCCATAAATATCTATTTTTTGTTGGTATTTTATGCTTTTTATGGTTTTAAATTTTGTATATCTGTTTTTAATGTTCACTGTTTTTGACGTAAGTAAACCACCCAGAGAGCTTCAGTTATGGGGCGGTATATAAATGTAATAATAATAATAATGATATAATAATAATAATAATAATAATAATAATAATAATAATAATGTTTTAAATGGATATTGTCTGTTTTTATGCTTTTTATGGTTTTAAATTTTGTATATTTGATTTTAATGTTCACTGTTTTTAACTTCTGCTTGGTGGGAACATGGGAGAGGGCCTTCTCAGTGGCTGCTCCATTGCTTTGGAACTCTCTTCCCAGGGAAGCTAGACTGGCCTTGATAGGCTTTTGAAAGCAGGCAAAAACCTGTTTGTTCCAGCAGGCCTTTGGAGAATAATCTGGTCCTCCATCTATGTTAAGGACTTGTAAAATTGTCGTGTATTTTAAACGTTTATGTTTTAATGTATTATTATTATTATTATTATTATTATTATTATTATTATTATTATTTGTACATTTCTTTTCCTAGGTTTAAAATGTGTACGTTTTAAATTTTGTAAGGCCGCCTTGAGGCTCAGTATTGGGCAAAAGGCGGGATACAAATAAATGTAATAATAATAATAATAGTAATAGTAATAATAACAATAATAATAATAAACTTTAACTTTAAACTTTATTGCATATTAGCCGCATGGGCCATTCGCAAACAGATGAGACAATAACATACCTGCCATGAGTTTGCCACTAGCCAGCAAAAGTGCTACAAAAAAGAGAGTTAATAGGATAACAATCATCCAGGTTATAATTACAATGTTAACCAACATATAATATTGGTTATTAGAGTTTAATTGTTTGAGTCAATCAATAGTTTCCAGACCTCCATCGCCCGGTGTACAAACTTGGCAGTCCTAAATGATGTATAATAGTCTGTACCAACCAAAAGTGTTTGAACTACACCTTTAGATGACATGAAGTTAAACCTGGGAATTAAAGGCTCAAGATAATGTTCCCTCAGCTCCGCATACCTTGGGCACTCAAGTAAGAGAATAATAATAATAAACCACCCAGAGAGCTTCGGCTGTGGGGCAGTATATAAATGTAATAAATAATAATAATAATAAAGTAATAATATCCTGACACGGGATTTGCAGTAGCTATATTATGATATATATTGCGTGTATGGGTATATATATATCATAATATAGCTACTGCTGCAAATATATGCATATATAGAGTGACCATCTGAAAAGGAGGACAGGGCTCCTGTATCTCCATGTATATATGGAGAACCTGGTGAAATTCCCTTTCCATCACCACAGTTAAAGCTGCAGGAACTATACTAGAGTGACCAGATTCAAAAGAGGGCAGGGCTCCTGCAGCTTGTGTGTTTTTGTGTGTGTGTGTGATTATGTAACAGAAGGAGAGGCCGGCAGGGAGAGCAAGAGAAAGCCTGCCCAACAGCTCCCCCGGCCCGGCAGGGTCGCTCCTAAGAACCGGTTCCCCTCGCCGCGTCACGTGACCCTGCGGCGGGGGCGGAGCTTCGGCGCCTTTGCCCGCATCCACCTCCCTCCTCTTCCTCCTCTCCCCGCCCCTTTCCTTCCCTTCTCCTTCCCGCGAGACGTGGGCGCCCAGCTCTCGCGAGACTCCGGCGCTGCGGTAGAAGGAGCTGCTCCGCCGCGCCGCTGAGGGGGGAAAAGGCGAAGGCGACAGGAAGGGCGGAGGAGCAGCAGACGTGAGGGGGAGCCTCGCTCGACGGCGGCAGCGGCGTCGCTTCTCTTCCCTCTCGCCCGTCCTTCCCTCGCCCGCCCGCCCGCCCGCCTCATAGCCCCCGTCACCCGCCGCCTCCGCTGTCGTCGTCCTCCCGTTCTTCTTCCTCCTTCTCCTCAGGCGGCTCGCGGACCAGGATGCTGCTGCGGGGCTCCGGGCCGCTTCCCGCGGTTCTCTCCCTCCTCCTGGCCGCGGCGGGGAGCCTTTTTCCGACGCCGGCCGACGCGCAGAACGGTGAGCGAGAGCGGCCGCCGTGGGCCTGAGGGGAACTGGGGAGGCCTCTGAGGGGCGGCGGGGGCGGGGGTGGGGAGGAAGAGGAAGATGGGGAGGGGGGCGAGCCGCGAGCCTGAGGCGCTGATTGGCGGACAGCGGGGGCTGGGGGCTGCAGGGCTTTGCCCCGCGGGGGGGGCGGGGGCACCGGGCTGGGTGGGTTTGGGGCTGGGGAAAGCAGGTGTGAGAATGAGTGAGGGGCAGTGGGGTGTAGTGGGTAGAGTGCTAGCCTAGAGGAGTTGGGTTCAAGCGCTGGGTGGGGTGGGGGGCTTGCAGGGGAATGACCTTGGGCCAGTGGCTCTCATTCACGTCTTGCAATGATGGTCCTCTTTCCTCCTTCTCCTGCACGATGGGAGCTTATAAAAGGTGAAGGGAGTGGGAGGAATCTGGAGCCGGGTGGGAAATGGGGAAGAGGAGGGAGGAATATGACAGGCAGCATGGGGTAGTGGATAGAGTGCTGGCCTAGGGGAGCTGGGTTCAAATGCAGGCTCAGCCCGGAAGCTCACTGGCTGATTTTGGGCCAGTCACTCTGTTATGTATTATTAATTAGCATCACCGTGGTAGCTATCAATATTAGTATCATTAGGAGGTTATTGTTGAGGGTGTGTTTTAAATTACACTGCAGACTGTTCCAGGATAAGGCTGATGTACAAATGCCTTAAATGAAATGCCTAAGTTATTAGCATGATGATCTACCTTGCAGAATTGTTTGTAGGGATCATGAGGTGATGTATCTGAAGCATACTCAAAGCACTGCATGCATGTCAAGAATCAGTACAGCACAGCGACTAGGATGTTGGGCTGAAACTATGCAGACCCAGGTTCAAATCCCTTCTTTGCCCCCAAGCTTGCTGTGTGACCTTGGGCCAGTAGAGGTTTTGCATCTGCAGTATGGAGATGGTACTGATCTACCCTACAGTGTACTTGTTAGGGTAAAAAAAAAAAAAAAAGGAAAGGAAAGCAGGACCATATGCCCTGCCCTGAGTTCCTTGGAGCACTCAGAAGAGAATAAAAATGTGATAAAACGAGTGAGCATAGTTGGTGTGGAGCAGCAGGGAGAGGATGGATTGCCAGTGTTGTGTGTGGCCAGTAGGGATGTGAGGGAGAGTTGAAGGAGAGAACCAAGAATCAAGAACACCAAAATAAATAATTATGAGTTGCCCCAGCTGCCAATTGGAAAAGAAAGGCAAAAAGGCAACTCCCTTGCTGTTTCCTAGTTTGTTGAGCCTAGATGATCAGTAAGGTGAGGATGTGGTGGAGGGTGCCCCCCTTCTTTTCTTTTCTTTTGCAGAAATCCGTGCCCATGTCTTTTGATAGGTCTTTGGTAGAGAGTGTGTCATCGCATGTTAATGAGTGAACACTTCATACCTCCCATACAATCTTTTGTTTCCCCTCCTTCTGAGCTTTTCTTTCATAATGTGTTAGAGTAACTTAAGTGTGAAACTGGGAAGACAAGGCATTGAAGATCTTTGGATCTGTGTTATAAAAAGCAGCTTGCTGCTGCAAGATTTAGCTACGTCTAAGGTTCTTTCTTATTAAGAAGCCTCCCAGGGTGTGCTACTCTGAACAGTGTGTGAGGTTATTATTATTTATTAAATTTATTAGACACCCTTCTTAAAAAAAATAATGGTGCAATCCTATGCATATTTAGGCCTTAGCTAGACCTAAGGTTTATTCTGGATTGTCCCAGGGTCATCCCTGTTCATGTAAATGACACACAGGATATCCCGGGAGCAGGCAGGGACGATCCCGGGATAAACCTTAGGTCTAGCTAAGGCCTAAGGCAGGAAAAAGTCCTACAACTACTAGCATTCCTTAGCTAGCCAAACATAGCGTTGCACCCTAAAACATACCCCTAAATTCCTTGGTAAGATGAAACATCTGGCTGTCAACTGCATCTACTGGTATTCTTAAAATGATTTATAATGCAGTAGATTTTTTTTGTTCCTTAGCAACCAAAGAGAGTTCTCCAGTGGGTCCAAGAGGAAAGTCTGGGTATTTTTTTCTTCTTCTTCTTAGAGCGCAGTGAGAAACTTGCCATGAGTTAGCAACTAAGTGCATGACAGTTATTAGTAGAGCCAGTAAACTGGGCTAAATAAAAACAAATCCAGTATACCTGGAGAAGGCCCAGAAATTAATGGAAATGTATTTAAGTTGTGATCCAAGATCTTCTCTGTCAAAGTGGTGTGTACGTTATGGGCAATATCATATTTGAACACCATGGCAGAAATGCAGGTTTACTGACTTTTTCTCCAGCATGAACTATATATTTTAATGGACAATCATTCCTAATCTTACGGAATGACTTTATGTAGTTTCCTGAATTCTTGAAGTCAGACAACACTATGGCCATTTCTACACCTGCCTTTTCCCCCGGGATCATCCCGGGATCGTTCCTATGCATCCAAATGACACACAGGGTATCCTGGGAGCTTGCAGGAATGATCCCTCCCTTTTCCTGGGATAACCCTTAGGTGTAGAAAGGGCCTTCGTTTGTAAGGGATTTCCTTGCTGTGCACAGCAATTCAGTTTTGGCATTTCGCCTGTGGTCTTGGCAGTTGGTTTTACCTTATCATAGTGCATCATATGTGAGACGTTGAAGCAGCTTGGCAAAAAAACTAAGTATGAGTGGAAAAGATCTGCAGTGCCTGAAAAGAAACGTCTGGAACTATGAAAACAGTATACTGTGTCAAATCTGAACTAGGTTAATGCAACGTTCTACAACCATTTAAGGTGAGAGAGAATCGTAAGATTGAAGGCTCAGTTTTGGAAATGACCCAGAAATTCAGTGGGAATTTTTTTCCTTATATAACTCAGTTGTGCAATTTGAATATATTCTACTTCTGACAGACATGGTGTTAAACGAAAGATTGGGACATTTTTACTGTTAGGTGATGTTTGAGGGTTTCATCGTTCATACTGTCTCTTTTATTTAGGTAAAATGAAGTGAGCAGTCTTTTCATATTTGAGTTAAATGATTCATGTGTCTAGGCTTTGTATAAAGTGATGGCATTTGAATTTGTTAGGATGAAATAGACTGGACTTGTGCAAACATTAGCTCTGTTATAGTGAGCAGATGCCTTTAAGAGAGGTGCTATATTACATCATGGTGGGATCAGATTGAAGGCACCCTATCCCTGTAGCCAGGTGGCTTTAGCTTAGTTTATTAGCATAGAAATGCCATTATTAACTTGAGCTAATAAAACATAAAACGCAAATCTTGAATTCTTAGTGTTAGAAGGAAATACAGATTTCATGCTTTTTGCTGTTTTACAGGTTAAGATTGCTATTAAAAGTTTTTTTTTTGGTTTTTTTTAAAAGCATGCTATGCAGCTGTTGTGGAGTTTGATTGAAGACTGGTCAGTCTTCAAAAAACATTTAGGCTGGAATCTTTGTTAAACACACATTTTGCCTTAATATAATGCTACTATTACATAGGTTAGCACCATGATGCTTGGCTTGACAAACAATAACTATGGTTATTGATCTTTCTCCACATGTTGGGAAGCTGAAGTGTAACTTGGACTATTATTATTTAAGCTGCTTTGAGTCTCTCTGAGAAGTAGGGTAGGACTGTTCTAAACAATAAAGAAATCAAACCTTGGGCTCTAAACATTGGTTAGGTGCGATGTCTCAAATGAACCATTGTGGTGTATAGAAAGGCAGGCACAATGCCAAGGAAGGCAACATATGTACATAAAGTGAGCATGACAAACGATGAAGAGTAAGAACTTTTTTTAAAAAAAAGGGGGAGAAGACTCAGAGTACAACTGGTCTATAAATACATTTTAGTTAACAGCACAAATTAAGGAAGGGAATTACTTGGTCTCAGAAATTGGGAGGACTGGAAAAGAGCAAGGATTGGATGATAAGGAAATAGGACTTTTAGATAAACATCTAAGAAGGCATAGAACTGAAGTCTCCAGGATTCTCTGCGTTAAAACAGTCTGCACCTTCAACTCTGCGTGATGGGACAAGCTCCAAGACACTGTCTAAATTTCAGAGATATAGCTGCTGCCACCATGTGATTAGTAATATTTATTATTTAATAGCTCTTAAAAGGGACGCATGGGAAGCCAGACTTCTCCTTTATGGAGAAGGATAGGCCTCTGTCACAGAGCTTCCTTAAAAAGCAGGTTAGCATATATGCCAAGGAGCCTGGCACATGACTGAGGCCAACCTTTACGCAGAAGAACTAAAATCAACTTCAGTTTACAATTTAATGTATTTATTCAAGAACCAAGCAGAAAGAAGCTCAATAATGGTCACTTGGTTTTAAATAAAATGAAATGTAGACTTCTCTAACTTGCACTATTATTTAAACTAATAAATATTAGCTTAGCAGGAACCTAAATGCTATGTGCTGCAAAGAGGGGTGGGTGTGTTCCTACGTAGAGCTTTTGTGCCCCCACCACCCACCAGTGATCTGACTTGTAGAAGCCGGTATTTATGGGCTCCAACAGTCTTTTGCATGCTTTTTCACTCTCTTTAAAATCCTTCGTGATTTGGTTTCAGTTTGTTGTGTAAGTGTACACTGTATAGCACTAATCATCAGAAGGTTGTTGTCTGGTATAAAATGATGCTTCAGCTTAGCAGTTTTTTTTCCACATTCAATACGAAGATATGTTTGCTGCCAAATTGCCAGTATTGCTTCCTGCCACGTGCTGTGATTTCCTTTAGCTCCATCTCAGCGCTGACTAGGATGCTTAATTTGACCTCTCAGTATGTTTCTTCCACTGATATGACTTTTTAAAAAATGCTTAATGTTCTTGCTGGTGTTCAGGTGTGTGTTTTTAAAGAATCATTCATGCCACACCAGAATTAAATTATTTCAATAACAAAAATAGAAAGTTTTCTATGCCCTGTTCAGATGTAAAGGTGGCGAGTTGTGGGGCTGCACTCAAGCTGCTTCCTATTTCCAGTCCTCTGAAAAGGTATTTTGCCGGGGGTGAGGGGTGGGTGAACAGGAAGCTTTCCTTCCATGAACTTCCTTAAGTTAATTTATTTTAGGATACAAGTCTATATAGGCTAGAATTATTAGCTGCTTCTACTATATATGTCTGCATAGATGGACATTTTGGAGCCTGACATTCGTTCTGTCCCCTAACTGATCAAATATGCCTGGCAGAGTTCTGAAAGATGGTTAATGTGTCTTTATAAATTGGGACAAGTGAATTTTAAAAATTCCTAAAAAAGAGTGGAGTGAATATTAGTTATACTTCAGTCATGCCTGTTGCATTTTTGAAGTTGTTGAAGTGATGACTAAACCATATTAAAAGGTTAGCATCTGAGCTGGAACATAAGAGATGGAAAATACTGATGAATTCAGCTGGAACAGAACCCACTTTTCGTAATGGTTCAGCTCCCTGCTGCCTAGTGAGGGATGCATAGTGTAGAAGAAAGAATCTATTTGCATTTTTGTTAAGGTTATGTATATTTTAGCAGCTTTTTCAGAACTGACTGGGAATGGCTCAGCATGATAGTATACTGCACAGGCATGTATTATGTTTCTTCAGCATTAATGTTATCTAGAAGCTCTCAGTAAGATGATGCGCTAGGTCACATTATTAATTTATTATGACATAATATAGCCCGGTTCATGACTTGTTGGGTAGAAATTATGAACTGAGCCACAGTATATGTCTTAAAGTTGGCATTTGTGTCCTTGTTGGAGAGCTTTTTGTGCCACTTTTTGAGCATAAATATAAAGAAATGTCACAGTCCTAAATAAATTACTTGGAAGTCTTACTAAATTTGGCAAATCCTAGCATAAGTATTCGATCTTGTAAAATATTTTAAGCATAGTAGTAGCTAGAAGCTCAACCACTGTTCTTTCTTGGATGTGTACAATGTTTAAAAATGCACATATTTGACAAGTAACTAAAATATATTACAGGGTTCCTTTTCATCAGAAGAAAATAAAATCATACAACTCTTTTCTTAAGGCATACAAAGCCCGGGGGCCTGTTGCTCCAATGAAATAATGACCATCGTCCCATATTGGATGTACAAACCTTTTGGCACAAAGGGCCACGTTGGGTGTTTGCTGAGGGGTTGGGGCCTACACATTTTTTTCCTGTTCCTGGCTTTCTCCAAGGCATGATTTCTTTCTCTTCTACCTCTCAAAAATTGAGGAATGCTTTTTAGCAAGGAGGGGTAGATTTCCTAATATATGTCATTATTGTTAAGCTTGGGGAAATAAGCTGAAGGAGCCAATTCACATGCTTGGTATCCTGGTGCTAAATAGCAGGGATATCGAAACTGATTGTAATGGCTCCAGTTCAATGTTAGAGAAGAATGTGGGTGGGGGGGATAAAGCTAGTTGCAGGAGTCATCTGCTCTCAAACCATGGCCTGGTTCACACATAACAGCAAAGTCAAAGCATGCTGGTACATTTCCAATAACTTAAGGGTGTTTGTTTGTCTTTTAAAAAAAACAGTTGCTGTTATGTGAGAACTGGGATATTGTGGATATCTAATTTTTTTTTAAACAACTATTGTTCTGCAGCCAAGCAATTCTTAAGTTTCAGGGCTCATTGTTGGGGGCAAACAGGTCAAGAGAGAGAGAGGAGATCGGAAACATGTCCTGCTTGTAGGGAAGCTAAAATGTTGCAAAACTAGAGGTCGGTCCAACATGTGCCTGTGTACTCCCTATCTTCTAACTCAACAACTTGTTGAAATAGGTTAGACAGGACAATAGTGATTTGCCCAAGGCTAGCCAGTGAGGTTCATGGATGAGTAGACAATTGAGTGTGTGTGTGTGTGTCTTATCCAGACACACTATGCTATCTTTTTCACACACGTTCTTTAGTTTGTATGGCTCTAAAAATTTTCCTGTGACTTGTAGAATTATCGCTGTTTTGCTGCCTTTAAAAAGAACCTTATTGTATAGTAGGGAGTTGGCAAATGGCCCAGAGAACACTAGTTGCCAAAGCCAGAAGTGGCTAGTATGGATGTGTAGCAGCATCTGTGACAGTTGGGTTTGGGAGCAGGTTATGGTGGTCATATGGGGCCATACTGCACTCCACTGTTGAATGGCTGCTTATGGTCAAACATATCACCTCTTTGTTCTCTTGAGCTGATTTGCAGTCTGATTTATGGGTCACTATTTGAATAAATTATCAATCTTGTTACTTTAGTTTATATGATGTATTATGCTGTACTTTAGGATTTTTTTTAAAAAAAATGTATGCTTCACACATTGCTTATGAGAGGGTAATAAAGATCACCCCACTCGATACTGAGTGCAGTTGTTACTGGTTGAAATGGATGGTAACTGCTGGTTCCCAGTGTATGGGAAAGATAATTTATATTGAACTCTCACAAGTCTCTTCGTGTGTGTGGCCTGCTATCTTCTATTTAAGTCAATGCATAGAGGATGATTTTAAATTGATTCCATTTTCACCATGTCTCTGCTCTGAAGGATTCTTTAAATTGAATATACTGAGTACTGACCAATTACAAAAAAAAATACTGAAACAAAGTTCTAATATATCCATGTAGAGAGTGTCAAGAAATTGCAAAATGACAACTTGTCTAATGTTTAGACAGTCTCTGTGGAACAATTGCTGTTTAACAAGTGTAAGTTTATAATCTTTGTACTGGAAGGGTTGCATCTTAGAAGGTGCGGCTGTTGGTTGCTGCAGGAAATTTAGGTCACTTTATTATTATTTCTGAATTCCCTACATCACGGTGAGCTCAGAATAAAGAAGAGGTCAAACGAGAGTCATAGCAGAGCGCTGCTTATGACAGATGGGTTTTCCTAATACCAATATTTAAAATTGAAAGAGAGAATAAGGGAAATGTCTTTGTTTTTAACAAGGAATTCCTATTGAAGCATAATTTGCACCCAACTTTTGTGCCCGCTCCCTCTGGAATCATTATTTAGACCTTTCAAAAATGCAAAAGAAAATGTGTGTATTTTCCAGATGCAGTCTCTTCAAGCTAACTTACTATCACAGGCTATGTAAAATTTGTCTCTCAAGAACTCAGCTTTTTGCAAAGTTGCTATCAAAACTAAAGCTATCTGCAAGCCATAAAGTCTGTTCTCTTAAAGTCATGCAATAGCTGCTGTTATAGATGGGCATGTCTCTCTTTCTTTCTTTCTTTCTTTCTTTCTTTCTTTCTTTCTTTCTGCAATTCATTTGCTTTCTTTATAAGATATGTTTTTTTTTCCCCTGCTGGTCTGTCACTGCATTTCTGCTGCCCCTCCCTCTAGCTGGGTTTGTCAAGTCGCCCATGTCAGAAACTAAACTCACGGGGGACGCCTTTGAGCTGTACTGTGACGTGGTTGGGAACCCCACTCCAGAGATCCAGTGGTGGTATGCTGAAGTCAACCGGGCTGAATCTTTCAAACAGCTATGGGATGGTGCTCGTAAGCGCCGTGTCACCATTAACACTGCCTACGGGGTGAATGGCGTGAGCGTGCTGAGAATTACTCGCCTTACCTTGGAAGACTCTGGGACTTACGAGTGCAGGGCAAGCAACGATCCTAGAAGGAATGACTTGAGGCAAAATCCTGCCATAACGTGGATACGAGCCCAGGCTACCATAAGCGTCCTTCAGAGTGAGTTCAGTACCCTACAGTAGTAGTACTGTAGTATCTAGAGGCAGTCCAGTGACCCTTACTCCTCTCATGTGACCCTTAGTATCACCCTCCCATTGTCTTTGTTATGTTTTTTAGTTTTGAACCCAACATGGTTCCTCTGGTTATGGTGTTTAAATGTTTTTGCCCCCTTCTTACTGTGTCTCCTCCTTCCTAGGATCAAAGGACTGAGGAGAACCTATGGAACTGAATTCTAGTTCCTCTGTCAATACAAGCCCAGTATTGGATTGTTTGTTCCCTCCCTTTTACTTTTTTATAGTAGGCCTCCTGCTGTCCTAATGCTGGTTTCTCCATGAGTGCCTTTTCTATTTTGTGTTATTCCCTGATCTAACCATTTCTAACCATTTTTTTCTTTTGTTGGAATCTTGTGGAATGCCTTCCTTATTCACATGGTTTGGAGTACATAGGCTTCTGTATAAATCCTTGCTATTTGGATTTTGTTATGTGTGAAAGCCTGAATTTTCCCTTTATAGTCACAGATAGCTACTTTTTGAAATAGCATAAATACTCAAATTTCTCAAGAGTTGATTCTCTGATTATAGTAGCACCTTACTGATGCAGCTGTTCTATAAAAATGAAACCCAGAAGTGGTAGTTAAGTTTCCCTACTTTCTCATTCCATTGATGTAACTTTTAGTTGAGCATTCCTGTATAGAAACCTGAATTGTAGCTTGTCATTCATTTATTAAAACAATTATACAACATGCTATACAAATCCTTACTGCATTCTCACAAATGTGACAGGAGTTTTCCATTGTACAGATAGTAGGTGACTGAATTGTAATCCACTGTAAATTAATTGACAATAGAACTCTAATATAAACACATTGCATTGCAATATTGGGCTTCTATTTTGGTTTTCAGTTTAGGTGACATAATCAGATTATGTATTGAGGGACTATCCACAAGAACATAAAGTTGGGTCACTTTATGCTTCTATACCTGCATCCCCCCCCCACACACAATATGTTTTAGAAATTAAGTCTTGATAAACTGTGCTGCCCATAAACTGGCATTTTGGTCACCAGTTAAGAGCCTGCTTCCTGGCAGCAGCTGGTAGAGCATAGGTAGGTGAACAAAGTACCAGGTCAGGCATATTGATGAGTATAAGCATAAAAAAATACTTAACTGCCTCTGGTTCTTGCCAATTACAAACTCCCTATAATTAAATAAAGCCAAAATACATAGTGTAAGGTTTTCTAGTGAAAATCGTAAGAGAAGTGAGAACTTTAAACTTGGGAGAATTAAGTTGCGGCTGTCTGCTAAAATAAAGATGAATTTGTCATGAATACAGAGCTGTCAATGTAGTAAAATGCAGGTGTGGGTTAAGTTGAAGAAAAGCAAATCCCCAAGTAGTGAAAAGGTTTTAACATGGGTATCTTCCTGCCCATCTTGATCTCACTTGTGAGAGATTGGATCTGAAGGCCACCACTTGTTCTGAATTAACAGTGGTAATATTTGCTGATGCCCTTCAATGAATGTCTCCTTCTCCCTTTGGGAGTGAGCATTTTACAGATGGTGAACTGGGTGTGTGATGACAACTTGACCAAGTAGCCAGCCTGTAAGTCTGAGGGTGAGTTGGGATTTACAGAGAACTGTTGAAATGCATTATGTACATCAGGGATGGAGAATGTGTCGCTCTCCAGATGCTGGTGGACTGCAGCTCCCATCAACCATAGCCAGCATAGCCAATGGTGAGGGCTGAAACGGGTTGTAGAGCTTCAGCTATTGGCCAGCATAGAAATGTAATAAATAAGCAACATCTAGAGGGCCACCCTGGTAAACATGGTTTCAGGCATGAATGTTTCACAAAGCTGCAGTTAGAAGCAAGGCCATTCTGGTTTCATGTTTGAACCTGAAAAATGGGCAATTCCTGTAGTTCCCAAGGATTACGTAATAACTCCCTATCCGCTCTTCACAAGCATTTAAAGATTTTCTCTACTACAAGTTCTACAGGAGAGCAAAGAGAATAAAAGAATGGGATTTGGTCTGGTGAATAACCAAGATGTTCTAAATCAGTGGGTTTCTAATTGGAACCTTTTCACATTAGAAGAGCTCCCATAGATTCCATCCCCCTGTTGAAAAGTTTTATTTATAAGAAGTTTATATGCCACTTTCCTGCTATATAGTTCCCAAAACAGTTCACAATTTAATTTGGTTTTTAATTTAATCTGAATGAATGAAACTGTTTCAAATGATCAAAACAATTCACACTAAAATAATCAGCTAGCCAATTTAAGCTCCTGCCTAAACAAAATGATTTGGAGGTGGGCAGGTAAAGATCAGTGAAAAGACAATAAGATGGGAAAACAAATTGCCCAGGCAGGATGTTTCCAGCCTGGGTGCTGATATAAAGGAGGTCTTCCTGTATTTCTGACAAGTATGTGGGACCTGCAAGATAGATTTTCTATTTGACCTCAAATTGCAGACAGGCTCATATGTGAAGAAGTGGTTCTTCTTGTTAATAACTTGTTTCTTCTGCATGTTAATTTGAGTCTTTGCATTTTCTTAATTTACTTTAACCTGACCTGTTTGTAAACACTGTTCCATAATGTCAGCAGTCATAGTAAAAGTGTAGTTCCAAGTTTCCTGTCTTAACATAAAAATAGAAAGGGCATAGAAAAATAATAGTCCCACAAAAATCTATATAAAATTACAGAACTATATTATTTCTGTTCGAGATTGCTATTTGTCTGGGAAGAGAATCAGTTGAGTGATTACTGAAGCATCTGGATTTGTGTATACATATCTGTTGTATAGATACTTATGAAAAAAATCTGTGTCTTGAGAATGTAGTAGTTAGTATTTGTGGGTGTGACAAAGAGGAGCACTGCATAAGTGTGTCAAAGACAGATGTGTGAAAAGATAGGTTGGGGTTATGCATGTGTGAAATTTATGTGTTGATGAATGTACAGTAATGAGGTGAGGACCAAGATAAGTTTTGCACACACAGTGCTCACCATCCTTCCCTTTCTTTCGAGTCCATATAATGGAATCAGCTGCCCCAACTTGCTGTGGGTCACAACTGGTTACAGATAGGCACCAAATGAGTGATTTCCCTTTGGCAGCTAACTTGGGCTAATAAAGCCAAAGCTTCAACCCCTTATCCCAGCATGCCTGTGGTGAGTAAGGTGTTAATTCTCTGTAATTGAGTTGACTTAAGTGGATGCTAGCCATTTAAGGCACCAAGAAAAGAGTAATAACCTCAGACAGGCAGCCTGTTTTTCATCATTACTCAGTCTCCTTTTTGTAAATTACCTTGATTAACTGGGCTTCTGCCAAATGCAGGCTTGGAAATCAGAGATAGATAGATAGATAGATAGATAGATAGATAGATAGATAGATAGATATGTCAGAAAGCATAAAGTATAATATTAGAGTCAGGGAAATATGTACTGTGATACTTTGTATAACTGTTAGCTTAGGCTTTTATAGAATGATTAAAAGAAGACCTAACTATATACAGCTGGTAGCTAATGTGGAACCATGTAAAAAACTATTTTGTTTTCACATGATATTGCTTCTGCAATTGGAAAGTGATGTTAGGAAACATGCTGTGTTGGACCAGAGAATTGCCCACTCGGAAACGGAAAACATATGTATGTGATGTTGACATGCAAACATGGGAACAAACCTAAAACACAGGAATATTACGGTGGTCAAAAACACAGGACTGAATGCATGTTCTGAAATCAGGGTTACGAATGCAGGTTTCATACTAAATATGGTAATTTGAGCCTTCAAAATTCACAGAACGATACAATCTCAAGACAAAGAGACTCTTGTAAATCCTGCAGTGGCTTTATCTTTTGGAATTGTACTGTCTAACTCATGACTAGTCCATTTGACATCTCCCAAGGTCTCGTACATCTTTCCCATACCTTGTCCTTTCTACCTTGGTTCTCATTTTCCTACTAACAAGCACTAGGAAAATAATGCATACACTTACACCTTCTCTAGTTGCTAGGGACTTGGTTGTGTCCTTGGTAAATATTGATAGTGTCTCACTTTGCACATAGAATAACTGGCTTACCAAGTGCCATGGTTTAGGATACCTGCTGATTCTAACTTTTTTTCTTACTGCACCAGCGCAGTATATAAGAGTGGCTCGATCAGCCTCCGTTCTTGGGGAATATCAGTGTGTAACTCTTTGATGCTAAGGTAATGGCACCTTAAAAACATCTGGAGGCAAATCTAGTTGCTATTCTACTCTGGTCCTCCTTGACTATGAGATATCCTGGTAGTGAGGTTGCAATAGGAAAAACATATTTATCCAGTGTGCCCAATTTGAAAAGTCTAAATGGGCCCTTTATGGACTGCATGAAGAACCACTGATGACCATTCTTGGATTTTGCTATACTATGCTGTTTTCTCAATCTAGAACACAACTGTACAATGTTGGACTGTACATTTCTCATTCCAGGGTACTCTCGGGATGCAAGGGATGTCTAAATCTGTCCTGTTTTTTATTGCAGTAACCCGCATGTAATCCTGCCACTGTTTTCTCTTTTTCCAATGATATTATGTATATTGTAATTCAGGGGCCTCTATAAAACTGCATGTTTCTGCTTTTCCCCATGGAATAAAACAGTCTTCACCAGAAGTAAATTATGATCAATCTCTGAAAATCTTATATGCTACTTTTTACTGTTATATAGAATAGCATGGCTTGGTGTGTTGCATCAAATGTGACACTGGGGTTGAAAGAAACTATCAGCAGTAGACCTAAAGAAAGAAAAAAGTTCAAATATTTTTGTTGTGCATGTAAAGCTTAATCCTGTGGCACATTTCATTGCAGGGATTATGGGTTTTCATGCTGAGCAGGATGTGTAGAAAGGACAAAAACATTTTAAAAAAACTTGCCATGCTGAGATTCACTAGGTCTGTTCTTATGGAAGTGTATATACAAAAAACGAAAAAACAAAAGCAAAGCCAGTTGGGCAGGAAAAGGGAGGAAACCCTAAACCAGAGAGATAATGGACATTAAAGCAGCAAACATTCTCACTATACAGTGTCAAAAATGACAAGCTTTTATTCATGAAGGCATAAAATGCAAACAACTATCAAAATACTTTCTTTCCCCTTCAATTAATACCTTGCTTTGAGAGTACTTTTACAGATGGGCATTTCAATTTTTGAGATATGGCTTCAGATCATATTAAAAGTGGTTTAAAACACGCATACCCCAGAATGAGTTTTATGGAATCTTTCAGGATATTCTTTGCTCTCTATTAGCACTTCATATGTCATGCTCCTTTTTTAAAAAACAAGAATGGTTAAAAGTGTAAAGCACAACAGAGCTATTATAAAAAACTAAAAATTGAGACAACAAAATTCAGTTTGCATAAGGTTCCTCCTTCCTGCTCTTCAAGGGCTTTGTTGTGCTGTGCACACAGAGTGTTCCCTCAGTATACTTCCACTGTACTTCATACAGTCTGCAACCTTCAGGCAGCCATGATGAGCGCAGGCTCCATACCGCCTCTTTTGCATCTGTATGTTTTCCCCAATAAGGCCTGTAGAGAGGTGGGGGATTTAGACTGTGAAGAAGGTGAAACCCACACACACACCCCAATGCTGCCTTTGCACACCTCAGCTGCTTTTTTTCTTCATATAATAGAGACATTAGGATACCTGATTATGGATGTCCCTTGTCTTATGTAATTTGTCCTCTAGAGATGTACATTTTTATTTAGGTCTCTAAGGGAACATGAATCAAACAAAAAGGATCTACGTATTATATAACTATCACGTCTAGATTGGCAATAGAAATGTCTCAAATTAAAAATGCTCTGTAGCTGACAGGAGTGCTCGTTATTGAAATTCTTACATAAATTTGTCCATTAGCTAGCTGGTTTTTTTGGGGGGGGGCGGGGGTTCTGGGAGGCTCTCAGTTTGTTGCTTATATCTACCACAGCCTCCTTTTTCCACCACAACCATCCAGCTATGACCAGGCCGTTTTTCTATAGTAATTTAGATTATTATACAGCTATCACCTCCTGCGTTCTGCATGACAATGTGTGTGGTACATTTCTGGGTCTTTAGCTGGAAGGTGAGAATGATAAGTTACCACAGAAAATTATTCACATATCCTCAGAGGTATTTTCATGTTGAATGTTGGATGCATTAGTATGCATGCATCAATTCTGGTTATCTGTGTCACACGAAAACCCACACTAGAAAGTGAAATATGAAGGAACACGGAATTTTAAAAATATAGTTAGGGTAGAATCCTATGCATGTTTAGACAGGAAAAAAAGAATCCTACAACTCTCAGCATCCTCCAACCAGGAGAGCTGGCTGGGGAATACTGGGAGCTATAGGAGTTTTTTCTGTCTAAAAATGCATAGGATTGCACCCTTAAAGGAGTAGCGGTTGAGGGATCCAAAGTGATTCTTAGGCTCAGGAATGAGAACTGGGCTGATGCAAACTTTCTATCCTTTTGAAGAGGAGGGCTGTGGTGTTGAGATGTCGGGGGTGGGGGACGTCTCCCTACCAGCCAGCTTCTGGTAGGGGGAGTTCTACCTACTCACCTATAAATACTAGGAAACTTGAACAATTGATCTGTTCCCTATCCTTGTGTTGCTTGACCAAACCCTGTCATCTCCAAACACCCCCCCCCCATCACTTTCATCTCAGCCTACCATATCACTTAAATAAAATCCTCCACGTCCACGTCTTTGGTTAAAGTAGGTTATTGGCCCCTTTTGGATTGTCTTGCATAAGTGCTACACAAACCAAAGCGTTGAATGGCATAATTTTCTTTGCCAACTCAGTTTGGAAAAATCTGTATAGTGTTTTAATAGAGATGTAGCTGACTGAGACTGTGGGTATGTCCAAACATCACAATGGTGAAGTGAGACATTTCCTAGGGGGAGTTGATGATGTTTGCCTAGCTGCTAACAGTGCCTCTTTTATTGCTGCATTTGATAAAATGCAAATGTTTACTGCAGATCTTGGCTGTGGTTACATTAAAGGTGAAGAATACCAAAATGTGCTTCATGTCTTTTCTTCTCTTTTTCCTTTCATATAGGGGGACAGGTCCTTGTTGCCTTTCTCTGCTGGTCAACTGTTCACTGTATGATTTGGATGTTTCCTAAGCTAGTGAAGTTGTGTTTCATGTGTAGCTCTCTTCCCTCTCCCAGTTCCTGTGCCATTTAGTTGTGATGTTCACACCATTTCAGTATGTGGAGACTGACAACTCTCTTCTTTGAATATGTCCTCTTTTTTTCTAGAGCCCAGGATCAATGCCACTAATGAGGTGACCATTATATCATCACCTTCACCTCCCATCACACTACAGTGCAACCTCACTTCAAGTCCCAGCCCCCTCAGTTACAGTTACTGGGTGAAAAATGGTGAAGAGATTTCAGGCACTAGAAAGCCTACAGATGCTTCTACAGAGTACAAGTAAGTCTTAAGGAAGTGATTTTAGTACTGTCTCTTTAAAAAATCAAATGAAGCTGGAACTGAAATAGCTAAACACAGTGAACCTCTCATCAGGGAAACTGCCAAGTGGAACTAATAACTTTTAGGTGGTGCGTGCATTCAGTGTCACAAGTCTTAAGTGTTATGGACTGGATCCAGATTTAGAGTTGATCCATTGAAATCAATTGGACACATTAGTCATGTTTGATTGACTGTATTAATGTATTCTGAGTGTTTTGATTTTTTTTTTCAAAAACCTTTAGCAATAAAGTCCGGACCATTAAGAAATAATGTTCAAAATAGCAAGATTTCCACTGGTTAGGAGATAGGCCTTCTGTGCTGTGCATAGGTAATTGTCTTTTCTGTAGCAAGCAGAATAAATTTGGCAAAATCACTTGCAGTGCATAGGTAATATTGTCCCAGTGTAGAATGAAAGACAAGCCAACATTGTCTTGACCTAATGCTGGTTGAATGTGCTTGGAAGCAGGGGGACTTCTGAAGTGTAGTAGGGCTGCAGGTGTGAGCCCCCCCTCCTCTATCTAGAACTTGAGAGGAAAGTGGGGGTCATTCCTTAGCTCTGAGCTTCAGAAGCATGGATAATTTCTACTTCGGATTGCCCTCAGAGCTCAATGCAGCATCTGGAAAGACCCCTCCTAAGCCTATATCAGGAGGGGCAAGGTTGGTAAAGCCATAGATTTGGCTGGAACTTTCTAATTTTATTTTATTTTTGGTACTGGAAGTAGGTAAGAGCTCCTGTACTTTGGCAGACTTTGGGGGAGTCTGAGTATACATACTGTATACTAAGTATGGTTTTACAGGTCTTGGGGGATATGTTTGACTTAAATCTATTGTGTTTTATTGGTTGGTATAAATCACTGTTAACCAACTTTGAAGCAGAAAAGTGAATTATAAATCTGAATTGGTTGAATTTCAGGTTGTCTTGCGGAAGTTTCTTAAAGCTACGGTGTTAAGGATACAACTTTCAACCAATTGTTTCATATGTAGTATTTAGCTTTTGTATTTTCATGTGTAAGAACTCCCAAGAAAAAAGTGCATGTGGCATTGAAAAGACTTGAATAGATGTAGAATCACTTTTTATTCAGCTAACAGAATGAACTGAGCCCTTGGTTTTCAGCAAGCGTTATTGATTTGTCACCAGTTCCTGGCCATGTTACCTATTTTGACCCATGTTTCCTTCCTCTGCAGAATCCCGAAGCCCAGGCCAGATGATTCAGGGGAATACTTGTGTGTGTTTGCATTCACTGGCTCCCCTGTAGCTAATGCCACTATAGAAGTGAAAGGTATTCCTTAGTGTTTTGTTTTCCTTTCTCCCTCTTTAAAAGCTGAGTTTCTGATAATTGTGTCTTTTATATCACTCCCATGGAAACAATTTATTTACCTCTTCCCTTGTATATGCTCTTACTGCACGAGTGGTCATCTTCCTCATACATTTTTCAACAAATAGTGCTTTTTTATGAATTGTTTATATCCAAATTGCCAACACAATCCCCAGTATGCTTAAAATAGCATTTTAATGGTATTGTTTCTTTGCTGCACTATTGCACTCTGCATGTCCTGTCAAATTCTTGAATCAAATCCCTTGCAGCCAATGAGAACTGATTCTGCTAAGTTGCTACTTCTCTTAAGAGTTCCTGGGTTTCCATATAGGAGAAAATGACGTGTTCTCCAACCTACAGCTTGCTTCAGAACAGTGCTTTGGAGCTGGCTCAGAAGAAGTTGTGGAAGAATCTCTCTTGTAAAGGCAAGAATGTCTCCCTGACCGAAGTTGCCCCGCTCCTTCCGCACATGCTGCTGATTAACTTTCCTGCTCCTCCTGCACTTCACTGTGACTGGAAGAGAGGCACGTGTAGTGCTGCACGAGTCCAATAGTATGTGTATTTGAATCCCAGGCTGCTGCTGCTCTTCTCCATCCCTCAATCTGCCCTGGTTCTCAAGGGCAGAGTGCTTTGTCTGTTTCAAGATAATTCATAAATGGAGAGGTAGAGTTGAACTGTAACCTATGTTTTTGCCCTTAAGAGTGTTATAAAATGCTCTCCAGGCTCCTGGCTATAGGTGAAGGATCACAACGCAATCAGAGATGGGCCTATTTCAAAAGGATTTTGTAGTTGTCCTAACATTCAGTTTTTTTCTATTGTAAGAGAACAAACAAACTAACCTCCAGAAATCATGGACTGGAAGCTGAGCAAACAGCATTTTCTAATGCATGAGTGTCTGAAGTCGTCTTACTGGAAATCCTTATCAGTGCTGCATTAGAGCTTTGGAGTTGTGGCTTGTAGTATCCAGCTTGCTTACTCATCTTTCTCAGAAGCTTAAGGGACAGCTAAATCCAGTGTGAACAGAAACTGCTTCCTTCTCTGCTTATCGAACCTTTGTCTCATCTCTATGGCTTTGGAGCAGAAAAGTGTAGGAAATCCTTAAGCTAGATCGTATTAAGGGGGTGGGGGTGGGGAAAACGATCTTGGCTGCTTGATCACTGTGCAGATTAACAATTGGCCAAAGTCTCACTAGTAGAACAAGAAGGAAAGCGAGTGTCTTCAGGCAGCCTACAGCTTAAAATCAATTCCTATCAGAGGGCCCAAATATACTTTATGCTCATGCAGATAGAACTATGGATATCTCTTTGTCTTTCTCTTTGCACCCTCCCTCTCTGCAACCTCAGAGAAACACATCTGTACTAATGCTGTACTCAGCATTAGTACAGAGCTATGCTGAACAATGGAAAGCATGCATTGTGATGTCCCCTCGTTGCTTGCGTTAATCTGGCACACTTTCTTTGTAACAGAACATATATATGATCAAGATATGGGAGAAAGCCGGGTCACCTTTTAGTTACTCTAGAAATCCATCTTTTTTCTTCTTCTTCTGCCTGACACTGTTAGTGTGGTAAAAGTGGGCCAGCATTAACAAAATGGATCTATAGTAGCTACTTCTGTGAGTCTGAGCTTTTCACTGCCATGTGTTAAGCGGAGTGTTGACAGATGGGGACTGAGCGACACTGCAGCTTAAGCTGATGAGCACTATTTTTCCTTCTAATGATGGCAATTTAGTCACACTCACTAATCCTACAGTGTCAGTTCCTGTGTTGTCAAGTGGCCATGTACGCCATTTCCATGAAATGGAAAGGGAACTTTCATATGCCACATTGTCACAGACTTTTGATTTGACCTAGTTCAACCATTGTGCTTCTCTATTTAGACTCTGTTCTAAAGTGGCAGAGAATAACTATAGGCCTGTTTCGCATGCTGGAATAATAATAATAAAAAATCTTGGTTAAAAAATACCTTAGTTATTGTGAACTGGTGCATGTTGCTGGATTGAGTATGGGAGTAGCTAAACAACCCAGGGATTGTTGCTTGGAGAGTCCAGGAGTTGTTTAGCCACTCCTGCTGAACTAGCACACTCTTACATGAGCAGCCCACTCTGGGGATGCCCACGTAGGATTTGATTCATTTTTTAAAGTTTTTTGTTTACTAACTGTATGTTGCACTATTTTAACACGCTGAATAAATATCTGAAAAGCTTTCCCAAAAGCCAACAGCAGTTGAACTGAAATATTATAATAACCATGGCTTTAATGTTTTATATTCAAATGAATTTGAAGTGAATATATTCTATTGGAATACTTAAGAATACTTTAAAACATGACCACCCGAAGGCATACATTAGATGAAGGAAAAATATGAAAGCACTGAAAACTGTTAACATATTAGTTTTAGAATCATTAGAATCTCCAAAGAACTGTGGACATAATACATTGTTTCCTAAAGATTGATGCTTACATTAATTATGTCTTTGATTTGCCCAATTTGACTTGTATTATGTTCACTCATTATGTTACTAATTAATTTTATGAACCAGTGCATTTCTTAAAAATAGAAAAAATTTCCACCCCACATCACTAATGATATAGGGCGGGATATAAATGTTTTAAATAAATAAATAAATAAAATAATGTGTGTTTTCTTTTCTTATATGATCCTTTTAGTGAAACTTGTTAATGGAGGTAGCACATAGCCATCAAGACTAGTATGCATTGATAGCCTTCTCCTCCAGGAGTTTGTCTAACCCCCCATTTAAAGCTATCCAAAATGGTGGCCATCACTACATCTTGTATTGAATTCCATAGTTTGACTATGCGCTGTGTCAAGGAGTACTTCCTTTTATCTGTCCTGAATCTTCCACCAATCACCTTCATGGGATGACCTTTGGTTCTTTTATTATGGGAGAGGGGGGGGAAATGTTTCCCTATCCACATTCCCCACACCATGCATAATTTTGTAGACCCCTATCCTGTCTTCCCTTACTCACCTTTTCTCCAAGCTAAACAATCCCAGCTGTTCTAACCTTCCCTCATAGGGGAGATGCTCTAGCCCCTTGATTATTTTAGTTGCACTTTTCTGCACTTTTTCCAGCTCTACAGTTAGATGCTATTACCAATTCTGTGCACAATATTCTGAGTGCTGTTGCACCATAGATTTGTATAAGGGCATTATGATGATTATTTTATTCTCAATTTCTTCCCTAATTATGCCTGGCATGGAGTTTTCCTTCCTTTTTCTTTTTTACAGCACTGTACACTGGGCTAATATTTTCATTGAACTGTACACCACAACCCCAAGAATTCTTTCTTGATTGGTCACCACTAACTCAGATCCCATCAGGTTATACTTTAAAAAATCATCTTGGAGCTCCTCACGATCCCTTTTTATTTTAACCACCTTAAATAATTGGGTGTCATCGGCAAATTTGGCCACTTCACTGCTCATTCCAAATTCGAGATCATTTATGAACATGTTGAAAGGCATTGGTCCAATACAGATCCCTCCATTGGGAGAGTTTACCATTTGTTCCTACTCTCTGCTTTCTGTTCTTTAACCAGTTATTGGTCTGTAAGAGGACCTCCCTTCTTATTTCCTTCATATGCTAAAGTAGTAATCAGGTAATTTAAAATTCAATTTTGTACAGTAATTGCTAGATCATTTTGTGGGGACCTATTGATTTTTGAAAAGATGGGATGTCCATAACATAGGCAGATTTTGAGTCTGAATGCGGACTCTGAATAACCTATAGCTTCCATCTTTTGATTGCTAATTGTAGTATGACCTAATGCAGAGATGCATGAAAAGCTCAATGGTGACTTCCTGCCGGTGATATGGGTCTTTGCTTACTCCATTTTTTGTGTCTCTACATTGGCTATATTTTTGTAAGCATAGGGTTGTTGTTTTTTAGCATGGTGACTCCCTTGTATTTAGTGGAGAATGTGTGGGCCCTTGAATAGCTTCCAATGCCTGTGGTCTGTTTTGTCAGACCTGGGATTGGACTTTGACTGGATTAACAGATCAGAGCCCAGCAGTCGCCTAGCAGGACACGTGTGACATAATTAGCTGCCTAGAAAGCGAATGGGTTTCAGAGGTGGTAACTGAAGCATACCAAGCCATCTGCTAAGTGAAGGTTCATCTCAGGCAGTTCATTGATCTCATCTAATCTCTCAGGATGTTACACTGCAGCTAGACTTGAAAGTTACAGAAATGGCCAAGTGAATGGTAGTGGCACTACTTAGCTAGGAGCAGGTATGGTAGTGTAGGATCTTCAAGGATGAAGGAGCTTTCTACTTGTATTACACTAGCTCTCATTCTCCCGATAGATCTAGATTTAAAAGAAGGCTTCCGGCTTCATGGATGGGGTGGGGTGGAACCAAAGCTTTAAAAGCTGACTGTTAAAAATAATTTACGGGACCAGTAAGTGCCATGCCATTAAGGCATAGTATACACTTGTAAAATATACTAAATATGTATGAAAATAGTCAGTTGTCATTGAATAACTAACACACCATTTCCAAACGGACAAATTTTAGAACGCCATACTTGTGCTGACACTTGGTTTCAACAAATAAATGTCTGTCTGTTAGAAAGCGCTAAGAAACCAAAAAGATAATTGTGTGCATCTCACACTTTCTCATCAAATGTGATGCTTGCTCTTCTCTCTATGGTATGCTAGTAATTCACTTGTTTTGGAATTGTACGTTAAACAGATGTGTGGATGTTTCTCAAGCTCATTCATGGACTTGGGGAAAAAGTAATACTCAGTTTATATTCAGTCTCTAGCAGGATGTCCTGGTGGGACAGTTTTCTCTAAAAATACAAAGGCTGCCTTGAATATTGAAAATACTGGCCTTTATGCACTCTTCATAAACCTAAATGTGCCCACGTTTTCTACAGGACTGCTACTCGGTGCAAGCAAACTAAATGATTAGCTACATAGAACAGATAAAGGGAATATTTTTAGAATAAAAGGAAGAATGGTTCAACATGGTCTTTGAATCATTTGAAGTACTAGTCACACCTGGGAAACTAGTCCAGTATTCAGCAGGGTAGCCATGTTGGTCTTTTGTAGCAAAACAGGTCTTATGACATCTTCCTGCCAGAACAGAACATCTCTTTTGATGATCTCAAAACATTTTTAAAAGCATATTTGGAATAATTTGTCTTCAGTATGTAATATCAGTCAGCTGTGGAATTGTAATATAAGAATTCGGAGCTTGCGAGGCAGGGAAGCGTTTGCAGCAACTTTCCTCTGCGTTAGGCTTGGTCTAGATATTTAGTTTAGTGAGTGGTAATGAGACATAAATATATGTGTCTACTTCTGAAAGATCTCTTTTGTGTGTGTATTAGCCGCTCCTGATATTACTGGGCACAAGCGAAGTGAGAACAAGAATGAAGGGCAGGAAGCAATGATGTATTGCAAATCTGTTGGCTACCCACACCCTGAATGGATGTGGTATAAGAAGGTCAATGGGTTTTCTGTGGTGAGTATAAAATTCAGCTCCACTAGGTAAGCTTGAACTGCTGGCTGGTGTTTCTGATGGGAGATAAATACATGAACAGTCTAGTCCAGTATTATCTGTTCTTATGGGCAGCACATCTTCAAGGTCTCAAGCCGATCTTTCGTTGCCCTCCTATTTGATTTTCTTTTTAACTGGAGGTGCCTGGGAACAAACCTGGGGCTTTTCTACATGCAAAGCACCTGCACTACCACGTGAGTTATGGGTCCAGAATCATGTATTGAGCATATTGCTACTGAAACAGGTAACTTCTTACGGGTCACTTGCCCTTTTGTGATCCGTAATGAGAGCTAGCCTCTTTGACGCATAGAGATCATTGTTGAAAAGAAAAGGAAAAAAGATCCCCTGTTGTGCAAGTTCCTTCACAAAGTCTTCCATATCCTCTTCTGCCTAATCTAAACTGCTTGACCTCGAGGCAGCGCATGTGTGGATATTTGAGATATAAATCCCAAATGGTCTCAAGGTGGCTATACACACAAAGGAAGGAGAATGTCAGTAAACATGTAGCTATTGCTGTAATACGGTTGCCTTGCTTCTCCTCTTCCCACATCCATGTTGTTGAGCCTGCGGAGCAGAGAACATCAAGCATGGTTAAAAGTATGTGTGGGGGGTGGGAATGAATGAATGAACAAATGAATGAGCAGGGTGCCCACAAATGCTTACTAAAACTCCTTGTTTTGGCCTGTGCGCCTCTGTTTACTTCTCATCAGGCGATCGACAACTCTTCCGGCCGCTTCTTCATTCTAGTTAAAGATAACTACACCGAACTGAGCATCGTGAATCTTCAGATCAATGAGGATCCTGGCGTGTACGAATGCAACGCAACCAACTCGATTGGCTCTATGGCTGAACTGACCATCCTGCGTGTCCGCAGCCACTTGGCTCCTTTATGGCCCTTCCTGGGAATTCTGGCAGAAATAATCATTCTTGTTGTTATCATTGTGGTTTATGAGAAGAGGAAGCGGCCAGATGAGGTTCCTGACGGTAAGTGTTTTCTAAACTACTGTGTTTCCTGAGGGAGCCGGCCCCCTCCTTTGCTTCAAGCACACATCCTTTCAGAATGTTAACACCTATAAATCAGTCATTCAGGAATCCAAACTGCTGCAGGCTGCATGATAAATCTTAACTTTCTTCTGTCTCATGTGGATAAAGTATAAGGAGCATTATTTCGGCTTTATAAAATGTGGCTTGCAGAACAAGGCGTCTGCTGGCTACTTGTGTGCTTGCATTTGAGATAATTTGATGTTACATAAAGCAGGGGTTTTACATGAAACCTGTTGTTTTTGGAAGCAGTCCCTTAGCCTAGCTTCTGGACTGTACTAAGGGCTCATCTACACCAAGCAGGATATTCCACTATGAAAGCAGGATATAAAAGGCAGGAACCACACTACTGGTTTATAGCGGTATTGAAGTGCACTGACAACTGTTGGGGCCCATTGAGACATACCATATACCACTTTCATACCACTTTCATAGTGTTATACCCTGCTTGGTGTAGCTGTGTCATGGGCCCCAACAGTTACCAGTGCACTTCAGTACCGCCATAAAGCAGTCGTGTAGATCCTGCAGTGCACTTCAATACCGCTGTAAAGCAGTAGTGTGGCTCCTGCCTTTTATATCCTGCTTTCATAGTGGAATATCCTGCTTGGTGTAGATGAGCCCTAAGAAAAGTGGGACTGGTTTCTTATTATATAGGATGATTACATCACCTCTTGTGAAAACAGCCCAAAGGAGAGAAACGTGGTTTTAAATATATTGTTGGGCATTTCCAAAGTGACTCTGCTCACATACAGGCGCCTCTATGAGTTGTATATTGTGCTGTCTTGCTGACGTTTATTTTGGATTCTTCAACATAATTGAAAAAGTCTTCGTTTCTCTTGACCAAAACTGCTTGCCAGACTGCCTTTGCACGGGCGGCATAAGGGCTGGTTACCCAAAGCATCTACAACTCTTTATAGTGGAAAGCTGTTGTTCATACTTCATTTTTCATTGTTCTTTTTTTAAAAAAAAAGATTTGTAAGAAACCTCAAGAATTAATACTTTTTAAAAAATAAACAAGCCAAGAGCATAGAACAGAAACCTAATATTTAATGATCGAGAAACCTAATATCTTCCTTTTATAAACCAAGGGAGATTGTTTTGGAAGCATGCCAAATCGTGGGCAATTTCCTGTGTAACATCAGTTGGAAGGGTGTTGTTTAATATACTGTGGTTGCTTCACAAAGTGTGATTGATATTAAGGCAAAATGATGCTTTTATTAAATGGCAGTTGGGTGTATATGCAAGGACCAATATTGCCTATAAAATGTGACAATTCTGGCCCGTTTAATGTATAAGCAGAAATACAGTCCCGGCAGCAACTGGTGTTTAGAGTTAAGGCTTCATAATGGATTCCATCCTACAGTCCTGTTTATACACAGCTAACCTTTTTGAGATGAACATATCTGATGCTCAAAGGGAAGCTTCTTGGGTAAGTTTGTACAAAAAACAGATCAACATATTTTGGGTAGAACCCAGCTAGGGAAGTTTTCCTTCTCCAAACTATAAAATATGTGTGGTCAGTCTGAGACTGGAAGACTTATTTTGATATGGAAATGCTGAAGTGGAGTGCATGCTCTGAAGCGGGAGAAAACTAGTTCCAGAAATATATAAGTAACTATTTAAACGAAGGGGGGGGGGGTGCGTTTTTATTTTTGCTCTGCTTCTTTGAAATGTGGCTTAGTAGCGGTACTACTAGGCATGTGAGTGCCTTAATGTATATGAGCTAACACTGCAGGATGGCTCCAGAGCAGCTCTGAGAAGATTGCTTGCTTGTATGTCTGCAGACTAACGTGAGAAAATGTCTTCTCGCAAGAGATTTCTGTTCAGCCAAAGGCTAGGAATCGGAAAAGGTTGTGTGTCTCTATTGCCACTTCCTCTGCAGACGGCTTCTCGATTGGGGTGGGGGTGTCTTGATGAAAGTTGAGCTCTTCATTGCCTTGTAACAAGACCCAAACAGGTCTGCAACCAGATTGGATGGCTGCAGCTTTCAGTCTGGCATGAAAATAATTGTGCATGGCCTTCTTTTAGAAGATCCCGGTTACCGTTTGATTGGATTATAAGCATTTGCCAATGCTGGGCTGGGCTCATTTCAATGCACTCTTGGAAAGATGCATGTGTCAGCAATTAAGTGTGTGGAAATTCTTGGATGTTCCTTGTTGTGTTCTTACTTAGATGTTTGAGAACTCAGGTAAGCAGATAAGGGGGTTGTTGCTTGATATTGATGGCACCTTGGTACTGTCAGCCAAATGGCTCACAATTAGGATCTCTGTTGTTATGTAGCAGTATTTCCTAACCTCAGAGATTGATGCTTCCTTCTAAACTTCATAGAAGTTGTGTAACATCAACTTCTGAAGAAATTCCAGTATCAACCTCACCCCTTTCTTCAAAGGGACTAGATTTTAAGATGCATATCTGTCAGGAATTGATTACCTTTTCCTTTTGGCTCTCTGGGTTTTTTTGGTTGGTGTGGTGAAAACACTCCAAATGCAAAACTATTCACAAGGAACAAACAAGGAGAGTGAAGAGGAAACTAGCTTTCCTTAACCTAAGTTAACAGTCATTATAATGGTTAAAAGTCAAGGAATGCCAAAGGAGAGTTCAAATATTATCTTCCTCCTTTGTGGTACGGGTGGTGTAATGATGTGGGTATATAACATGATATAACGTATCTGGTAGATAACATCAGCTTTCCATTGCACTAATGAATAGTGGTTGTGAACAGCCGTTAACTCAATGTTTTGCTCTGTGAAGTGAGCCACTGAGATCTTCGTTTGGCTAAGTCTTCTTAAAATGAATTCAGATGAAGACGTTAGTGGTTAATTGCCATACAGCAATTAAACTGGGTTATTCCATTTTAATTGGTTTGTGGATCACAGCCTAATTGGGACAGTTCCAATACAACTTTTTTCTGATTTCATCCATTCTAAGAGGTGGTGGTGTTAATAGTGTGATATTGCCCCTTCTTTAGATGATGTACCTTCATTTTCCATCTTAAGGCTGATATTCTCAGCATTGTGGTACATGCAGGTGTAGCCTCATGTTTAAAAGCCATTGTATTTTGTAGTACACGGATGGCAGTTCCACTGTGTGCTAATTCCTGGATGCTAATTGGGAAGCACATACAGAGAATTGGTTTTCTGGTAAATGTAGCTAGATGAGAAACGCATGAGTGGGGCTATCTTCATATTGCAAATACCCTTGAATGTGAATATAGGCTCATGTAGTGTAAGAATTGTCCCTTACTGATTCTGCGTTATGTGTTTCTGATAGTGACCACTTCCACATCTTTGCTCCCCGAGGTAGCATGCCTGTGGATAGTTCCATTTCACCTTTAGAGTCCCATTTGGGGATCAAAATCACATAACAGGAAGAGTCTAGGGAAGCTTACAGACACCTCCTTGGAAATAAAATTAAACATGCACCATGTGTACATTAGTTAAAATTTGATTCCCAAAGAAATGTCTAAGGGTATGTTGTGTTTATATTCTCCTTTTAGCAGTTCAGTAGCTTGTGTTCGCTAAACCTATCCCTAACAGTTTGCTCAGGTAGTACAGTTTCCAAATTGAATCACTGGGTCTCTCCATTGATTATTCCCTTGGCTCTTCCCCCACCAAGGAATTCTTTTTCATTATTACTTGTCGGAATTGTAATGTCATCTATGTCCTTGTTGACAGTGACATCCAGTAACTGTATCACAAAGAGGCATTTGCTTAAAGGATTCACCTCCACTAGAGTTCTCCTCATGAACATTTTGGGAGAAGGAAAAAAACCCATGCTTTTATCAGAAAAAAAATCAAGTCTAATTGCCCCGAGCGAAGATGACCAGATCAGTCATTTTCAGCAAGAGGAGAGAACTCTTGCTAGTACACAGAAAACAAGACTTACCTGCTACTCGGATCCATTTTGTCTTTAGTTTACACCAGCTTTCCATCTTACCCAGTGCTGGAGGACTGACAAAATCTAGGGGAACATTAAGATCAGAACCAGAAGACTGAAAGAATACTCAAAAGGCAATTAGTTACTTTTGCCTCCTTGTGATATATTTGCCTACAATGTGTGGGAAGCAGTCAAATCATCATGACTGTTCTAAATTGGGCCAGCAGTGATAGATTCCCCTTGCCTCTCTGGTGACAGGCAGGCTGAGGTCCTAGCTTTGTCCAAGTTCACATGAGATGTGCTTTCACATAGCTACTTCTAATATGCAAGTTACTGAGCATTCTTTACCTTGGCCTTCCGATGTCCCAGGTGCGCATGAACCTTGCATGTGTTTTCTGTTCCAAGGGTGAGGAGTACCCTGTAATAAAATTGCCTTTAAGTTCAACTTATCTCAGCGGCTGCTGATTAATGTGTGCTGAACTGGGGTGGGAGAATTCCCCATGGACCCTGGTGTAGTTTATGTCCCATGACAACTGGGATCCTAGTCTAAAAGAATGAAGCATTTGGACTTACGCTACGCTTCTTGAAGTTTTTCTTTCTTTCTTGTAATGAAGAGGCATCGCGCTTATTGCAAGTACACGTTTGTCCATTCCCAGCCTTATCTGACTTTTCCTACAGGCTCTACTGATGATGAAACACTGGTCTTGCTGCTTCTGGGGGGGGGGGGGGGAGGGGCAGGGTGTGAGAGAATCTTTCTACCAGATGTGCTGGTTACCTGCAAGTCAGGCATGAAAAGGCTGCAATCTAGTGCTCATTGTGATTTGCTGCTTCTTGGCTACTTTCTGACGTGTGTATTCCCAGAGGATGCACACACCTTGGAAGCTCAGTGTGATCAAGTGGCAAAAGTGACCAACTGCCTCTCTTAAGACCCTTTTCTGCTTCATACATGACTTCAAATCACTCTTTCTTAAAGATTGGCAGTCATAGAACTGGGGATGAATGAATGTGTCTCTTTCTTGCAAGCGTGACTGGCAGAATGTCTATACTGGCCACGTGGCCTAAGACCTAATTACATCACCTGGATGTAGCTTTTGTTACTTAAACGGGAGCATGTAGCATTTTTGCCTTATAGTTAAGCTGGTTATTGCCCCAAAGAGCATAAGAATAATCACTCATAAGGCCTGTTCAGACAACATGCTAAGCCATGGTTAGGCCACTAACCCCTTTGCAGCAAAGAGTTAGTGAGCGTGTTTAAACCATGGTTATGTAGCCACCATGGTTAGGAATGGTTCATGCTAAGCCATCATGTTTAGCTTGTCATCTGAACAGGGTCAGAGTGAGCCATGTAATATGCCAAAAGATTGTTTTCATGAAAGAATGCTTTTATTTGGTTTAGATTAAAAGTGTGTGTGTTTGGGGGTAAGTAGAAAGTAAAAACCCTTAGCTACCACCCAGAGAGCTCTGGCTATCGGGCAGTATAGAAATGTAATAAATAAATAAATAAATGTTGCAAATAGGTGTTCCTACTTCAGAATACTTTTTTCCCTGCATTAATTTTAGTTTAAGCTATAGTGCCATGCCATTTCATTTCATTTTATTTTCTTAATTTGTGAACTTGATATGGACTAAATTCATACACCAGCTGTGCAGCAGTTTCATTCCATTGCCCTACTTTCATTCTAATATTCTTTTTTTTTTTTTCCCCTTGGCTTGGTCCGCGTTATAAATAGTAATGTGAAGAAAACATTTAAATTGTCCTCTTTTTTTCTCCTCCTTTCCTGTTTGTCACTCCTGTACATGTCTAACCTCCCTAGCAAAAGGTAGATACTTCTGAATTAAAAGTTTATGTTTCTTAGAGCTGAGTACATAAGCTATACTAGTACACAACCCTCACAAAGAAAGCATAGTAGCTTTGTAAGTTGCCGTTTCTCTTACCCTGTTAGTTTTGGTAGGTGCTGTTTCAAATCTACTTGGATTGATTATGACCAGATGCTGCTGCCTTTTAGAGATTTGTTCCTTCATTCCTTTTCAGATGGGTTGCATTGGTTATTACATGGGGATCATCATCAAAGTACCATTTATATGTCCCAGGTGTTTCATTCTACTGATACAGCAAGGCTGATATTTATCTTTATTGGATGCCCTTAAATTACATCTCTCAAAGTTTTTGCTTCCAACTCTGATGTCTGATAGTTCACAGAGGAATTGCTAACTTCAAAATACTGTCCCTCGGAAACTCACAAGCATGTTCTATTTTATTTCCAGTGTTGTTATTGCTGAGGGAATATGACTCTTGGAATCAATCCTGAAAATTTGCTGCAAGCTTTTCTGCTAATTGGTAAAGAATTCAGAGCTTGATGCTAATCTGGAGCAGGTTTTGCTGCCACTTGTGAAAGAGGATTCAGACCACTTCTATGCTTCAGTTTCTGCCCTTCTATTGGAATGGCATTCTCCCCCCCCCCCCACCGGGCTATATAAGGAAGAGTTCTGCAGAAGTGGCAGGGAGTGGTTTAAAGTAGGGCCCATTGCTCCTGAAACCTGGAGGTTTGTGGGTTGGCAAAGTTTGCAGTTCCATGGCTTTTCCCTTTACAAAATCTGATATGGAAGATATACATTCCAGTAGCCATTGCATATTACAATGTACATGTAGGTCCTGTGCTAAATATATATATATATATATATATATATATATATATATATATATATACACACACACACACACACACACACACACACACACACACACTCTTACACTTACTTTTGTAAAGGAATTAACTTGTGTGCATTGTAACATAAGATGATCCCACGTGTGAATCAGTTACTATGCATGCCAGAATTTTGTAACGTGGAACATGGCCCAAATCACAAAGTGTAGCTTGGTTGGCAAACATGATTTTGGCCATTGAAATGTTATTTTTTTAAAAAAAAAGTTTAATTATACGGCTTATCAAAGCACCCATGCAAATTTACATAGTCATGGCTTCTGAGATACTTCCTTTCAGCTGCCTCTTTTTGCCCTCCCACAAACATTTGCCTGTTTCTTCATCAGAATTTGCCTCTGTTCAGCATAACATTAACGAAAGATAAGTATTACCATTGACTTAAGAAAGGAGAATAATATTTCCTTTATTTGGGGGTTCAGTTGGCAACTAGTTTTACAGGTGGCCCTTTCAGGTAGAGAGGTGAAAGTTCCTCTGTCCCTTAGTGATTCCGTTGTTCCATAGGAAATGCATTGTAGCATTTCTTTTCCTTTCTATATGAAACTGGAGAGGCAGACTAGTGTACACCAGAAGAAGCCGCAGTTATTGTGTGTGTAGTGGTGGTTCATTTTCTACTGTTCCTATCTCTCCTTTCTGCCCCCGCCCCATCTATTTCAAGAAGTGAGGAGGCCGTTTTAGTCTATGGACTGCTATTTCTTAAAAAGTGTAACCCATACACACCAAGAAAAGAATCTCCTCGTTCAAGGCAAAGTCTTTGTGCTCTTAAGTGATTGCTACAGACATAACCCTTCTCCGCTACAGGGAAGAGGCTCCAAGCGTGGTGCTTTACTACTTCACAGAGCCATAAGCCAATACGATGCACAATCTGGTTTCTCAGTGCAGATCCTCACTTTATATTTAGTACTGTTACTCTATTGTAGAAACCACAATAGACATCTGGTTTTATGCATTAGCTACTTCTTATACTTTTTATCTTGCTGTCCCTACTAAAAATCCCCAAAGCAACTGCAAACATCACTTTTAAATACCAAATGTGTCATTTTTATATAGGGTGTGGAGGGTGCATGCCACTCACTTTCTGAGGGGAATGTGCATGTAAAAATTGGCACGGATTCCTCTTAAAAAGCTTTTCTTAAGTGTCAACTCTGAAATCACTGGAACCTCGCTTTGGGGGATTTAAAAGGGATTTTTTTTCCTTATGTGCATGTATGTTTCAGACTTGGTCAGAGGTGCTGTTCAGGTACTTTTGTACAAAACTTAAAATGAGAAGTCAGAATTGCCCTCGGACACGTAGCCATCACTAAACTTCATGATACAAGCTTTAATTTTGGAAATACCTTTTAGAGATTACTGAGCATATCATCTCTCTTTAAAAAGCATCCTGTGCCTGCAGTTGTTTTTAAAGTGCCAAACTCTTAACTTGATAAAGTCAGCCGAATACCTCCAGGATAGAAGTACGTTGCTGCAGAGTGAGAGCCGTGGGACTGCGGTCTGAAAAGGGGCCAGGCCCGTCTCTCTGGACACCCCCCACTCCACCCATCAAAATGGAATGCAGAGGCATGCCTTGCCTTGTGTGGTGACAAGTCAAGTACTAGCGAATTAGAGAATTACTAGGTCATGCTGTTTGAGTTGTGTTGTTATTTGTCAGTTACTATGACTTCTTTTTTTCCCCCTTCAATTGCATCATTCCTTTAAAAATGGTGGTAAGTGAGAGAACTGCATGCTTTGGAGTTTGTTTAATCTCCGCTTCAGTCTATACAATGCACAGTTCATAATGTTAACACTTTTCTCAGTTTATCTCATTCACGTTCACAACTAATTTGGGTTTAAGTTTGCTGTTGAATCTTCATTTTCTAATTTGTACCATTTTTCTGTAGTTCTGTTCCTCCCTTTTTATCGGTCAACTTCTCTAGGATTTTGGTCCTTTTGTCTGTCACGTATTGTACCGTGCTGAGACTGGTTTTGTAATGGCTAAGTGGCTGACCAACAAGCTAGTAACGTAAAGGCTTTCTATAACAGCCACACTTGACTGGACATAAGAGGGAGGTGGTCCAAGATATTGTTGCATGTAAACAATGCAGGCCAAACTCTGGCACCTAATGCATCAGTGCTAGAGCACCTATCTGGCTTCCTTTTGTAAACGCAAAACCTTTTTGTTAAACTTACCTTCAGTAAAACCTTCATTTGTAAGCTCAGTCTTGTAATACCCAGGATTTTTGAGGATCAGTGTGGCTTGGGTAGTATAAGTCAGAGCTTGCAGAGTGATTCTGAGAAGGACAAGGGCCTGTATCTCTTTCAGAACTGGTTAGCCAAACACTCCGAGTGTCCTTTTTATAGGCTGGTGTGACTGAAGCAAGGCTTTAAGTAGAATGATTGCTTTAATATAGCACCACTAACACTGCTAATTTCTAGAAAAAAACTAAGAACTCTCACCAGTGTCTCTCAGATTCCAGTAAAGGCTCCCAAATCTTCAGTTTATTTAATGTAGAATCTATAGCACAGGCTGCCTCTTAAGATCTTTTGGGAATTGAAAGATGTTTGTTTGAGGGAGACTTAGTTTTGCTGTAATGTGCTTCATGTTTCAATATCTGATGTGTCTCTGTATATCTCCACTGTATATACAGCACATTGATGTCTGGTTGTCATTACTAGTCCTAGTTCTCTCTGTACCTTACTCTGATAGTTTGCTGTTAGCAACAGACTTTTGTGGACACTGGTGTGTCGCTAGTGTGTTATTTTGGCTGTAAAGCTGTTGGTTTGTGGTTAGCTCTTTTTATTTTAAGCGTTTATTTATTTATTTTTGTTCTGGTAACTGTGCTGGCGGTGGCTTTCCCTATCCGTTGCCTCGAAGGTAAAGGTGGAGTAATGTTCAGCTCCGATCGACATTACTCCTAGTGTGTGCTCATGCGGTTGCCTACACTGTTAAGACTGTAGTTTCCATAACTGCTTTGTGTGCCCTAAGTCCCCTTGTGGAATCCTGCTGAGTTCAACAAAACAAAACAAAAATTAGAAACTTTGGAAAAATGATGATGAAACAGAAAATGTTGTCAACCATAGAAGTTCTACAGCACAAGTTTGTGGATTGGGTTTTTCATTGCTTAAAAGGTGCCTATCTCTCCCCCCCCCTTGTGTAATGTACTACAGCATTTTAAAGCATAAATGAAATGTGCAGTCGATCATAAAGAAGCCTACGTGAAAAGCCACATGTTGACCTTTTTTTTTCATTTTCTAAAAAAAAGAAAAATTTAACGGGGCAACTTTCTGGCTGTCCCACCCAACAAGCTGAAGTCTCTGTGAATTGTAACACCAGTGTAACCTTCGTGCTATTTTATCAGAAACACTCTCTTTTTTTCCTATTTATATATGTAATTACAAAAGCTTGCTACTATTGGAGGGACTGCCTTTTGTTTAGCGTCAATCAAAATTGCTTCTTCCACTTTCTGAAACATAATTTTATTAAGTCATCAAGCAAAAGTGTATGAAAGGTGGTTCAGGAGAAGAGACGGTCTATACATGATCTCCTATACCAATGTTTTGCCCATTGAGAGTTATGAGAGGGGAAAGCATTACTTTTAGAAACAAACAGCAGGATTTTACAACTGAAATGTTGGTTTGTCTTCTCATCTATCTTGTAAGATTGAACCACTGGAACTTGGGGACAAGATGAGTCTGACCACATTGCAATAATCTGTCCACTACAGTTGCAGTTTTTCATGATGAGCATTCAAAGTGTTAACTGAAACCATTTTGAACAACATACCTTGTCATCTAAACTCAAATCCAGAAAAAAGTAACTTCATGAACCTTTGCAATACCAAATGGAATGGCCTTTAAATAAATGCTGAATGTAGATGATACCATTTGCTGTCCAGTGCAAGTTTACTACAGAACCTAACTAAGATCTTCTTTTCTTCTCTCTTTCCTTCATTGGATCACAACAAATTCCTGTTGCAGATGATGAACCAGCTGGGCCAATGTAAGTACTTGATCATTAGTAGGCCTGTTTCTGCTATCTGGGGCAACCGTTGTCCACCATTTTTCACCTGTCCCACAATGATTGGTCTTTCATGGAGCCCTTGTACATTGCAAAGGATTCCAGGACATTGTGTTGTAGACGGGGCTGCCTTTGAAGACACTTGAGAAGCTTCAGTACAGCTGCTGGGGTTAGGACTGGCACAGCTCAGTTTTGACCATATTATGCCAGTTTGGGGAAAAGCTTCCTGCTTGCTTCCAAGTGTAGTTCAAAGTGGTAGTCCTTACCTTTAAATCCCTAAACGGAATCTACTCTTTTATCAGCATGCCCACACTTGTGCTTCTTCTAAGTCCCCATAAATGTGCAGCTCCAGTCAGAGGTGAAGCAGATGTCAACACAGAAGGGTTTTCTGGCCGTGGCATCCCCGTTACGGAATGGCAGTCCAACATTACTTTTGATGCACTAAGCACAATCTTTTATTCACTTGAGCATAATTCAAATTCAATTACTGATGAGTTTTTAGTAGTTTAATTTTCTGGAGAGGAGGAGCCAGAGCAAGACCACACATGCATCTTTCAGTACCTTGTTAAAGATGCTGCTATACTGAATGGACTGGAGAGAAACTGATGCTCTATGAATGGTCAGGTGTCAATGATGCATTCGGCTGTTAAGGTGATTGTTGTGGAACCTGGCCGCTGTTCTATCCAGAAGACTTTGGAATGGTTGTATAAAACCTATTTTGCATTTTATTCACATTGAATTTTCTGTTGCCTTTTTTCTTCCCTAGGAAAACAAACTCCACAAACAATCACAAAGACAAAAATCTACGCCAGAGAAACACAAATTAAAGTAATGCTTATGTAAGTTGGTCTAAACTGAGAATTTTGTAAATTATAGCTGTGTGTGTGTGTGTGTTTTAACCTAGAGTAAAGGGTGAAATAACTAGAGAGGCCATCCCTGTTCATGTAAATGCCACACAGGATATCCTGGGAGCAGGCAGGGACAACCCCAGGACATTCCCAGGATAAACCTTAGGTCTAGCTAAGGCCAAAGTGATCCATCATGGCATTAGGCTTGGGCATACCTAACTGCATAGGATTGCAGATTGTGGCATGTGCCAGTGGCCATTGTGAATATACAACCCATGGGCTGTTTTAGGGTTGTGGGTGGTTTATTAACCACACCAGCAGCCCACCCTGTCCAAGTTCAGGATATGGGATGTGAGACAGGATATTTTCTGTTGCAAAGTCCAGATGATGTTTGTGAACCACCCTGAAAGCTTTGGCTAAGAAGCAGTATAGAAATATTATAAATGTATGAATGAATGTATTCCACTGAACTCTCAGTCTAGTTAAATGTCGTTGTTGTTTTCCCATAATCTTCTTCATGGTTTTAAACTTGTTTTAACCAGCTCCTATGTTTAGTAAATTCTGGATTGTTTTGTTTTGATGTGTTAGTAATTTTGCAAGCTACTTTATTCTATTTATTTCTCTTGATATATCTACAAATATTGAAATGTTTGAATGTTTATTTTTCAGCAGGCATCAACTACTGTTTCTGACGTTTCTGAACATTTCTTCTACACTCTTCCTAGCTAATAGCTTAAGAGATAAGAAACTGATAGAAAACAACTTCTAAAAGTGGTGCACGTTACATTCAGGATGTAATTAACCACTAACTGTTCTCATTTTTCAGAGCTTTTAAGTTTGAGAGACTGATGAAAATATCACCTGCTAAAGTGAATAATTGGAATGGTTGGTTTTCACACTCCACTCCTATCTCTGATGTTTTTCTTTCAAGTGAGCAACAAATGACTGTCTAAAGCATGCCTTATTTAGCCTCTCCTATAAGGATGACCTAGCCGATACATTTAATAATGCTTCAGTATAGAGGGTGTAAACTATTTGGAGCTTGATGTGCTGTGAATGTTGCTTTTCCCCCTTCTTCTTCTTCTTCTTCTTCTTCGAGAATATTAAGTATTTCAAGTAAAAATTCCAATCGTGCATGCAGCATTTTTTACTTCCTCAGTGTAGCTGTTAAAACTAGTAAAGCTCCAACATGCACTGCTGCCATCTAGTGATAACTTTTGTAAAGTACAGCAAAACCTAAAATATATACAGTATATATTTATATTTTTGGGGAGGGGAAACCAAACTACAGTAAATGTTTGATTTTTAAGCTGCTAAATCCATTCCTTATATTGTATGCCTGAGAGCTGAAAGAATTATGTCCAGTATGTAAGAGGAGTAATATAAATCAAAATTTATCCTAAGGGCTTAATCTATATAGAAAGACTTAGATATATAATCAAAGATTGCAAGAACTGGGATAGTCCAATAGGTGATGATGAAACACAGTAAGACACTGTAGTTTATAAATATTATGATTTCTTTTTAAGTGATTTTGTTTTTGTTAAATCATGTAAATTTCTCATTCTTTTGCACTGATGTGTTCACATTCTTGTACATTCAATTCAGGCTGAATTTTATAATTTCCTTTTTTTGTTTTGTTTTAATGATGTTGAAATGTTATGGCATGGTGATACTCTATGCAACAGGTTTGTTTCAGTTTGACATTAATTTTTCATGTTGATTTTAAAGACTGTAGAATCACAGATATAACAGGGTTCTTAGATCATGGCGTACCTGTAGATGCATGAATTTGTGGTGTGTGTACTTGTTGAAGTGCAATGATGTGTATAAAAAGTGGATTCACCTGTTTTTAAAAAATAAAACACTGACAAAAGCCTGGCTTTGAGACTGTTTTTCAATTATCCCATCGAACTAGAATCCTGTGTTTATACCGTAACTCCAGTAGTAAGCATAAGCACAAGGAGCCACTTGTGTAGAATCATAGAATCATAGATCATAAAATAGCAGAGTTGGAAGGGGCCTACAAGGCCATCGAGTCCAACCCCCTGCTCAATGCAGGAATCAATGCAGGAATACTCTGACAACACATCTCCAGGGGCTCGACAACGCCTTTTCCACAGTCCTGCTACCTAAGAACCTGGGACCTTCTGTTTTCCAAAGCATGTCCACATCCTTCAAAGCTTTCCACGGTCTAGCTCCTTCCTATTTCTCCTCTCTCATCTCAAACTATTGCCCCGCTCGTGCTCTTCGCTCCTCTGATGCCATGTTTCTCGCCTGCCCAAGGGTCTCTACTTCCCTTGCTCGGCTTCGTCCATTCTCTTCTGCTGCCCCTTACGCCTGGAATGCTCTCCCAGATCATTTGAGATCTACAAGTTCAATCACAGCTTTTAAAGCTCAGCTAAAAACTTTTCTTTTTCCTAAAGCTTTTAAAACTTGATGTTGCTCAGACTTTAGACTGTTAGTTATACTGTTATACTGTTAGTTTTACCCTACCCTGTGCCTGTTTACCCTACCCAGTGCCTGTTTCCATTCTCTTCCCCTCCTTATTGCTTTACTATGATTTTATTAGAATGTAAGCCTATGCGGCAGGGCCTTGCTATTTACTGTTTTACTCTGTACAGCACCATGTGCATTGATGGTGCTATATAAATAAATTATAATAATAATAATCTTCCACAAATGCCAGGAAGCTCTTATCCAAATGGCATAAGTCAGTCTAAATCTTCAGCCCTCCAGTGGATGGCTGAAATGCAAAGAGGAAGCTCTAAGCAATGGGCAAGTGCATGTTGCAGCAGTAGACCAACAGATGGCTCTGTTAACTTGGAACCCCGCAACCTAGAATCTTTTCCAAACATACTATGCCAAAGTTTTGTGCTAGTTTTGTGCCGCCACCAACAGCTGTGTATTGATACTTCAAGCGGGGGTTCGTAGTTAACACACCAAAAAATGAACTTTGTCATGGAACCTCCAAACATATGCCAAACTTTTGTGCTGGTTTTGTGCCGCAAACCCCGAGTTTTGTGCCGCCACCAACAGCTGTGTATTGATACTTCAAGCGGGGGTTCGTAGTTAACACACCAAAAAATGAACTTTGTCATAGAACCTCCAAACTGGTGCCAAAGTTTTGTGCTAGTTTTGTGCCTTTTTGTGCCGCAAACCCCGAGTTTTGTGCCACCCCAGGAAGCCGGGAAATGACATACCCTTAGGTGTGGTCTGGTGGATGAGAAAAAAATCACATTCTCAGACAAACTCCAAACTGGTGCCAAAAATTAGTACTAGTCTTGTGCCGCAAACCCTGAGTTTTGTGCCACATCCTAAAGTGTGAAAACGACATGCCCAGGTGTGGTCTGGTGAATGAGAAAAATTTCACATTCTCAGACAAACTCCAAACTGGTGCCAAAAATTAGTGTTTGTTTTGTGCCGCAAACCCCGAGTTTTGTGCCACCCCAGGAAGCCAGGAAATGACATACACCAGACCACACCTAAGGGCATGTCATTTTCACACTTTAGGATGCTGCACAAAACTCGGGGTTTGTGGCACAAAACGGCACAAAACTAGTGCTAATTTTTGGCACCAGTTTGGCGTTTGTCTGAGAATGTGAAATTTTTCTCATTCACCAGACCACACCTAAGGGTATATCATTTCCCGGCTCCTTGGGGTGGCACCAGAACTTTGGCACCAGTTTGGAGGTTCTATGACAAAGTTCATTTTTTGGTGTGTTAACTACGAACCCCCGCTTGAAGTATCAATACACAGCTGTTGGTGGCGGCACAAAACTCGGGGTTTGCGGCACAAAACTAGCACAAAACTTTGGCATATGTTTGGAAAAGATTCTAGGTTGGGGGGTTCCAAGTTAACAGAGCCCCAACAGATGCAATTAAAACACACAGACACAGTCACAGCATTTTAAATATCTAAGAATGTCAAAATTTTCAATCTGCATGAGGTTCTGACTATTTAACTTTCTCGATATAACTGTCTTGATGAAATACATTACAAGGGTGACAGAACCATTTAGGTACTCAGAAGGCAATTTCCAACCATGTCATTTCGCAAACTCAAATAGCGCCGAATCTTTCTGTTTCCCATTATGCTTGTGCAACTGTAACTTTAGTTCAATTCTCCTCTTGTGCGTGGTTCAGAAACTAGTTTCTTCTGGCACAATGTCATTCGCGCTAATGGAACAACGTGGTTGGGTACTGCCCTTGGTCTCTGAGGTTCTCAAAATGATAAGCTGTTCAGAAGGCAGACTTGCTATTTAGCAGCAAAGCCATTTGATGGCAGCCCTGTGGTCTACTTTTTACCCCATTGCCGTCCGCTGTGCTGCTTCTGTTTTTTGTTTTAAAAAATACCTTTCAGTTCATCCTGCACCACTGAACAGCACTGAAACATGACTTCAGTTTTATGACTTTTATATCTTGCCTTTTTTCCCAGGAGCATGTAATTCTTCCCTCCTCAATTTATCCTCACAATAACGCAGTAAGGTAAACTCAGCTGAGAGTTTGTGACCACCTCAAGGTCATGGAGTAAACTTCGTTACCAAGTGTGGATTTGAACTCTGTTCTCCCCAGTCAGAGAGAACTACACCACATTAGCTGTCAACTCACTTTCCTTAGCACAATTCAACTGATTTTCATGGTTAAGCAGCTGTCTGTGACCTTGTTGCAGTACTTGTCTTGCTGTATCCGTTACTTGAATTGCTAGATATTTTGTAAGCTTCTACACACTTGCTGCAGCAGCGTTCTGCTGCCTCTTAGGAAATCTGCAAACTGGATCCAGTACATGTGCTATCAATGCTATTGCAAAGCCACAGAGAAAAAGCTGGCATTTTACCTTTCAAGCTCTTATAATATACCCAGCATGCACCAAATTAAAATGTCAGTTCTGGATATTTTCAGGTGCATTTTTAAAACCAGTGCCAATACACACACTAACAGCTGTGCTATTATATAACAACTGACTTCTAAAGGTTTCTATTATAGCAATGTCCTGCATGTCTGATGATTGCTTTCTCTAACTAGCAACCTATTTTTTTTCCTAAATGTTCTTAGTTTTCATCTGGTTTTTCCTCTCTGAATCAACATTATAGGAAAAGGTATCTATTAAGTGCTTTGTGTGTTCTGATAATATATATATGGAAACCTCAATGAATTTGTCCATTTAATTTGCCCATTTCTGCAATATTCTTCAACATCCTCTGAAAAAGGGCCAGGTGGTCTCTACTACTCTCAAGGTAACAAGGAGGCTCTGGGTGCGCTATAGATGCAGGCAGACTTAAGGTAAAATATATAAGAAAAATAGATGAGGGCAGAAACTGAAATGTTTAGCTAAAATGTATTTTTTTAAAAAAAAATCTGTTGTGACTATGTTATAAATAAAGCACCTACTGTTTCATTGCTGGTGAAGAAAGCCCTAAGCAATTTGGGAGCTGGATATCTGAGAGAGCGCCTCCTCCCCACCCTACCAACCTGCCTGATCACTGAGGTCATCTGAGGACAGGCTCTTGGCAGTTCCACATGGTGCTATGGTCCAATTGGAGTCCACCAGGAGAAGAGCCTGCAGCGTGATGGCCCCCTTTCTTTAGGACTCCCTGCCTCTGGAGTTTAGGCAGACAGGCATCAACACTGTTGTTTCCAGCACCTCCTGAAAACAGCTTTATTCCAGGAAGCATTCCTTGACTGACAGCCATGGTTTTTATTGGCATTGTGTGTTTTTAAAAGTACAATTCTAATGGTGTTTTATTTTTTTAACCTTTTTATTGTTTTACTTCTCATGTTCGCCACTCTGGAATCTGTTTCAGATACTGGGTGATATACAAATTTTGAAACTAAATAAAATTACAGAAACGTTCCATGCACTTCAAAAAGTATTTAAAATTCAGACCGCCTTCGAGAGAGGGACAAAGAGAAAATCATCTCTGGATTCAAAGCAAGTGATGGAGAAAGGCCCAGGTCATTCTGTACCAGCAAAAGCCATGCCAGCTTTTCATCTGCACCTTATTTCACAGATTGACCCATCCTCTGGTATAAAGGTACTACAAAGACCAACCTCAAAGTATTCCAGTTAGATACGAGTGGCCGCCATCAGACAGTGCTAGATGGCAGAGTGAAAGCATGCTCTTTTGGCTTCTTGGATTTCACTGAAAAGAGCAAGGCATATCCCAAGAAGAAGAAGAAAACCTGTTACAACTAAGAATATACAGATTTTGTAAAACCGGTCTGTGTTCCACAGATTCTTGGGTGCCTTTCATTCCATTGTCAGCTCGTTGAGGGAATCGGACTTCTCCCAGTTTCCTGAATTTGTGCAAATCCACACTTGCAAAGGTGCACAACACACATACCTATGCACAAATCCCCCCCCAAAAAAACACATTTTCATGCACGGGGGGAATGCACTTTTTTATTTTATGCATTTTTCTGCCACTAAATTTGAATAAAATTCCAGAAAGTAAAAAAATAGCTGGTCCGCAAGTTTTCAGAATCCATGCAACTGAGGAAAAGCTAGTTCACTGTAGAATACGTCTAGTCGAAACTGTGTCCCTGGCAACAGTTAAGCAATTCCAGCTCCTGGTCATAGAAGGATACAGTTCATCAGGCCCTGGAGATTTGAACTTGTTGGAAGTAATTAGGTGTTCCTTGACCTTTTGCTTATCCATCTCAAGCTGCAATCCTGGCCCTTCCATCGTGTTTCATACGGAAACAGCCTAAAGGCTCTTTGCTTATGAAAACTGGCCTTTCAGTTCACCTTGAATTTTGGTTTTTGTGGGTGTGTTGAGGAAACTAATGGGATTTTGAGGGGGGTTGTCAGAAAATAGGGACATCTGCAAAGTGGCAGATGGTATTTTAGCTGCAGCAGCACAGGGCCGTATAACCACAGCTGCTAAAGGCAGACTTGCAGGATCAGATGTTATCTTTCATTGAACTTCTGCCGCTCCCTTAATATGATAAAAAAAAGACCAGGGGGAATGTTCCTCTATCAATGTACAAAGCTAAAGTGAATTACACTTAAAAAAAACAAAACTGCATGGTGCTGATAGTTGGTGGATGAATTATTAAATGAAATAAATCGAGGCCTCCATGCCAGATTTTGAAAAATACAGATATAAAAAGTGCAGCTTTTGGGTTGTCTCCTAGGATTTATGTCTCCATTAGCCAAGCTAGCCCTTAAGAGATAGATGTCACGCTTGCTAAACCCTTGCTAATCCAGCCCAATTGTCTGTCCTCTATTGAATTTGCTTTGTAGCTTTCATTTTTCAGTAATAAGGGGGTCTATGTTGAGGGCAATTGACATGATACACTGTCCTGTTTCGCACCAACTCTTCTAAAACTAGAAATGATTCCATGTAATAACAACAACCAGTTACATTAAAACATTTTTTTAAAAAAAAAAACACCCCAACATTTTCTGCTATAGGAAACCTGTCTAGCCTACTTAGGAGACAGCATGTCCTTTTCACCATTTACCAACAAACTTGATGGCTAAATGCGAAGATGTGGCACTTGCACCTAGGGAAATCAAAAAAATACAAGCAAGTCCTGCAACTAAATGTTGTAGAGCAGTGGTTCCCGATTAGCTAAGTACTGCAGACCCCTTGTTTTTCAAATGCCAAAAGTAGCCATGGACCCCCTACTTTTGAAATTTTTTGTTATCTCTATGGTAGTTACCTGTGTGAGGCAATTTTTTGGAGAAAATAAGGGGTAGCCCCAAATAAGCAAAGGATTTTAGATATACTAAAAGACCATAAAATTTGTGATATTACCACACAAAAATGACAATGATTTAGTTAGGAATATAAAGACGAATTTAATTTTACTAACATCTAGTTTACAATTGAACAAATTATGACATGTCTAGCAGCTACTAAACCTAAATGTGATGGGAGAAATCTTGCCTCTTTTTGACACGAACAATCCCTTCCACATCCGGTTCAATATTTCCTACTTTTAATCTCAAATCTGGATCAATGTCAAGCCAATTTCTATGCTTGTTCTTCATATAACAAAATGTCGAAAATGTTTGTTCACAAAGATATGTGGAACAAAAGGGAACTAGATGTTTCAAAGCTTTTTCACCTAACTTCTTATAATCAGGAAAAACCTTCACCCAGAATTGGTCCCGTCTGTGCCTTGGACTGCAAAAAGATCAAACCAGTCCATACTCCAGGAAATAAAGCCAGACTTCTCACTTGAGGGAATGGTATTAAAGGCAAAACTGAAGTACTTTGGCCACATAATGAGAAGACCGGATACCCTGGAGAAGAGGCTGATGCTAGGGAAAGTGGAAGGCAAAAGGAAGAGGGGCAGACCAAGGGCAAGGTGGATGAATGATATTCTGGAGGTGACAGACTTGACCTTGGGGGAGCTGGGGGTGGCGACAGCCAACAGAAAGCTCTGGCGTGGGCTGGTCCATGAAGTCACGAAGAGTCGGAAGCGACTGAACGAATAAACAATATTCTTTGAAAAACGATTTCAATGAACCATCACAAGTCACATCAACAAGTGCATCTTGCTCTTCCGCAGATAGAGTTGTTAGTTGTACATCACATTCAAAAGAATTCCTTCTCCATGAGTTTTCAGGATTAGGTGCAGAGAAGTAATCTCTGAAGCTAGTCACGAAATCAGGCAGGTGCTTTCACGCATGACGTTGCCGTCGAAGCAAACGGAGCGTGGGAGACGGTGTATTTTCTTTTATAAAAATGTGCACCTTGCAGAGCTAATATGTGAATGGTGCCACGGACCCCCCGGGTGGGTTACATGGACCCCCTGGGGTTTGCATTGAGGGAACCAACAAGTTAGACTTGCCCTCTTCCAAGATTCTGTAAGGTGTAAGGAGCTACAGAAGGACTTCCCATCCCAATGACCAGCACCAGGCCTTTTTTTTTTCAAGTTTCCTTTTCCATCTGACAGCCAATGTTCTCTGGAGCACTCTGAACCTTTCACTGGCTGTTTTGGGGTGGGATTTATATATTATTATTATTATTTACTCACCCCTTCGGGTTTTTTAAAAAACGATACCTCCCTCTTGTTTCACAGCAGGCCTAATTTGGCTCCATTTCTGTCAGCACACATTCAAATTGAATTCGTTATTAATGGGATTGATTCTGCAGTAGAAGTCGGAGTCCATGCTGACTTGCTGGGCAATTACGGCCACTCAGATATCTAGATTGCCCTTGTCATCTTATTCTATTTCTGTATTGCCCAATTGTCTGCCATAAACAATTTGGGACCAAGTTAACTTAGGGAGTGTCCCATCCCTCAACATCTAAGGTCCTCCTCCGGGTGCCTACTCCGAGAGAGGCTCGGAGTGTGGCAACGAGGGACAGGGCCTTTTTGGTGGTGGCCCCCAGACTATGGAATGATCTCCCTGACGAGGCTCACCTAGCACCAACGCTGCTATCTTTCCGGCGCCAGGTTAAGACTTTCCTCTTTGCCCAGGCATATGGCGGCACATCTTAATCACCCACATGTTAAGGTTTTTTTAAATGGTTTTTAATGTTTTATGTGTGTATATTCTGTGTTTTAGAATTTTAAATTTTGTATACTTGTTTTTATCTCAATTTTAGAATTTCTGTAAACCGCCCAGAGAGCCCTGGCTATGGGAGCAGTATATAAGTGTAATAAATAAATAAATAAATAAATCCCTTATGCCCCCACCCAGTCCTTCAGGTTGCCAGGAGGGGTACTTCTGATGGTGCTGCACGCTCTCAGGGTTTGCTCACGACTGCCTATAGTAGCCGCTCCCCATTATTATCTTTTATGACTGGATTTATATCCTGCCTTTTTTCCCTCTTCAATGAATCCAAGATGGCTTACATGATCCTCCTCCTTCTCTCCATTTTGTCTTCACAACAAGCCTGTGAGTTAAGTTAGGCTGAGAATCAGCGTCTGGCCCAAAGTTACCCAATGAGCTTCATGGCCGAGTGGGGACTAGAACCCGGGTCTCCTGAGTCTCAGAAGTACATTAAGTAATGGAATTTTGCAGTTCTCAATAAATTAAATTGGATTATTGGAGCTAGCTAGAGAGGCATAACTTTATGCTAGGTTTGAGCAGCCGTGGAAGTGGTTTAAAATAATTTTGGAATAGTCAACAAATTATAATGATTGGCAACCTACTTTTGTTGATATAAGGAAGAGGAAATGTTGGTTTTAATTTGGCTGCTTAGTATGCTGCGGTTGTTATTATTGATCTTCTCCTCCCCACCCACCCCTACTTTGGAACCATTCATTTTTTAAAAATCAATAGAGATGAAAATATCTATTTTTTAAGAATTCAGATACCTAAATCAGCCTGCTCCAACCTGGTGCCCTCCAGATGTATTGGATTACAACTCTTGGCAAACTGGGGATGCTGGGAATTGTAGTCTAACATCTAGAGGGTAACATGTGTAGGGCTAGTCTAAATACATAGAGGAAGGAGGGGTCATTGCCAGAGCCCCCTCCACATAGGGCCTGTTCAGATTCTGCACTAACCCACTGTGGTTAGCATTTTTGAATGGTCTGCGGTGGGTTAGCATGTAACATGGGGGGCATTCCCCCCCCCCCATGGTGGATGATGTACCCACCTCCATTACCTACCCTGAGCACATGCCCCGTGGAGAGTCCTAGAGTCATGTAGCAGGACCATCATCATTCTCTCTGGCCACTCTGTGGGGAAGGATGGCAAAATAATGTAAGGTGCAAAAGCATGTTAACAAACTGTTGTTGAAGCTGCAGCATTTCTCAAATTTCCTTTGCATGTTCAGTACTAAATGTGTTTGACCATCATCATCATCATCATCATCATAATCCTGCAAGCGGTAATCCCCCAAGGGGTTACACAGGCACGGCACACGCGCAGACCCTAGCCAGCCACCACTAGTCAGGGCTAACCACCCTGTTAGTTTGTGGGGGGGAAATGGTTCCAGAAAGTAGGGGAGAAAGCTTTGAATGGAAATGAACCGACAATGAACAAGGAAAAGAATTATCACCCAAAACTCCCCCAGTCATCTTTTGCCTGTTCCACAAGCGACGCTTAGCTTGATCACATGAAATGAACCATAATGTTATGCATTGTTACTATAAAGACACACAACTCAGAACAATAGCATCAGGATCCCGAACAGAACTTCATAGACTATTTCTGAAAATCTACCCCCCACCTAATGGACACTGTAACAGAACAAAGACCAATAGATGAAAAGAGACTTATAATCAATGACAAAAGGCTAACGGAACATGAAATTTAAAAAATAAAGAAGATGGTTTTGATGGTTTTTAAATTTTGTATACTTTTAATGTTTACCATTTTTAATTGTTGTAAACCGCCCAGAGAGCTTCGGCTGTGGGGCGGTATATAAATGTAATAAAATAAATAAATAAATACCGCAACAGAATACCAACATGAAAAGCGCAGATGCATCTACAACAAGCACACAAACACCCTTAGAAGAAACAGCAACAACCCCCCAGAGGATTCCCAGACAACGCTACAACCCAAAACACACACAATGACACAAGAAACAGGACCATAGAACAACAGCTGATGGAAGAAATTGAGACAAATCTAACAAAATGGAGAGAAACTGACCTGGCGAAAAGAAACCCATTACCTAGACAAAAGTTTAAGAAGGACATGCAGAAAAGCATAAACATAATGAATAATAAAACTCACAACATACATTAATAACAATCACAACCTAGAAGAAATCCACACAGTCATCTATGCAGCAGGGCCTAGCAGGCCTCATCTGTAACAAACAGGAACTCCTCACAATCAATGACACATGCAGATAAGAGACCAAACCAAAATGGCAAATCAGAATTGAAAACCAATTTGAAAAGCTATGAAAGGATACAGGAAGAATGACACACATGAATGGAAATAATTAAAAAAATATATCCTCAAAAATATCCAACACTTCATAGCAGACAATAAAGTAAGTAACACCAAAAACACAATACCTCATTGTCATAGCAATACCTAATGACAAAAAAATGTAGAAAAGGAAGAGGAAAAGAGAGAAAAATATACACCACTGGCCATGGAAATTAAAGAACTATGGCAACAGGAAAAGATCACAATTGTGCCGTTACTCACATCGGTCACTGGCATCACGTCAAAGAACTGTACAGAAAACCTTCAGAAACTGGGCCTGCCAAAATACATCCGCATCAGCATCCACAAAGCAGTCATACTTAAAACATGCTCTAGAAAAAACACCCCAAGCAAGAAAGAGATGATGATGATACAGATAGGGTGACCATATGACCCGGATTTGTCCGGATATGGCCGGATTTTTGCTGCAAACCGGCAGATCCGGGAGGGGGAGGGGAAATCAGGATTTTTTACAAAGAGCAGCTCTAATGGGAATTAACAAAAATGCTTATAACTCCATCATTTTTTAAGATAAAGACATGAAACTTGGCACAATGGTAGCTCTTAGGAAGGGCTTTAGTTATACCAAATTTGAAACAGATCTGTTCATCCACTGATTTTTTAGGAATTTTTTAAAAATTAAGGTTTTAAAATTATTATTTTTTAAATCGTCATTTTTAAAGATAAAGAGATGAAACTTTGCACCATGAAAGGACTTAGGTAGAGCTTTAGCCTCACCAAATTTGAAACAGATCTGTTCATCCATTGATTTTTTAGGAATTTTTTTAAAATTGAGGTTTTAAAATTATTATTTTTTAAATTGTCATTTTTAAAGATAAAGAGATGAAACTTTGCACCATGAAAGGACTTAGGTAGAGCTTTAGCCACACCAAATTTGAAACAGATCCGTTCATCCATTGATTTTTTAGGAATTTTTTAAAAATTGAGATTTAAAAATTATTATTTTTAAAATCGTCATTTTTAAAGATAAAGCAATGAAACTTTGTACCATGATAGGATTTAGGTAGAGCTTTAGCCACACCAAATTTGAAAGAGATCCGTTCATCCATTGATTTTTTAGGATTTTTTTTAAAATGAGGTTTTAAAATTATTATTTTTTAAACTGTCGTTTTTAAAGATAAAGAGCTGAAAGTTGGCACCATGATAGCTTTTAGGTAGAGCTTTAGCCATACCAAATTTGAAACAGATCTGGGGCCAGTAGCAAACCCTGTTAACAACAACAGCAGCTTGCAATGAGTGAAGATACAGTCAGAAAAAATATTTGAGGGAAGGGGAGAATGTAACACTTTTTATACTGTTGTTTTTATACTGTTTTTATGTTTTTAAAATTTTTGTATACTTTTAATGTTTACTATTTTTAATTGTTGTAAACCACCCAGAGAGCTTCGGCTGTGGGGCGGTATATAAATGTAATAAAATAAATAAATAAATAAATAAATAAATAAATAAATAAATAAAATAACACAAAGAGAATATCAAAAGCTTCAAAGTACAGCAAAACCTACAAAAGTAGGAGTGAGTGAAGTTAATTTCAGATACATTGAATCTCTCACTTGTTCTTTATTTCAGTGATTTTAACATTAAGATGTTATGAAGAAGAGATTTGTCTTAAATGTGTGCTGTAAAATCAGACATGTAAAATCAGACTATGTTCGGGTGGGTACGCCCCCTTGGTGCTGGACACGCCCCCTTGGGGGCGACCATGTTGTCCTCCTTTTTGTTTTCCAAAATATGGTCACCCTAGATACAGATACAGCATCCAATCTCCACATAAACAGGGTCCTTCATTCATTTGCTGCTACCGCAAGGGCTCAGTTGTATTAAATGCAACTTCACGCTTATGGTAATAAATGAATAATTCTGAAGATGGAAAACAAGAGTGGGCAAGAGCCAACTTGTCCACCTTGATTGGTTTTCATATAATATTTGTTTTCTAAGGGGCCCTGGATATAGCGTTTGCTTTGTTTGTTTGACGTTGCTTATTATTTTGACAACATTCATAGCAACTCCGTGCTCTTTGCTAATTAGATTCCAAGGTTCTTTCATATCTGCAAGTTCCTCTTTCTTCTGCAAAGTTTCTCTCTTTTTTTTCTGAAATAAGATGAGTATTGTATAAGTAAAGTTGTCAATTAAATTCAACAGAGAACATCAGAAGAGCTGGACCCAGGGTCCATCAGACCCGGGGTCCATCTGGTCCAGCATTCTGTTCACACAGTGGCCAACCAGCTGCCCAAAGGAAAGCTGTAACTAGGACATGAGTGCAAAATTGTACATGGGTATACTGCCTTTGATACTAGAGGCAACATATAGCCATCAGGAGTAGTAACAACTCATAGCCTTCATGTCCAGGAATTTGTTTAACCCCCTTTTAAAGCCATCCGAAGTGGTAGCCATCACTACATCTTGTGGGAGCGAGTTCCATAGTTTATGTGCTGTGTGAAGGAATTCTTCCTTTGACCTTTCCTGAATCTTCCACCAACCGCCTTCATGAAATGACCCTGGGTTCTAATCTGATGAGAGAGAAGAGATGGTGAAAAATGTCTCCCTATCCATTTAATGCATAATTTTGCTCATCTCTGTCATGACTTCTTTAACTCACAATTTTTCTAAGCTAAACATTCCCAGACATTCTAGCCTTTCTTCATAAGAGAGTTGCTCCTGCCCCTTGATCATTTTAGGTGCCCCTTTCCCAACTCTCAGAACATCAGAAGTGCCGTCATGCTGGATCAGACCAAAGGTCCATCTAGTCCAGCACTCTGTTCACACAGTGGCCAACCAGCCATCGGCCAGGGATGAACAAGCAGCACATGGTGCAGCAGCACCCTCCCACCCATGTTCCCCAGCAGCTGGTGCACACAGGCTTACTGCCTCGAATACTGGAGAGAGCACACAACCCTAACTCTACAATATCTCTTTTTTAGATGCAGAGACCAAGACTGTACACAGTATTCCAAATGTCGTCACACCACAGATTTGTATAAAGGCAGTAAGATACTGGCAGTTTTATTTTTGATTCCTTCTCAGTTATGCCTAGCATGGAATTGGCCATTTCACAGCAGCTGCACACTGGGTTGACACTTTCATTGAGCTGTGCACCACAACCCCAAGATCTCTTTGTTATTCAGTGTAGCTCAGGTCAGGTTGCCTACGACAATGTCCTTTGTGATTTTGATTTGTTGGGTACAATTCTGTGGAGAAGCAGCATACATACAAACCAACTGACTGCATGACTGATCTTCTGTATGTGACATCCTGGAGAATCCACCCAACTCCCTTTGTGCAAGGCCAGTTGAAATGAATGGGAACACTCCAAAACATGAGTTTGCTCTTGCCCAGCTCTCTTCCATTCCAGTTGTTGGGTTCACCACAGGAAAATTCCCTGTTGGATTGAGCCCTGTGTGCATATTCTCAATATTCCCTATGTTTGTTTTTCGAGAGAGGGAAACATGGCCATAGCTAGCTTTCCCCACTAGGTGGAGCTGCCACATTTCCAGGTGGATCCTAAAAGGAATGGATGGAAAATCAGTGATGACCTGAAAAAGCAAGAAAAATCCTGTTACCAAGACCAGGTTCCCATATGTATTTAAGTGTATATGACAGCCTTCTCCAATCTGATGCCCCCCCCCCCCCAGGTGGCTGGGTCTTCATCAGCCACATCCAGCATGGGCGATTGTCAGGAATGATGGGAGTTGTAGTCCAAAACATCTAAAGGGCACCAGTTTGGGGAAGGTGGGTCTATGAATTGTAAGTGCCAGAAAGATGAAAACAAAATAAATAGGTTTTAACCTACTTAAAATGAAAATTATTAGTATTAGTATTTTAATTAATGCTTAACCGAAACATAGAAACAATTATATAGGGGGAAACATAAAAGAGTCAATATCTTAACTAATTGCCTTTTTTATATGAAGTTGGATTATGTTCTAGTAATTAATCAAACTTTGCCAATTCCTAAAAACGTATTATTTTGTTATCTTTTCTATTTAGCTCAGATATAACGTATTACTTCAGCGGAAACCACATATTCATATAGTTTATTCTCCCATCCTTTTATACTAGGTATACTGTCTCACCTCCAATGCTTAGCCTATAATTGCCTAGCCACACCAATCACGTGTGTGTGTGTGTGTGTGTGTGTTTTATAGAAACAGCCACTAAGAACCAACTTTAATTCGATAACATTAGTAATTAAATAACACTAGAAAGGAGAGAAAATGGCAGCAAGCAAGAAAAAAGACATTTTCCTTCCAGCAAGAAAGGGCAATTTTAGCTCTGGGGCTTCAATGCTCGAGATATCAAACCACAAGTGTAAAATTAAAAGGCACAATTTTAGCTCTGAAGAATGAGGTGGAGGAATTCCACTGAACAGCTGTGAGCCCTGTTACACAAAGTTCTCTCCCTGACGAGTTTTATAATTGCATTTTTATCAGGTTTGGAGCCATTCCCTTTAAGGGTGAAAGCAAAAAATGCATTCTGAAAGTTATCCAAGTGTAATGAGGGGTTTGGGGTTTGTTTCCCCCCCCCCCCAAATGTTTATATACAGGAAAGAAAAGAGAAAGCCTGCTGTCTGGAACCTGAACTCCCCAATTTGTTCTTTCTAATCAAAAATTATTTGCTAGGGTGGTCTCCAGTGCCTTCGGCATAGTCCTTTCTCCTTTTTGTGAATGTGATCTGATTAGAATATTTTATTTTTCCCTTTCCCTGAATTAGGGTGACCATATGGAAAGGAGGACAAGGGCTCCTGTATCTTTAACAGTTGCATAGAAAAGGGAGTTTCAGCAAGTGTCATTTGTATATATGGAGAACCTGGTGAAATTCCCTCTTCATCACAACAGTTAAAGCTGCAGGAGCTATACTAGAGTGACCAGATTTAAAAGAGGGCAGGGCAGCTGCCTGGTTTTAATATGTGCAAATTTTTCAATAACAGTATTGAAATCTACATTGAAAACATTACATGGCAACGTTTATTTGCCCCATCTACACAGTTGGATCTACACAGATTTAAATGTTTTTATTTATTATTACTACTTTCTTTCTTTCTTGAAATTTTTGCACCCCTAAGAATTTTGCGCCCAGGGCAACCGCCCCTGAGGGGGGCCCCCATGCTACGCCACTGACCCATGATGGATTAACGTGTTGTGTGAACTCAGCCCTGGAAATTAAGCAAATTGGGCAGCACACGACTGACACATGCAGTGTGGTTCTCAAACCACTGTAGCTTGTTAAGAAAAAGGAAAGGAACCTCTCGTGCAAGCACTGAGTCTGTCCGGGAAAGCCGCCAAATGGCTTGACAAAGAAAGATAAGACCAGCCGGTAGCTAGGCAACAAAGGTGTTTATTTACAGAAGCTAAGCAGTGCAGGGAAAGGAGGGGAAAACGGGGGTTTGATTGCAAAAGTCAAGGAACAGGAACAGTTCAAGGAGCAGGCTTGTAGAGTAGTCAATGTCCAGTCCAAAGTCAAGGGAGCGTGGCAAAGAGGAGATTCGATAATGCAGTCCAAGTTCAAACACAGCCAACAGTCAGCGACAAACCAGTAACACAGTCCAGAGTCAGGGGCAACAACAGGCAAGACGTAGTCACAAACCGGTCCAAGGGCAAAGCAGGAATCCAGAGTAGGCAGACGTGGTCACGGGGTCCGGGAATCAAGACAGGAATCAGAATCCAGGCGTTCAGGAACAAGGCACGAGGTCACAAGATCCAAGAGCAAAGGCTTCCGCCAGAATGCTCAGATAATCTCTGACCACTTTGCATGGCTCACGGCTGCACTTTTATCCTTAGGCAGAGTGCTGAGTCATGGCCTCTCAGCTGATCCCTAATTGCCTGGTGTTTCTGGTGGAGGCGGCGAGACCAGCGTCTGGTTGCCTTCTCCGCCCGCAACTGGCTGAAACCAGGCTTCTCCACCTCCTCCTCAGACCTCTGCGGCTCCTCCGTAGTCTTTGCTGGCATCAGGCCCTCAGAGCTAGCAGAGGTCCCAGCTGGCCTTGGCTCTTCTCCCTGAGGCTCTGCCACAGTCTCTGCCAGTCCAGCCTCCTCACTACCTGAGCTGGGCTTCTCGGTACTAGGTCCAGCCTCTGCCACCTCCTCCTCATCTCCTGACTCCATCTCTATGCAGGGCATGACAGAGTCATTGCTGACTCTTGGAGGAACGCCAACTTTCGCTGATATTTTCTTGGCAGGCCTTATAGCGGGGTGGTTTGCCGTTGCCTTCCCCGGCCGTTATTACCTTTCCCCCAGCTAGCTGGGTTCTCATTTTACCGACCGCGGGAGAATGGAAGGCTGAGTTGACCCGAGCCGGCTGCCTGAGAACCAGCTTCCGCTGGGATCGAACTCAGGCCGTGGGGAGAGTTTCAGCTGCAGTAACTGCTGCTTTACCGCTCTGCGCCACACGAGGCTACGTAGCTTGTTAACTGGGCTAGTAATCATGCAGGCCAGCCCTTCATATGCTTCCTGCTGCATCCCTGCTCACCAAATACCATTGCTGTTTAAAAAAATAAATAAATCCATTCCGATGATTTGGAGACACACACTACCCCTGGTTGTCAAAGCAATCTGAACCTCAAGGAGGAGGTATTTACTGCTGGATGTCGCAGCTTCTCCCCCCTGAGCAACAAAAGAGACATAATTCATTCTGACTGTGTTGACACAAGTAGGTTATTTCGTAGGATTTCCTTGTGTGCAATCAGCCATCCCCAAGAAGAAGCCATTAAGAAGATGTCAAGCAGATTCCTCCCTCCCAAATTAAAACATTAAAACTGGTTAGGGCTGCAGAAAAAAATAGTCCGGGTGTCCACAGCAAGCAACACGACCAGGGGAAGCCCCTTTAAGGAGTTGCTGTCACCATAGGATCGCCTAGAGGGCTGCCTCTTTGTTATGTATTTAAGAAAATAACAATGTCATCAGCTTCTCTCTCTCTCTCTATCCCTCTCCCTCTCCCTCTCCCCCCCTCTCCCCCTCCCTCCCTCTACCTCTGGGCATTTCACCTTTAGGTTGATGTGCCTTGCTCAAATCCCTTCCGGCCCAGGTCACCTCACATTTCTCCCTCACCTTTTTTATTCTTTTCTTTTAAGTCTTGCAAAAAGATCAAGGCTCTCTTGCAAAGTTCTGGTGGTGGTGGTGATGATGACGACGACGACACTGTTGTTGTTTTAAATGACAAGCAATCGTGACACTGTTTTGATTCAGAGGCAAATCTTTTCAGAATGTAAGCAGATGTCCAGCTCTCTCACTCAAGGTCCCAAATGTCTAGCGTTCCAGGTTGAGGAAGGAAGACCTAAGCTGTCTGAAATAAGTGTTCCACACCTACGAGCCATTGCAGCAAGATAACCTACAGGAGCCCAAGAGGTCCAGAGAGTATTAACTCTGAACTGCAACACTTCCTGGCGCATGCCACAGGTCCAAAATCAGAACAATGACTGGTGGGGCAATCTATTACTGTGAAAAGAACTGCAAAATCTTGCAACCGTTTCCGTAGGTGTAACCACGTGAGTCTGTTGCAGTGAAACTGAAGGAAGAACCGTGTGGCATCTTAAAGATGAACACATTTATTATGGCTTATGCCAGCCTCCCGCAGCCTGGTCCTCTCCAGATGTATTGTAATACATCCTCTACCATCTATCATCATTAGCCATGGTTGCTGTGGCCAATGGGAGTTGAAGTCCGAAACATCCGGAGGGAACTTACTTTGGAAGGCTGGCATATGCTTTTGTGGATCCCTTCATCAGATGCAAAGGAACGTCCTTCTGCTCTCCAAGGGAAACTTTTTCATGGCCTTCCTATTTTCATTCCCTGGTAGTGCAAAGTTGCTAATGTTAATGTAGTACAAACTCCCTTGCTGGCTCTCCAAGGCCCGGGAGACCAAAGAGGAAATGTCAATGCAGCTGTTACCACATCTATCATATCAGCAGTGCACGGAAATTGCCTTCCTTCCAGCTTTATTCATAAAAACGGTGCCATCCTGTCTTTGAGTATGTGATTCATACCGGATGTCATTCATTAAAGAGCAGCGAGAGTGGCATTGTGACATATTCGACTGCATAACACTGTTCCGAAGAAGGGCGCTTGTGCTCAGCTGAGATGCACACCGCTCTCGCCTTTTGCCACGTTGAAGTTCACCTCCCTTTTGTCTGCTACTGTCTGCTATTGGTGCTAGCACATGGCAAATGAAGGGCAAAACACTTAATGAGAGACGGAATCCCTGATCCCTTTCCTCCGTTTAACGGAGGGCGGAAAGCGAAGGTCCAGCCTCCCAGCTTAGCACAGTGAACTTCTTCAGGTAGCCTCAAGCACGGCCTCTTCAGAGCTCACGCTACTGCAGTTTGTAGCTTTGCAGCATCCCAGGAATGCCTCTGGCTTTATGCTGCCTGCCTAGTCAAACCTGCCGCCGCTCCTGCATAGCAGGAAGGAGCAAGTGTTGCTAATCATTAGCGGAGGGGGCGCTCTGTTTGCTCTGCTGATGGAACAGCTGCTCTCTTCGCGGGAGGGTTCCGTCACTCCCTCACAGGTGCTGCGCCCAGGGTTGGCCTGCGGCATTCAGGTCTACAAGGATGCAATCAATGAAAAGAGGTTTGTCGTTTATGTTGGATCTGTCAGGGTTTTCAGAGGCACCATGTCTGGATCTGGCATCCTTTCTTCCTGCTTTGCATAATTGTTCAGGGCAGCTGGGACTAGAGCCGGGCAGTGCAGGGATACAGCATGGATTTTTGCATGCAGAAGTTCCCACATTCAGTTCTTGACACGTTTGGACCCATTGGCGCATTTTTGGACTACAACCACCATCAGCCCCAGCTGGCAGGGATAATGGAAGGTGTAGTCCAAAACTTCTGGAGGGTTTCCCAGAAAACCCATCACAACTGATACACAAGCATCAGTTTCATCGTTGGAACTTTCCTGTCCTTTTTGGCCTCTATTGTGGCAAAGGCTCAGGGTCATTTAGGGACTAGTGAGGCCAGGGTTGCAGAGTCCCTCTGTGAAATGGGGTTTTCAGGAAGGTCCAGTTTCAGGAACCATCCGTATGGAACAAGTATCTGGAATATGAATGTATCAGCACCATGGAGAGCTCCAAGTGGTCCTGGGGCTGGAAGTTAAACAGGGCTGGTCTATTTGTTGCTCCAACAAAGATCAGAACAAGACTGAGGCTTAAATAGGAGGTTAGTGGCCTTTAGGGTGGTTAGCTCCACCTCTACATTGGCTAAGGCTTTGACCCTTAGAGGGCCTTATCTGTTTTAGCAGCGTCAGGCTGCAGTGATATAAGAGCGGTTGTGGCATGCTAGTGTCTTCATGGCCTAAATCTTCAGAGCCTTCCAGTAATGTAAGCTTCTCTTGATGCAGGAGATTCCTCCCCACCCCACTACTAGGGGTGTGCACGGACCCCCCGCTCCGCTTCACTTGCAGATCCGCCATTTTTCGGAGCGGGTCGCTCCGCCCCGCCCCCGCTCCGCCCACTTCCGCTCCGCTCCGCTCGGAGCTCCGGATCCGGATCCGGAGCTCCGTTTTTGCCCCCCCATAGGGTTGCATTGAAAGCTAAAAAAGTAAACAACTTTTTTTCCGTTGAAGTTAGAAACCTCACGTTTGGCACCATGACACCTCATGGGCGTATACACACACACGCCAAGTTTCAAGGCAATCCCATCATCCCCTGATTTTTGGCGAATTTTTGAAAATCGGGCACCCCATTCACACCCCTTGGGATAGCTCCGTCAATTTGCATGTTAGAAACCTCAAACTCGGCACCAGGGCAGCTTATCCATGTGTCCACATGCACGCCAAGTTGCAAGCAAATCCCATCATCCCCTGATTTTTGGCGCGGCTCTACCCTCTAACGCACCTCCCATAACCCTAATTCACACCCCTTTAGATAGCTCCGTCAATTTGCACGTTAGAAACCTCAAACTCAGCACCATGATAGCTTATCCACGTGTCCACATGCACGCCAAGTTTCAAGGCAATCCCATCATCCCCTGATTTTTGGGGAATTTATGAAAATCGGGCACCCCATTCACACCCCTTGGGATAGCTCCGTCAATTTGCATGTTAGAAACCTCAAACTCGGCACCAGGGCAGCTTATCCATGTGTCCACATGCACGCCAAGTTGCAAGCAAATCCCATCATCCCCTGATTTTTGGCATGGCTTAACTCACCCCAAATTGTCCCATTCTACAACTACGTCAATTTGCACGTTAGAAACCTCAAACTCAGCACCATGATAGCTTATCCACGTGTCCACATGCACGCCAAGTTTCAAGGCAATCCCATCATCCCCTGATTTTTGGGGAATTTATGAAAATCGGGCACCCCATTCACACCCCTTGGGATAGCTCCGTCAATTTGCATGTTAGAAACCTCAAACTCGGCACCATGAGAGCTTATCCATGTGTCCACATGCACGCCAAGTTGCAAGCAAATCCCATCATCCCCTGATTTTTGGCGCGGCTTAAACTTTTTAACTCACCCCAAATCAAGTCCCATTCTACAACTACGTCAATTTGCACGTTAGAAACCTATCCTTTGGTCCCATGACAGCTTACCCATGTGTCCCCATGGACACCAAGTTTCAAGGCAATCCCATCATCCCCTGATGTTAGGGGAACTTTTGAAATTTGAACACTCCAGTATGTCAGGGATTTAAAGTTGCAATTGCAGACAGCTCAATGGGGCCAGTTCCAAGGCAATCCCAACATGCCACGAGATAACCCTAAATCTTCTGGCATATTTGAAAAAGGGATTATTGAATTTGATAAAGTCTAAGTGAGCGCAGGAAGGACTTCTCCCCTTAGTCAAAGCAAGACACATACACCATCGCTGCAAGGCGGGAAGGGGAGAAGGGAGGGAAAGCAGGCAGGCAGCATGCATTGTAGTGCCGCAAGGATGGCTTGAGCACTAACGCATAGCAAACCAACCCATAAGTGGGCGCAAAGTGAGGCAAAGATGGCTGGTTCTTTCTTTCTAAGCCAGCAGTTACGCCTTGAGGGGCACAGAGGAGGACGATTGGGAGCAAACCAGGCACCAGGCGGGCAGAGAGGCAGGCAGAGTAGGCGAGGAGTCAGTCCTGGCAGATGCCCCACCACAGCAGCACCCCGGGGGAGGCGGGCAGACAGGCAGGCAGGCATGGGTTGGCGGGCCCAGAAAAGCTGGTACCTTGCACAAGTAAGCCATAGATCTGTGGGGGAGTCAGTCCCAGCAGATCCAGCTACCTCACAAGGATGGCTCCCAGGCAGGCGGGCAGGCGCCTCCACTGTAGTGGCTGTGCTCAACTCGGCGGGCGCACTACAAGACGAGTTGAAGTGAGAGCTCACTTCTCAGGAAACGTAGTGGCTGTGCTACGGGAGATCGGTGGACTGCTGGAGCTTAGCTTTTTCTCTGAGGGGAAGTCCATGAGTTGAAGTGACAGCTTGCTTCTCAAAGACAGGGTTACAGCGGAAGAGGGGTGGGACGAGACCGGGGAGACAAGCTCGACCAGTGACTACTACTAATCCCCACATCCTGGAGGACCACAGCATCCCACACAAAGTGGCTGTGGTGAAGTCAATGGCTGTCATGAGTCGAAGTGAGTGCTGACTTCTCAGGAGGAAACTTAAACTGTCCCTAGTATGCACTAAGTGGCTGTGCTATGGGAGTTCGGTGGACTGTTGGAGTACCAGCCGCAATTGGGGAAGTGAATGAGTTTCAGTGAAAGGTTGCTTCTCAAAATCAGCACACAGATCAAGGACTCCATTTGATCCCCGAGCTATCTAAAGGGTGACCCGTGGACTGCTGGAGTTTTCCTCCGGTTCCCGGTGGCTGGGATGGGTCTCGGCTTCTCAAAGCCATGGCACTGCTGCATATGCAGTGCAGCTTCTCGAAAGAGAGCTGTCCCACGGAAAAACGGTGCATTACTGGAGCTTAGCTTTTTCTCAAAGGGGAAGTCAATGAGTTGAAGTGAAAGGTTGCTTCGGAAGTCTATGGCTTTCATGAGTTTCAGTGACAGCTTGCTTCTCAAAGAGGGCGTTACAGCGGAAGAGGGGTGGGACGAGACCAGGGAGAGGAGCTCGACCAGCTGCTGCGACTAATCCTCACCCACATCCTGGAGGACCACAGCATCCGCAGTAGTGGCTGTGGTGAAGTCAATGGCTGTCATGAGTTGAAGTGAGTGCTCACTTCTCAGGAGGAAACTTAAACTGTCCCTATGCACTAAGTGGCTGTGCTATGGGAGTTCGGTGGACTACTGGAGTACCAGCCGCAATTGGGGAAGTGAATGAGTTTCAGTGAAAGGTTGCTTCTCAAAATCAGCACACTGATCGGGTCACCCAGAGGTCCACAGCCTCTACGTAGTGGCTGTGCTGAAGTCAATGACTTCCATGAGTTTAAGTGAAAGGTTGCTTCTCAAAGGCGAGGACTTGCCTGTTTCATTTTCGCAGCGAGACAGGCAGCTGCAGTAACACTCACAACCACACACACAAGGACAGCTTTTGCACAGAGGCTCATGAGTTCAAGTGACAGCTTACTTCTCAAAACCATACTTCGGGATCAGGGAGTACGTCTTCCACTCCCAGGGCACTCCAAAGGGCGACCCGTGGACTGCTGGACTTTACCTCCCTCAGTTGGGGAAGTGAATTATGAGTTTAAGTGAAAGCTTGCTTCTCAAAGACGGGTTACAGCAGAAGGGGAAGAGGAAGAGGATGAGACTGAGGAGAGAGAGGTTGCTTCGGAAGTCTATGGCTTTCATGAGTTTCATGAGTTGAAGTGAGTGCTCACTTCTCAGGAAAATTAAACTGTCCGTACACACTAAGTGGCTGTTCTATGGGCGATCGGTCGACTGCTGGAGTACCTCCCACACATAGGGGAAGTCCATGAGTCGAAGTGAAAGCTCACTTCTCAGATAACTTGAATTGCGAGACTGGGGAGAGACGCTCGGCCAGCTGCTGCAACTAATCCTCCTCACCCACATCCTGGTGGAACAAAGCATCCACCGAGAAGTGGCTGTGGTGAAGTCAATGGCTGTCATGAGTCGAAGTGAAAGCTCACTTCTCAGGAGGAAACTTAAACTGTCCCTATGCACTAAGTGGCTGTGATATGGGCGTTCGGTGGACTGTTGGAGTACCAGCCGCAATTGGGGAAGTCCATGAGTTGAAGTGAGTGCTCACTTCTCAGGAAAATTAAACTGTCCGTACACACAAAGTGGCTGTGGTATGGGCGATCGGTGGACACCTGGAGTACCACCCGCACATAGGGGAAGTCCATGAGTTGAAGTGACAGCTTGCTTCTCAGGAGGAAACTTAAACTGTCCCTACGCACTAAGTGGCTGTGCTATGGGCGATCGGTCGACTACTGGAGTACCACCCGCACATAGGGGAAGTCCATGAGTTGAAGTGACAGCTTGCTTCTCAAAGACAGGGTTACAGCGGAAGAGGGGTGGGACGAGACCGGGGAGAGAAGCTCGACCAGCGACTGTTACTTATCCCCACATCCTGGAGGACCACAGCATCCACAGTAGTGGCTGTGGTGAAGTCAATGGCTGTCATGAGTTGAAGTGAGTGCTCACTTCTCAGGAGGAAACTTAAACTGTCCCTGTGCAGTCAGTGGTTGGGGAGAGAGGCACGGCCAGCTGTGCCTCCACCGTAGGGGCTGTGCTCAAGTGTCTGAACTTGAAGTCGAAGTGAGAGCTCAAAATTGCTCCATATGAGACTGGGGAGAGAAGCTCGACCAGCGACTGCTACTTATCCCCACATCCTGGAGGACCACAGCATCCGCAGTAGTGGCTGTGGTGAAGTCAATGGCTGTCATGAGTTGAAGTGAGTGCTCAATTCTCAGGAGGAAACTTAAACTGTCCCTATGCAGTCAGTAGTTGGGGAGAGAGGCACGGCCAGCTGCTGCAACTAATCCTCCTCACCCACATCGTGGTGGAACAAAGTATCCACCAGGAAGTGGCTGTGGTAAAGTCAACGGCTGTCATGAGTCGAAGTGAGTGCTCACTTCTCAGGAGGAAACTTAAACTGTCCCTGTGCAGTCAGTGGTTGGGGAGAGAGGCACGGCCAGCTGTGCCTCCACCGTAGGGGCTGTGCTCAAGTGTCTGAACTTGAAGTCGAAGTGAGAGCTCAAAATTGCTCCATATGAGACTGGGGAGAGAAGCTCGACCAGCGACTGCTACTTATCCCCACATCCTGGAGGACCACAGCATCCGCAGTAGTGGCTGTGGTGAAGTCAATGGCTGTCATGAGTTGAAGTGAGTGCTCACTTCTCAGGAGGAAACTTAAACTGTCCCTATGCAGTCAGTAGTTGGGGAGAGAGGCACGGCCAGCTGCTGCAACTAATCCTCCTCACCCACATCGTGGTGGAACAAAGTATCCACCAGGAAGTGGCTGTGGTAAAGTCAACGGCTGTCATGAGTCGAAGTGAGTGCTCACTTCTCAGGAGGAAACTTAAACTGTCCCTGTGCAGTCAGTGGTTGGGGAGAGAGGCACGGCCAGCTGTGCCTCCACCGTAGGGGCTGTGCTCAAGTGTCTGAACTTGAAGTCGAAGTGAGAGCTCAAAATTGCTCCATATGAGACTGGGGAGAGAAGCTCGACCAGCGACTGCTACTTATCCCCACATCCTGGAGGACCACAGCATCCGCAGTAGTGGCTGTGGTGAAGTCAATGGCTGTCATGAGTTGAAGTGAGTGCTCACTTCTCAGGAGGAAACTTAAACTGTCCCTGTGCAGTCAGTGGTTGGGGAGAGAGGCACGGCCAGCTGTGCCTCCACCGTAGGGGCTGTGCTCAAGTGTCTGAACTTGAAGTCGAAGTGAGAGCTCAAAATTGCTCCATATGAGACTGGGGAGAGAAGCTCGACCAGCGACTGCTACTTATCCCCACATCCTGGAGGACCACAGCATCCGCAGTAGTGGCTGTGGTGAAGTCAATGGCTGTCATGAGTTGAAGTGAGTGCTCACTTCTCAGGAGGAAACTTAAACTGTCCCTATGCACTAAGTGGCTGTGCTATGGGCGTTCGGTGGACTGTTGGAGTACCAGCCGCAATTGGGGAAGTGAATGAGTTTCAGTGAAAGGTTGCTTCTCAAAATCAGCACACAGATCAAGGACTCCATTTGATCCCCGAGCTATCTAAAGGGCGACCCGTGGACTGCTGGAGTGTAACCTCCCTCACCCTCAATTGGGGAAGTGAATGAGTTTCAGTGAAAGGTTGCTTCTCAAAATCAGCACACTGATGGAGTCACCCAGAGGTCCACAGCCTCTATGTAGTGGCTGTGCTGAAGTCAATGACTTCCATGAGTTCAAGTGAAAGGTTGCTTCTCAAAGGCGAGGACTCGCCTGTTTGCTTCTCAAAAAACCATACTTCTGGATCAGGGAGTACGTCTTCCACTCCCAGGGCACTCCAAAGGGCGACCCGTGGACTGCTGGAGAGAGGCAGCCTGGCTAGTGGTGGTGGTGGTGCCAGGCATTGCCTTGCCCCCTGCTTGCACCTCACCTAAACGTGCAGTCAATCATGGACAAACGGTTGTAAACCGCCCAGAGAGCTTTGGCTGTGGGGCGGTATATAAATGTAATTAATTAAATAAATAAATAAATAAATAAATAAATAAATGGAGTCTTTTGGAACTGGGTGGAAAACTATCCGGATGAGTTGACTAAGCTGTACCGGACGCCACAGAAATGAAATGAACTCAAGTGCGGTGCTTTGCCCTCACAGTCAGTCACACACACGCACGGTGACAAACTCTGCCTAGTGCCTACAGAGAAAAAACCAGCCTGCCTGAACTGTAGTGTGCCTGCCAACCCAAGGAGGGGTGGAATTAAAGGGAGCCTGCCTGTCACTCCCACGAGGGCTTGAGGGTGGGGTATCCCAGCAGGGGGAGATTGCCCTTCAGAAAGACCAGCTGCTCCACCAAGTCCGGCTCCAAGCGAGAGCGGTGAGGGGTCACTATGTCGCCCGCCATAGAGAACACCCTCTCGCTTGGAACACTGGTGGGTGGGCAGCTGAGTCGATCCATGGCCACCCGCGCCAGGTCCGGCCAAATCTGAAAACGGGATGACCAGTAGGCCAGGGGGTCCATGGAGGAGTCCTCGATGGGCTCTGACAGGTAACGCTGCACGGTGGTTGCAGCGTCATCCTGGCTGGTGGCTGGGGAGGGTCTCTGCCCAAACACGGTGTGCAGAGCCTCTTCCCAATACCCCTCGCCTGTGCTGCTGCTGGGAGGGATGCAGGTGAGGCTGCTGCTGGTGCTGCTGGTGCTGCTGCGGGGAGGGGTGGCCTGCTCCTCTGCCTCACTCTGCCCCACCCTCTTGGCCCATGCCGCCCGCACTTCGCCCACCAGCGTTTCCACCCAGTGCTGCCTGCTATTTGGCCCACAAAGCCCATCCTTCACACGAGGGTCGCACATGGCTGCCAACATGTGGACCCTGTCGGTTTGGATGGGCTCCAGCCTCCGCGTCACGCCGTCCCTCAGCCTAGTCACCGCTTCGCGGACCTCGGGCTCGAAGCGCCTGCCGGTGACGGGATCCCTGTACTCCAGAAAGTCGCCCATCTGTTTCTGGAGATGCCTGCATACAGGGATCACCTGGCTGAGGAGGGCAGAGCTTTTGCTCAGGGTCTCGGTGGCGTTCAGGAACGGCTTGAGGACCGCCACCAGCTGGGACATGGCGTCCCACTGCTGCTTGCCCAGGTGGTGGACGCCCATGTCCCTGACCCTGAACAAGTCGTGGATGGCACGCTGTTGCTCCACCATCCGCTCCAGCATCAGGTAGGTGGAGTTCCAGCGTGTCACCACATCCTGCACTAGCCTGTGCTGCGGGAGATTCAACTCCTCCTGCTTCTCCCGCAGCAAGCGACTGCCCTTGACGCTGTGGTGGAAATGGCCTGCCACCTTTCTGCAGCTCTCCAGGAGGTTACGGATCCCGGACAGGGGACCGAGGTTGGGCTTGCTGCTGCCCATCCCAAGGCCATCCCTCACCACCAGGTTCAAGACGTGCGCGATGCAGCGGACGCCCTCGAATCCGCCGTCGCGCACCGCCTTCACCATGTTGGCTCCCCCGTCCGTGACCATGTAACCGCGGGTGACCTTCTGCCCAGCTAGCCACCCATCCACCATGCGGTTCATGGCCTCCGTAATCTCCCCTGCCGTGTGGGACTGGTCCATCACTTGCGTGTGGAGGAGGGCCCAGCAGTAGCCCTCCTTGCCAGTCCCTGTAGTGCTGGATCCTTCCTGCCCCACGGCTGCCCACCAGTGTGCCGTCAGGGACAGGTAAGCGTGCACTCCGCCCTCGCTGGACCAAATGTCCGAGGTGAAGTGCACCATCCGTGCCTCTGCCTGGCACAGACGACCCAGCACTAACTCCCTGCAGGAACGGTACAGGGAAGGCACCACCCGCCTGCTCAGGGTGGTGCGACACGGCAGCTTGTAGTATGGCACCACAAGCGCCATCAGCCTCTTGAAGCCTGCGTTGTCGACGAGGCTGAATGGCTGGTCGTCCAACGCCACCATCTCACCGATTGACGTGGTGATCTGGGAGGGCGTTGGAAAACGCCATCTTGTGGTTCCATACTTCCCCCACCCCATTTCCGGCAGGGTTGCCTGCCTAACCCTTGTGGGGATGGGAGATGGAGAGCTGAGACTGGAAGTGCCAGCAGCAGCAGCAGCAGCAGCAGCAGCAGCAGCCGCCGCCTTCGGCTTTCCCCTGGAACCAGTCGCCTTGCCCGCCTCTTTCCCCAGCAAGACCGACTGGTGCTGCCTCTTAAGATGCATCTTCATGCTGCTGGTTCCATAATGCCCTGTCGATGAACCCCTGCTTAGGCTGAGTTTGCAGTGGCGACAGACAGCAAAGCGGGGATCCGCTCCCAACTCAAAGTGGTCCCACACGATGCTTGTCTTTCGTTTCCGTGGTGACACCACCAATTGCCCGCCTGAGCTCTCTGGTGTTGCCACAGAAACAGGGGTGTGGGATGAGACTGGGGAGAGAGCCTCGGCCTGCTGCTGCTCCTCCTCAGCCCCCACATCCTGGAGGCCCACCGCCTCCTCCTCCTCCTCCCCCCCCTCCACTGTGCTGAGGACCTCGTCTAGGTCCATCATCGGGCTCGTGGGCTGAAAGGAGAATGAAGGAGTTGGGGATACTCCTCCTCCTCTAATGGCACTGCTGCCACGTGCCTCTTGCAAACGGGCACTTTTCCCATTCCCACCCTCAAAAAGAGAACGCCGGGCACAAGTTGCAGAAGAGAGTGGCTCTGCCTGCTGCTTGTCCTGCTTCTGTTTTGGAGCAGTCAGCCAAGGAGTTGCCCGTTTGAGTTTCACAGGAGGAGAGGAAGCCTGCTTACTGCTGGCAGACTGAGCCTTGCTGCTTTCAGCACGCCTGCTTCCTCTTTTCATGATGACTAACAAAATATTAATACTACTAATACTATGTATAAGGTACTACTAAGAATATGTATAAGAAGATATAATATGTTTAAATGTAGGGAAATGGGACAAGAACAATAAAATATACTACTACTAATATGTATGAGAATATACTAATATATATATATATATATCTACTACTAAGAATATCTACAAGAATATAATAATATGTTTAAGAATATTACTAATAAATGTAGGGAAATGGGACAAGAAATGGGACAACCACTACTATAACAAGAACAAAATATGAATACTACTACTACTAATATGTATGAGAATGTATACTAATAGACTACTAAGACTATGTCAAAGAATATAATATAATATGTTTAAGAATAGGGAAATGGTGTGCGTATGCTTTCCCCAAAATGCTCAATCTGTGGCTGCCTGTTGAACTTGACAAAAGCAGCCCACTCCGTCGAAGTTACACAGAGAAGAAAAAGAGAATCCAATTTTTTTGGTATATTTGGTATATAGAAGATAGAAGGAAACACAATCAGGATTTAAGAGAGGGGAGGGGGGAAAAGAACCAACCACTACTATAATATGTATGAGAATGTATACTAATAGACTACTAAGACTATGTCAAAGAATATAATAATAATATGTTTAAGAATAGGGAAATGGTGTGCGTATGCTTTCCCCAAAATGCTCAATCTGTGGCTGCCTGTTGAACTTGACAAAAGCAGCCCACTCCGTCGAAGTTACACAGAGAAGAAAAAGAGAATCCAATTTTTTTGGTATATTTGGTATATAGAAGATAGAAGGAAACACAATCAGGATTTAAGAGAGGGGAGGGGGGAAAAGAACCAACCACTACTATAAGAAGAACAAAATATGAATACTAATATAATATGTATGAGAATATATACTAATGGACTATGTGAAAGAATATAATAAAATATGTTTAAGAATATAAATGTAGGGAAATGGGACAAAAAGTGTGTGTATGCTTTCAAAAGAAAGCTTTCACAAAAGCAGAACAGTCAGGCTTTAATACAGGGAAGGGGGGGGCAACCAACCCAACCACACACTCCAAAATTCAAAAATAAAGTTTATATTAAATCAAAGTAAGGGGAAAACACAGGGCAAACTAAGCTACAAGTCAGAAAGAAGCAAACAAACACACACACGCGCCAAACTAAACCTATATTAAATTAATCTATCTCCAAAGCAGGAGCACTAGCTAAGTAAGTGTTCCCTCCACGAACGCCAACCCACAAAGAGACACAAAACAGAAAGTTCTCAGGGTGGGTCTGCCTTAGTCCCCCCTCCAACGCTGGGATTGGAGGAGGATGCTTTCTGAGGAGATCAATTCTCATCAGGATTGGGAGTTGAATGTGCCTGTCATCGCTTCCAAAAAAATAATAATAAAAAAAAAAAAACCCAAACCCCGATTTTTAAAAAAATATTGCACGTGAACCACAGCACGCAGAAAGTTGAGAGTGGTCTCAAAATGACCCCCATCCACGACTCTCTGTGCACAAGAATTTTCAGAACGATAGCTTAAACCCCCCCCCAGTTATCCCCGATTCTTTCCCTCAATGCAATCCTATGGGCGAAAAGCCGAAACGGAGCCCCGCGGTTGACCCGATTTTTAAAAAAATATTGCACGTGAACCACAGCACGCAGAAAGTTGAGAGTGGTCTCAAAATGACCCCCATCCACGACTCTCTGTGCACAAGAATTTTCAGAACGATAGCTTAAACCCCCCCCCAGTTATCCCCGATTCTTTCCCTCAATGCAATCCTATGGGCGAAAAGCCGAAACGCAGTTTGAGCCCCGCGGTTGACCCGATTTTTAAAAAAATATTGCACGTGAACCACAGCACGCAGAGAGGTGAGAGTGGTCTCAAAATGACCCCCATCCACGACTCTCTGTGCACAAGAATTTCCAGAACGATAGCTTCAAAAACAACGTAGTTATGCGCGATTATTTGCCGCAATGCAATCCTATGGCGAAATGTTTTCAAGATGGCGACCGGAGCGCTCCGCCTGAACTCGGAGCTCCGAAAAATGGTCGCTTCTCTTCGCCTTGCTTCTAGGGGGTCCGCGGTCCGCTCCTACTCCGCCTCTGGGTAAGGCGGAGCAGGCCAATCCGCTACTGCTTCTACGCTCCTAATCGGAGCGGAGCACATCCCTACCCACTACCCTGGAAGTTCCTCTGAAGAACTACTGTAGATGCTGGGGGGATAGAAACTTTGCAATGCCTTTCCATGGCTGAGTCTTCTCCTACTGACTCTAAGAGCTAATTATGGGTTGGATGGTTCAGAGGGCTCATCTGTGACACCTCCTCAGGTTGGGGAAGGCTCGTCTAAGAAGTAGAAGCAAAATCTCTCCTTCACACACCCACACATGCACATATACACACAAAGACCAGGTAATCTGAAATACCATTTCCTCCAGTATGTATCTGACCAGACCCTAAGATCATCTTCAGGTGTCTCCCCTGTCAAAGCAAGGCAGATGGGCAGCTACCAGGAAGAGGGCCTTCTCTACTGTGGCACCCCAGCTGTAGAATGACCTCCCTAGAGAGGTTTGCCTGACATGTCCGTTGTACCCCTTTGGCACCAGGTGAAGTCCTTTGAATTTCCCCCAGTATTTTCGCATTCTGGTCTTTGAGCTCTGCTGTTTTAAAATCTGTATTTTAAATCTCTGCATTCCTGCTAGGTTTTGTTCTGGTTGTACTTTTATATTGAAGTTTTATGCTTTTATATTTTCGATTGATTTACACTGGACCTTGAGGTTTTGATTTTTGTGAACTGCCCAGAGAGCTTGGGCTATGAGGCAGTGTGGAAATATAATGAAATAACAGCAGTCGGGGGAGCGTCATTCTTTGCTGCCTAACCTTCTCTCTATTCCCCTTGACCTGCAGGCAGCCTTCTGCTACTCCCGCCTGAACAGGGAGCTGCAGTTTTCACCCAGCACCATCTTATGCGCATTTACTCGGATGTAAACATTGCTGTGTTCAATGGGAGTTACTCTCCAGAACAAGAGACCTGAGAATCTCTGCCTTAAGCTCACCGCCTTGATTTCTGTGTCAGGTTTTGGCAGGGATTATATAACTAGCAAAGGAAGAACTACTCAGATAATGGTTTTGTTTTAGTTTGTTTTTAGAACGGGGGGGGGATTATTAGAACCGCTCCCGCTATGGCACCATTGCAAATCCCTTCCGGCCCTTAGACTATTGACCCGATATGGGTGTCTTGCAGTCATTGTGTGGAGAGTTAGAAAAGCTTTCTGAGTGCAGACCCCAGAAAGAAAAAGCTGAAACAAAAACAAGACAAAAACCTTTTTTTAAAAAAAGCGTCTAAGAGATAAGTTGAATAATAGGAAGGCATTTTCTTACTTCTAAGCAGAATTCCAGGGCTTGAGCTGAAACTGATATCCTGATTTTATCTTGCCAGACTTTTTAGCTTCTAAAGATGTCCCTGGCTAATCTCCTTGGGGACCAGAGCATCACGCCTGCCAATCGGTGTCTCTTGGAAGAGAAGCCGGGCCAGCGGTTGTTTTTGACACTTCTGCCAGAGTGCATAGATGATCTCCCTTACTGGATCTCTAGTTACGAGCCAGAAGGAGACTCTCAGTTCCAGGCAGAAGAGGGGTGACTTGCCTCCCCGTGGCCTTCTAGCTGGCTTAAAAGGATTACGTCAGGTCTCCTGATTCAGGAAGAGAGATGGCAGCAAATTTTGGAAGCGCGATGAAGGTTTGGCTGCAAACGCCCTCTGGTTCGGAAACCCTGATCATTGTACGAAAAGAGCCCGAGCGCAACCCAAAGTTCAGGCCTGGTTTCTAAGTTATTCTCTACTGCCGCTGGTCGTTCCTCCCTGCCAGAGTCCCCTAGGATGGCCGGTGACGAATGGCTAAAGAAGAGGAACTGCATCCCCCAGAAGAGGACACCAGTTTGCATCAAGTGTGTACAGGCAAATGTATCAGTATAGATTAGGAGTGTGCACGGACCCCCCGCTCCGCTTCACTTGCAGATCCGCCATTTTCCGGATCAGGCTGCTCCGCCCCGCCCCCGCTCTGCCCATTTCCGCTCCGCTCCGCTCGGAGCTCCAGATCCGGATCCGGAGCTCCGTTTCCCCCCCCCCCATAGGCTTGCATTGAAAGCTAAAAAATTATACAACTTTTTTTCTGTTCAAGTTAGAAACCTCACGTTTGGCACCATGACACCTCATGGGGGTATACACACGCACGCCAAGTTTCAAAGCAATCCCATCATCCCCTGATTTTTGGGGAATTTTTGAAAATCGGGCACCCCATTCACACCCCTTTCCATAGCTCCGTCAATTTGCACGTTAGAAGCCTCAAACACGCCACCATGAAAGCTTATCCAGGGATACATACGCACGCCGAGACTCAAGGCAGTCCCATCATCCCCTGTTTTTTGGCGGGGCTTAAACCTGCAAAATTTGGAACTTCCAAAACTCCAAGTGAGCGCAGGAAGGACTTCTCCCCTGAGTCAAAGCCACACACACACAACATCCCTGCGAGGTGGGCAGGGGAGGAGGGAGGGAAGGCAGGCAGGCATGCAGCTGGCATTTCTGGGGGCATAAAGAAGTGAGCCAAGGATAAGCCAGTAATGCATATAAAATGGAATAAATCAATCAATAAACAAAGGAGGGGTGGAATTAAAAGCAGCAGTGTTGCTCAATAAACAGCAAGAAGAATTTTTTTAAAAAGGCTATATCTGTCTTTTACCAGCAATAGGGGGACGTGCCCGGGGGAGAGGGAAGCAGCTGCCAGTTCAACTCAAGACAGCCACCAACAGCTCTGAGATTAAGAAGTAAACGCTCACTTCAACTCATAACAGGCATCGCTCCACCACTAAGAAGTAAACGCTCACTTCGACTCATAATAGGCATTGCTCCACCGTTTTACTCTCTTTGGAAGGCTCTAATGGCCTTCCAGTGCAGGAGAGAGTGGGGGCACGTCCACGTTGAGATGCCCTAGGGGAGCTCATCCCCTTGCACCACATCTTTTCAGTTGTTCCCCAAAGTTAGGGTGGGTAGCAGTGCTGTGTTTCTATCTCTTATTCTTGGCTTAGTATATGATTTCAGGTTGTGTTTGTGCATTTGGTGGGGCTACTGTTTTAAAAAACACTGGGAAAAGCCCGTTCAGATGAAGAAAGAGAAGTTTCCCAGAATCCCAAGTTACCCGTTTTGCCTATGCCCTCCTCTAACTTTGGGATCATGTGATCATGACCGGGAGTTGACTCTGCCCCTCAGCCCTTTGAAAAAGGTATTTTTCCCGCCGATTTTTAAAAAACTTCTAGCGCGCGACCCGCACGACGCAGAAAGTTGAGAGTAGTCTCAAAATGACCCCCATCCACGACTCTCTGTGCACAAGAATTTTCAGAACGATAGCTTAAAAACCAACCCAGTTATGCCCGAGTCTTTCCCTCAATGCAATCCTATGGGCGAAAAGCCGAAAACGCCGTTTGAGCCGCGCGGTTGACCCGATTTTCAAAAAAATATAGCATGCGACCCGCACGACGCAGAGAGGTGAGAGTGGTCTCAAAATGACCCCCATCCACGACTCTCTGAGCACAAGAATTTCCAGAACGATAGCTTCAAAAGGAACGTAGTTATCCGCGATTATTTGCCGCAATGCAATCCTATGGCGAAATGTTTTCAAGATGGCGACCGGAGCGCTCCGCCTGAACTAGGAGCTCCGAAAAATGGTCGCTTCTCTTCGCCTTACTTCTAGGGGTCCGCGGTCCACTCCTACTCCGCCTCTGGGTAAGGCGGAGCAGGCCAATCCGCTATTGCTTCTACGCTCCTAATTGGAGCGGATCACACCCCTAGTATAGATGCAAATTTAGAAATAATTATTAGGATTTAAATGGAAATACGGTGCCGCTTAGCATAGTGTGGATGACTGTGGTCAGGTGACCTTGCTCAGTCTGCTGTCCCGGTGCTGTTGATGGGTAGCTTCAAGGCCCCTGATGCCTGCATTGAGCGGGGGGATGGACTCGATGGCCTTATAGGCCCCTTCCAACTCTGCTATTCTATGGTTCTATGATTCTTTCTGGCGATTCTTTGTCTTCATAACATACTTGGACGAAATAACCCTTCAAATAGGAGATGCTTTCAAAGTAGAAGACAGTCCTCTGGCACCCTTCAAATAGAGGACTGTCCTCTGTAAAAGGGGACATGTGGCCACCCTCATCTCCCCACACATGCATGCACGCACACACACACACACACAGAGTTACCCTTATGAAGGAGGAGGGCTGCTGGCTGGAACTTGGGCCTCAGCTAGACCTACCTGGTCTAGCACAATCGGGGGTCAAGATCTCACAATATTTTTATTGCGAGATCTCCCCCTCTGTTTACACACGGTGCACGACAACCTCGGAGGGAGAGGACATTGCGCCCACCATTATTATTATTTTGGTTGTTGTTAAAGAAGAAGAGCACACAAATGCTCATGCGCAAAAGGTAAGGGTTTTTTATTTAGAATAATTTTCTCCGCTCCCCCCATCCCTGATGCGCAGGTCCACAAACCACGACGCCCGCACACACGTTCTGCGGTCTCGGGATCAGCCCAAGACTGCGGAAAAAGCAGGCTCAAAGGGGAGGGCGAGATCCCGGGGGAAGGGAGGGATGTTCCCTCCCTGATCCCGGGATCCCCTGTGCATCATGTGGATGCACAGTGACGATCCCGGGGATCGCTCCGGGATATTGCCCTGTCTAGCTATGGCCTAGGAGAGGCCTTAGAAAATCCGTCCTTAAAAGACCTAGATACTCTTTAATATAATTTACTGCCAGGGTGCATGAGACCGGCAGTTCCTGATGTCTAACTGAATACAGATTTAGAAAGAATCACTTTCATCTTACCGTGTAGTGTAAGGCTTTATTACAACAGATCTACCAAACCAATTTTGCTCATTATTGCTTTAAACTGAAGCTTGATCAGTGCAGACATGTAGAACATTCTGGAAGTTTGTAAAAGTTTTAAGCTTGCACTTTAACAGCAATTCATTCCCTCCGTGTCAAACAATATGATGGACAGTCCTGCTTAACCAATCAGCATGGTGCAAAGGTGGGGCCTAGGCACAGCTGGCCATCAGCAGGGAGGGGGAAGGGGATGGAGGCAGCCAATCGGGAGGGACGAGAGAGGCTGCGCTACCTGCAAATTTCGGAGGGGGGGGATTCACCATGTAAAAGCCACATGTCACCTAGTACCCACAGCGACATGTGCTTTACACTAGTTTAACTATGAATTCAATACACCTCCAGAGTGGATTCACAGCCCCACTGAAATCAGCCCCACCAGCCTCCACTGGGCCCAGCCAAAGTTAAGGGTTTTAATATCCCTTTTACCGATGTGCTTTAAATTTCTCCTGCTGAATCCAAAGGAATTGAGATTTTGGCCGGATGGTTCAAGAGTTGAGTTTGTATCCTCCCCTCCTGTATTTTATTCCTGAGGCACACTCATCTGAGAACTTGCCTGCTTCTTAAATAGCTCAGTCAATAGGTAAAGGAGGCCTGGAGCCAGCTATTGTAGGTGAGAGAGAAAAAAACCCAAGATTTTCAGTCTTGGCTAATGTAACCCATCTGGATATCAACACTGAATGGAAGGGAGCCGGTTTTGTTTGCAGGGCTCTGATGGGGCTGAGTAGTAAAACAGCATGGAAGAAGAAATTGTATCTATTTAAAGCAGATGGAAAACAAAAGAACTTCTGGGCTTTGACCCAGGTAGAAAGAGCAACTGTTCTGCTATAGCCTTCCAGGAGTCGGACATTTAATCCTGGCTTGGATGGGCCAGGACACTTTTAAAACAGGTGTTAAACCTCAGGCCTGCAGACCAAAACTGCCCTACTTGGGTTCCCAGTAGGGCTGTGCACGGACACACACACACCCCCGATCTGCTTCGGGCCGATCCGCCCATCCCCTGCTCCGCGCTGCGGAGCTAGATCTGGCTCCGCCGCCGCTGCATGGATGCTGCCACCGCCGCCAGGTAAACCAATCCCCCCCTTACCTGTGTCCATCATCACAAGCTTCAATTGAGGCCCTGGCTTGAAGCCGGAAGAGGCCTCAGCCTTCACTTCTGGCTTCAACCGGGGCCTCAATTGAATCCCATGACGGACGCAGGTAAGCCTCCCTCCTCCCTGCCCCCTTACCAGGCTCCGCTGCCGCCTCATGGATAGCGGTGTCAGTGGCACCAGGTAGGCCACCCCCCCGACCCCTTACCTGCATCCATTGCGGTCCATCGTGGGCTTCAACTGAGGCCCCGGCTTGGGCCTCCCTCCTCCCTGCCCCCTTACCTGGCTCCATCGTCATCGCCGCAGGGACTGCAGTGGCAGCGGCAGTGCCAGATGAGTCCCCCCCCCACTTACCTGAGTCCGGAGCTCCGGATTGAGGTGATCCTCTTCGCCTCGATCCGCAGCCCGCCCACCCCAACTCTCTTCGCCTCTGCCTTTTCTGGTGGCAAATCAGGCCGCCTCGCTATTGCTTCTCTGACCCGAAAAGAAGCGGATCACAGCCCTACTTCCCGGTTGTTGGAAGTGCTTTCTGCTTGTGCAAAGCCACATTTGTGTACAAAACATTGGACAGTATCCCAGGGTGTCATTCTGCAAACTCAAATAGTGCTAGTGGCACTCTGCTGAATCTTTCTACTGTGTTTTTCACTTGTGGAACCAATTGTCCAACTGCACTTGCACCAACACACCTTTAGTGGGGTCCTCCTTCTGCACTTAGTTTGGAACCTAGTTTGTCATTTGCACTAGCGGAACGACACAGTTGGATACAGCCCATTCAGTGGGGGCTGGTGGCTCTGATTTCATTGGGGCTGTGAATCCATTCTGGGTTTCAGTCAGAACTCTCAGTTCTGGGGACAGGGTTCAGCACCTTGGTTAACTCCTCTATTCCAGCTGGTTCTGATTGAAACCCAGAATGGACTCACAGCCCCACTGAAATTGGAGGGGGCCCCCCCATGTTTTTTAAGCCTCTAAAGTGTAGCCGTCCAGATGTTGTTAGACTGCAGCTTCCATCAGCCCTAGCTGGCCTAGCCAATGGTGAGGGCTGCACTCCATGAACATCTGGAGGACCACATGTTCCTCACCCCTGCTCTTCAGCTCTGTTGCCATGTGTGCCCCAAATTTAGTTATCTGCCGTATCCCGCATGGAGCAGCTTTACCAACCTTCTGAAATCATTTGAAACCCCCGAGAACAGAGAAAAACATGTGATGGTTTGCACATAATTGTTCCTTTTTCAGTGACTACAAGAATCGTGGTCGCCTCATCACCACTGAAAATTAGAACTCTCGCTGTCATTTCAAAAGCTAATTTGCAGCACAAGCCTATGCATGTTTCCTCGGATGTAAATCCCACTGTGTTCAACGACGCTTACTCCCCAGTCAGAGCACTTAGGGCTAGAACATCAGGGTGTTGCTCGTTGGAATTGGGAGGACCCCTTTTACTTGCCTACTCTTTTGAGAGGTTTCTTCCCCCCCCCTCGGTTTTAATTAACAATTTATTAGATTATATTTTAAAAGGGTAAGGAGAGAAGAGATGACCTTTCAGAAATGGAAAATAACGAGCCATAAATAGTGCAGACTCGCCTTCTTTTATTCAAGCAATTGTAATGGTTTTGCAGAATTTTGTTCTATAAAAAATTGATTTGCTGTCTCTTTCTCTTTTTTGACGGAGGCAACACTTTCCCCATATATCGCCCCGCTGCTGCTGATTAGCTGAGAAGTGTTGTCAGCAGGGTGGTTGAAAGAGGGGTGGGAAGGCTTCCGTTGGGAGAAGGTGCCTCCATTTGACTTAACCCCATTGAAGACCGAGCCTGCATTTGTGAATAGATTGTGTGTGTTTTTTGGGGTGGGTGGGTTATCAGGCTGCTTCACCTTTCCCAGGCAGGAACACACAGCTGTGAGCCATCAGTGAGCTGACCGATTTATGTACCACTTTTCTTCAATAGAATCCAAAGCGCCTTATACCAGGTTCCTACAAGATCTTTTGTTGATTGAGGAGAAGGTGTGTGGGAAGCCTGGGCCCTTTCCCCATATGGGAGAATGCATCAATGGGAAGGTGAAGCAAACTCTGTGATGTCAAGGGACGTGACCTCCTCCACCCCTTTGACATCAGGGAGTGGGGTTAAACCGCTTTGACCTCATTCAGCCTGCAGCAGGCTCGGTGGGGGAGGTAAACCCCACCCCCATTTTGGTACCCTGCTGTACAGGTAAATGGGCATGAATCAAAGCCCCTGATAGGCAGTGTGGTGTAGTGGCTAAAGTGTCGGACTGGGAGTCGGGAGATCTGGGTTCTAGTCCCCACTCAGCCATGGAAACCCACTGGGTGACTTTGGGCCAGTCACAGACTCTCAACCCAACCTACCTCACAGGGTTGTTGTTGGGAGGATAAAATGGAGAGGAGGAGGATTATGTGTGCCACCTTGGAGGAAAAAAGTGGATATAAATGCAAATCATCATCTTCCTCAAGGGTGGGTACTCATGTGAGAGAAGGCAATCCTTCAAATAAACTGGCCACAAACAAACCAATATGAGCTGGATAGGTAGTTCTCAGAACCATAAATTGTGCCCAGATGTTAATTGGAAGCCACATAATAATGCCAGAGATTGTTGTTATTGTTATTAAATTTATATGCTGGCTCCCCCCCCTCTTGCAAAGAACCCAAAGGCAGCTTATGGGGTCCTCCTCCCCCTCTCTATTTTATCCTCAAAACAACCCTTTGAGGTAGGTTAGGCTGAGAGTCTACGACTGGCCCAAAGTCACACAATTAGCTTCATGGCTGAGTGGGGACTAGAACCCAGATCTCTGGAGTCCCAGTCCAACACCACACTGGCTGAATATGTTGTCTATTAAACAGATCCTGGCCAATACCTTGCTAGCAACTACCTCTCAGTCTAACCTGCCTCACAGGGATGTTGTGAGATTTAAGTGGGGAGGTATGTCACCCTGAGCTGTAGGCAAGAATCTTGCAACTACGCCTTCCTGGACAGATGGCCTCCTACCCTCAGCATAAATGCCTCCAGGGGAGGCAGTCTGACTGTCCCACTGTCAAACAGCTCTGTTGAGATATTTCTCCTAATGCTTAACCAAAATCAACTTCCTTGCAATTTCCACCCGATTTCTACACATGCAGCTTCCATCATAGTCTTCTGCTGCCTGTTTACACTTTCCTGTTTAGACAAGTGTTTGACTGGCCTACCTTCTCTGTCTCCTTCTCCTTCCTCTTCTCTTTGTTTTGGTGATTTTGATCTTCAGTTGCCAAGTCCATTTTAATGGACCCTTACGACTTCACTTGAATTTCTTGGCATTCTTTTCATCATATTGTAAAACGCTTTGAGTCTTCCTGTCTGAGTAGAAAGTGGGATAAAAGTCCTGTAATAATAATCACAACTGCTTTAAACATTCAAAAGCTACACATGTTCTTTCAAGGCTTTGACATCTGCCTTTTCTTCTTCGTTTATTCTTTTTTTAAAAGAAATCACATGGTTCCACAATATCAGGACTAGAAGAGGAAGAAGAAGAAGAAGAAGAAGAAGAAGAAGAAGAAGAAGAGACAATCTTTTAGACATCTCATTTTTATAGATGATATAGAAAGTCTGGCTTTTGATTCTCAATTTCTTTCCATCCTTCAAGAGAGACTGTGACATTGCCATTGCTTCTCATTGTTATGTTCCATAAAACTGGGTCTAGCATTATCTGTTAAGGAGCAGTAATTTAAGTAAAGATGACTTGCATTACAGGCGGAATGAGAGAAGATAATATTCTCTTCCATTCTTGCTTGCATTTGGTCTTTCTTCCTGATCATCTCTTGTGCAAGTTACTATTAAGAGTCTCATACAGGCACAGCCATGTTGCATGGATAACCATCTGCAAATTGGGATAGTGGTGTCTGGCATGCCTATTATAAATGGATATTTTAAAAGGTCTGTACTTTGCCGAGAGAGGAGTGAAGCCCATCCAGAGATGGGAGATGGATTTGTTTTGTTATTGAATAGCATTTCATATATTTCAGAAAGAGCAGAGAATTTGGCTTGTTATTTGGGTTGCAAGCTTTTTTTCTTTTCCTTCCAGCTACATCAGGGGTGGGCAGACTTCAAGCTTGTGAGATTTGGTTTGAGTTAGGAAAAATACATGTGTATTTAGATTGAAACTACATTCCAAAATATGTATTTAAATATGTATTTTAATACATATTTTCATGCCATTTTTTAAAAAATCAGAGTTTATTGCAGAAACAATACCGAATGAACACACATGACACAGACCAGAAAGAGAACCTAACCCATCCATTCCTATCCATAATAAGAGGATCATGTGGATGAATATAATTACAGGACAACTATTTACAAAGGTATACTAATAGCACAATGCTTTATATGTCCACTCAGAAGTTTAATAAATCAGGCTTTGTTCAAACTCCAAGACAGGTTGCTGATTCATCCCAGGTCCTGGCACAGGTAGACCATGGTCCAAAGAGATACCATAGACAATGATACACTGCTGTTGAGGTTTTGGATCATGTAGGTGAGGTGAGGGAACCTGTGTGGCTACTCAGCAAGACATATTGTTCAGATTAGGGAAACAAGGTTGAGAACATCAGAAGAGCCCTGCTGGATCAGACCAAGGGTCCATCTAGTCCAGCATTCTGTTCACACAGTGGCCAACCAGCTGTCAACTGCAAACCCACAAACGGGACCCTTCCACCCATGTTCCCCAGCAACTGGTGTACATAGGCATACTGCCTCTGTGGCCCTCCAGTTGTTGTTGGACTTCAACTCCCATGAGCCACAGCCAGCACGGTCAATCATCAGGGAAGATGGGATTTGAAGTCTGGTGACATCTGGAGGGTCACAGGCTCCCCACCCCTGAGAAATGTAGGGCCAGCCCAGATCACTTGGTATGATGGAGTGGGTGAGCTGCAATGCCCACACTGGCCATGGTAAGGATGGGGCTGCAGCACAGGTGTGATCAGGCCTATAATTAGTGGTGCAAAGGAGCCAGGTCCCTCGACCCTACTACCTAAGTCTTGTGCTTGAATCCTCTGTCACCTGACACAAGAAAGCTTACTCCCAAGTAAGCGGGTGTAAGGACATCAGCTTGATGAACAATTTTCAGACTGAAAAGCACAGCAAAAGCAGTGATGTATCAACACTTGCCATTCCGTCTTTGTTTTTTTCTGTATTAGTGTAGGAAAGAGCTGTGGTCCTGGAAAACATGTCACTAACACCTGATCCATGCTCAAGCAATGAGAAAAAGCAGCTGCACTCCTTCCTCCAGCGTTTCTCCCCATTACTCATGAAACTGGGGGAAAGGCATATTTTTAGATCCATATATTTCAAAATAAACCCTGTCACCTAATCCTGTTAGGTGGGACCTGCAAATCTGTGTCAGTGGAAACCTACTGGGAGAAGGAACTCTAGATACACAAGTACACACCAACACACACAGAGAGAGAAATTTAAAGATACACATACACAAACACACACATAACCATTGAACATCCCCCCTGCAGTGAACATAAGAAAGAGTTCTGAAGGGTCATACTGAAGTTCCATTGAGTGCAGGAGATGAGATGTTCTAGGAATCCCACAAGTAAAGCATGTAAACAACAGCTCATCCTTATTGTCCTCCCCCCCCCAGCAACTGGCATTCAGAGGTACACTGTCCTTGACCATGGAGGTTCTATTTAGCCATGGTGAACCATCCATGGATTTGTCTATTCCTTTTTGAAAGTCATCTAAGCCATGCCCGTCACCATATTTTATGGTAGCAAATTCCAAAAACTTATTATGCATAGTGTGAAGTGATCTTTCTTTTCTTGGTCTTGGATTTCCCATCCATCAGTTTCATTGGGTCATCTTCAGTGGAGGCTGGTGCCTCCTAGATCAGTAGGGCAGTGAATCCACCAGTTAGAACCTATGCCAAAAATGGGTTCCAGATCTTGGATAGTTACTTTAGAGTTCTGAGTGGTACTGTATGAAACCCAGGGTGGATCCGCATCCACCAGACCCCCTGATTTTATGGGAAAAGAACTATAAGGACAGTTTCTATCTTTTTTCCTGGCAGTGGCGGAGGAGGAGGAGGAGGAGGAGGAGGAGGAGGAGAAGAAGAAGAAGAAGAAGAAGAAGAAGAAGAAGAAGAAGAAGAAGAAGAAGAAGAAGAAGAAGAAGAAGAAGAAAGCAGCATGACATGGCAAAGCCCTTCATGTCCATCTAGAAAAACTGCAGTGAGTGAGAAAAGAGAAATAACAACAACAACAACAACAACAACAACAACAACAACAACAGAACATAAGAACATAAGAAGTGCCCTGATGCTGGATCAGGCCAAGGGTCACACAGTGGCCAACCAGCCATCAGCCAGGGAAGAACAAGCAGGACATGGTGCCACAGCACCCTCCCACCCATGTTCCCCAGCAACTGGTGCACACAGGCTTATTGCCTCGAATACTGGAGATAGCACATAACCATCAGGGCTAGTAGCCATGGATAGCCTTCACCTCCAGGAATTTATCCAACCCCCTTTCGAAGCCATCCAGATTGGTGGCCATCAATCACCACATCCTGTGGTCATGAGTTCCATAACTTAACTATGTGCTGTGTGAAGGAGTCCTTCCTTTTATTTGTCCTGGATCTCCCACCAATCAGTTTCATAGGATGACCCCATTGGGTTCGAGTATTTTGAGAGAAGGAGAAAAATGTCTCCCTATCCACATTATTATATAATAATAATCTAAAATCTCTAATCAGTTCACAATGCATATATATAAAAAAACCTATAAAACCAATAGAAAATATTGAAAACAGTCAGCAAGCTCCATATATTTTGGACTAGAACTCCTTTAATCCATGGCCATTGGCTGTGTTGATTGGGGCTTATGGGAGTTGTAGTCCAAAACAACCAGACGGCACCACTTGGCTATCCCTGCTTCAGCCTTCCCCTGTAGTAAATGTGCTCTATTTTGGCTGCCCTTTCTCTGCACCTTTTCCAGCTTTAGTGGTAATATATGCACCGAGATTTCTCTAGATGCAGGATTCTTTATCTAGTTCACAGAGGACCATGCCAGAGCCAGAGCAGGAGCGGGGGGAAGATGAAACTCCATGGTTTATATCTGTTTGACTGGGTTCTCTTCAGCACTCTCGTAGTGCTTGGCAGATAATGCTCAGAACTAAGCTTAATTTGTTTTTACTGTTCTAGGCTGCTTTTCAGCTTAAGGGGACCCCCAAGTGGCTCACAAAAGAGTTGGGAAATATGTATAAACTACAAATGAAATCATTGGGTACTCGTGTTATATTGTTTTATAGACTGCTGTAAACCGCCTGGAGAAAGTAATTTATCCCAAAAGGTGATTTTAAAACCCAATGAGGATGAGGATGATTTTGATTCTGTTCCCATTTCCTTTCTTGCAATAGCATCTCATTTGGCATCACTCAAATGACTCAGATCATGGGGGGACGGCTCAAGGAGGGGATTGCTTTGAAACAACCATTCGGGGCGAAGCCGGCTACACCGTGCGACAGAAGCGGAACAAGAGATGCAGCGGTGTCCTTCGCTGCGTTTGCGTGCGGCATGAAATCAGTCGAGGCATTTGAGAAAGCGTTGGCAAACAACCGGAGATGCATGAGACTGCAGCTCTAGTTACCTATTCCAAAGGTCTCATTTCTAGGCAAGGGTGCATAGGGGAACATGGCGCCAGCCCACCAGTGGTTTCTAACTTGCACGGACGTAGCCCAGCAAACTCCGGGGACCAAGGCCAAACTAGACGATTACGTTTCATGGATCTAGTGGTTTTGGGAGGCGGGAGGAGAGATGATCTGGATCAGAAGCAGCACGCAACAAGGGGTTAATCTATTCTCCCATGCCACAGTCCTGGCAAACACACACACACACACACACACAGCTGCTATTTGCTGTGTGAGAGAAGGAACAGTTGGAGACAATAGCTGCTTCCTTCTTGGGGCAAATAGCAGCCTTGAGGGGCGGTGTGTGTGTGATTTTCATCGGGGCCATGGCATAGGAGGGACGGAGTTCAACTGCGCACCATGGTCCTAATGTTGATCATTCTCTATGACTTGTCATTTAATAATACTCTCCCCACCCCCACCCCCAATAGAAAAGTGGAATTTGATCATGCATTTTGCATGTTGTCTGGTTTGGCCCCAAGTCAGGACCTGCTTATGGCAGAAACACAGGATATACATTCAATATAATTCAATAATTAATCCACCAATCCCTAAGGCTTTCGAGGGCAGTGGAGGACAGACGCCAGGCTCACAGACTCTGCCTTGTTCTTTTCTAGACCCCCAAGAGCCGTTCAACACAGCATTTGAAGGAGGTGCAGAACCAGATGCAAAGTGGCTGTTCAGGGAGTGGAGCCAATGACTCCACCACAATCCCCATCCACATGACTTGCATCTATGATCCTACATCTAATTCGGGAGCCAAACTCAAAACTTCAAAACTGGCCAGCTGCACTACAAAAACACCTGGTCAAGGGCAACCCATTCAAGGCATAATCCTAGACCTGTTTAGGTGGGGGAAAGTCCCACAACTTCAGGCATTCCCAGGCCAGGAAGGCTGGTTGGAGAAAACTGGGAACTTAGGGTTTTGTCTCTGTCTAAACAGGCATAGGATTGGTCCTGGGCCAAAAGGTGCCTTTGAAGGAATTTTATAAAAATAATAATAAAGTAAAATAAAATATTACAATAAGAAAAAACTGTCACACCAGAATGGTGCTACTTTTCAACAGCATATGTTCGCCTTCTCCAACTAGATGTTTTGGACTACCTTTCACAGCGTTTCCTATCCCTGGCTACACTGCCTGGGGCTGATGGCACATGGAGTCCAAAATAGGGTGACCATATGGAAAGGAGGACAGGGCTCCTGCACTTTTGTTTACTGTTGTGATGAAGAGGGAATTTCACCAGGTGCTGCTTGTATATAAATGACACCTGCTGAAATTCCCTTTTCTATACACCTGTTAAAGATACAGGAGCCTAGTCCTCCTTTCCACATGGTCATCCTCGTCCAAAACATTTGGAGGGTAGCAGGTTGCCTATCCCTTAGACTAATATCTAGAAATGACTTCGGAAAGACCATCTGTCAGGTATGTTTTAGGGTGGATTCCTGCATTGAGCAGGGGGTTGGACTCAATGGCCTTATAGGCCCCTTCCAGCTCTACTGTTCTATGATTTTATGATTCTAAGAATGAATCTTAAACTTCCTCCCTGCAACCTCGACAGATAGATTCATTGCACTGATACCCATTTTCTAAATTTCCACCACAGAGTCCTGGAGATGCTACTAAGTAATCATATTAACACTTTATATATAATTACTGCCTTGCTACTTGGGATGGTACTTGGGATGGTAATTGAATTTAAGACATACACTATGTCCGGTGGAGCGGACATAGCACAAACGCCTGGTCCAAAAAATATTAGTTAATAAATAGTGTAATTGCATAGACTGCTATGTCTTGCTCCAAGTTGATATTTCTTTGCCAAGTGGAAATAAGGGAAGAAAAGATCTTTCTCCACTAATAAATCATTTGAAGTGCAGATGCCCCAATCAATCCATTCTTTCCCCATAACTGCTTTATTCTCAATGCGTTAGTGATGGATTGTTCCAGGTAGGGGAAAAACATGTAGGGAAAATGGGTCAGAATTTAAGCTTTGGACATTTACTCACCAGATGTATCAAGCAGCGAATATAATTGGAGGCACTTAAGTTTCCCCAAGACATTGTTGAGGTGTTATGCCATCAGGTGGAAAGAACAGAAGGGGAAGTTATGTTTTTCAAGGGAAAGGGTTGCGCATCCTCTTCCCCTTCTTCTGTTATACTAGAAATCACCCCCCTCTGAGGATGCCTTGAAGTGGAAAAGCAGCTGCCAAAAGAGTGTTAGTCAAGGCTTCACTGTTTCGCCCTGGGATAGGGTGACCATACGGAAAGGAGGACAGGGCTCCTGTATCTTTTAACAGTTGTATAGAAAAGGGCATTTCAGCAGGTGTCCTTTGTATGCCTGCAGCACCTGATGAAATCCCATCTTCATAGTGACAGTTAAAGCTGAAGGAGCCCTGCCCTCTTTGTATCTGGTCAAGAGGGCAGGGCTCCTGCAGCTTTAACTGTTAGGATGAAGAGGGGGTTTCACCAGGTGCTGCAGGCCTACAAAGGACACCTGCTGAAATGCCCTTTTCTATACAACTGTTAAAAGATACAGGAGCCCTGTCCTCCTTTCCGTATGGTCACCCTACCCTGAGATAGCTTATGACAGGGGAAAACAAGAACTGTTTGATGCTTTTATTCCAAGGGAGTACCTGTGCTAGTCACAAAACTGGGGAGGTGGTAGTCAGGGGCCGGTGGGCACATTTGGGATTTTGAAAGTGTGGTGGGTGCTCTCACAAAATGGCAGTCATTGAGAGGTTGCCCATTCATAAAATGGCTGCTACAGTGAGCATAGCAGGCCATAAAACCTGAATTTCCCAGAAGGCAAAGTGGAGGTACTAAAAGGAAAGTGACTCACTCAGGAGTCTCAGGACAAGGCAGAGGTGAGGTCTGAGCTTGAAAAAACAAAGCCACTCTTTTGAACCCAAATAAAGATGGCCCTGAAGAGCAACCCTTTGCTTTGCAGCATGCCAGCCTCTCAGATATAAACGTTTTCTTATTGTTGTTGTTGTTGTTGTTGTTGTTGTTGTTGTTAATAATAATAATAATGAAATAAAAAATCTTAAGAAATCTTAAGAAATCAAATGAAATCATGAAAGGCATGGAGTGTGGCAAATGGCAAGAGAGGTGTCCATTAAATACACAAAGGACGCTATCCTATCCATGTTTAGACAGGAAACAAACCAACACAAATAACCTACAACTCCCAGCCTGCCCCGGCCAGCAGTAAGCCCCACTGATCCCTTGCAATCAGTGGCGCTTACTTCCAAGTAAGCGCATAGGACTGCAGCCTTAAAAAGGCATTGTGTTTGATGGGGCTTCCTTCCAGGTCTGGGCGCACAATGCTTGCAGTCCTTAGTAAGCAGGTCAGAAGAACCCTGGAGGAGGGTCAAAAAGATAACGCACATTTGCTTGGATGTAAGCCCTGCTTTGCTCAATGGGGCTCACTTCCCAGGACTGGGGAACATGGATGGTAGAGTACTGTTTCCACCATCTCCTGCATGTAGGTCCCTGGTCAACAGCTGGTTGGCCACTGTGTGAACAGAGTGCTGGACTAGATGGACCCTTGGTCTGATCCAGCAGCGCTCCTCCTCCTCCTCCTCCTCCTCCTCCTCTTCTTCTTCATCATCATCATCATCATCATCATCACCTTTTTTTAAAAAAAATATCCAAATTGCCGTGTGCACTACTTGAATGTGAGGGGTAGAGGGCCCACCCTCGTTCTTATCCTTTGTTCAGACTGCTCAGAACTATTGTTTATAGAAAGTTACAAGTTTGGGGGTGGGAGCCACACTTCGGCCCAAAGAGGTCAAGGCGAGGGGCTTTGCGGATTTATTTATTTATTTTATTACATTTATATGCTGCCCCACAGCCGAAGCTCTCTGGGCGGTTTACAACAATTAAAAATAGTAAACATTAAAAGCATACAAAATTTAAAAACCATCAAAAACATAAAAAAAAGTATAAAAACAACAGTATCCATTTAAAAACAACAATTCTGGGGTCCATTAAAAATAAACTTACGTTGTTAAATGCTGTTAAAATGCCTGGGAGAAGAGAAGTCTTGACCTGGCGCCGAAAAGATAACAATGTTGGTGCCAGGCGAGCCTCATTGGGGAGATCATTCCATAATTGGGGGGCCACCACTGAAAAGGCCCTCTCCCTTGTTGCCATCCTCCAAGCTTCCCTCGGAGTAGGCACTCGGAGGAGGATCTTAGGTGTTGAGCACAGTGTACAGGTAGGTTCATGTCGGGAGAGGTGTTCCATCAGGTATTGTGGTCCCAAGCCATGTAAGGCTTTATAGGTTAAAACCAGCACCTTGAATTGGACTCGGAAACATATAGGCAGCCAATGCAAGTGGGCCAGAATCGGTGTTATATGCTCAAACCTCCCTGTTCCAGCAATCAATCTGGCTGCCACATTTTGCACAAGCTGCAGCTTCTGAACCATCTTTAAAGGCTGCCCCTTGTAGAGGGCATTGCAGTAATCTAATTTGGAAGTTACCAAAGTATGGACGACTGAAGCTAGGTTATCCCTGTCCAGATAGGGGCATAGCTGGGCCACCAGCCGGAGTTGGTAGAAAGCACTCCGTGCCACCGAGGCCACCTGAGCCTCAAGTGACAAAGATGGTTCTAGGAGTACCCCCAAGCTACGAACCTGCTCCTTCATGAAGCGTCCTCCCCTGCCCCATTTGTCTTTTCAACACAGGCTACTTGTCTTGGGGGCTGGTGGTTCCGGTTTCGGTGGGGCGGTGAATCCATTCTGGGTTTTCGGCCGAACCAGCCAGAACTCTAAAGGAGCTCTCCAAGGAGCTGGAGCTACATTATTTTGGAACGGGTGGTGGTGGGGGGAGGGGGAGAGGAGAGATAGGTTTCAGCACCTTGGAGAGCTCCGTTCGCCTTCTGGCTGCTGAAGGAGCCCAGAGGGGCTTCACAGCCCCAGCGACCTGGGAGCCCCCAGCCCCCGCGGGCTACCTGTTCGGGGCGCCCTCGGGAAACCCTGACGAGGCTGCTGCAGGCGGCCCTGAGCCCCCGGCTGGCCCACCTGCCCACCCTTGCCTCGTCCGAGGCGTCGCCCTTTTAAGATGCCGGAGCGGCCGCGCAGGTAGGCCCAGCCCATTGGCAGCCCCGGCTCCTATGGCAACCCAATCGGATCAGCTGGCTTCATGCATATTCCCAGGAGCTGCTGCATGAGGACCAAGAGATGGCAGAGGCGGCGGCGGCGGCGGCGGCGGCCGTGATGTAAGCCCAGCCCAGCGCCGGGCGCCGCAGGTTGCTCTTCGGAGAGGCGGAGGACGGGAGGGCTACACATCTCCTGCTTTTCCGTTTGGGGCAAAAAGGAGGCGGCGGCGGCGGCGGCTCCGCTTCTCCTCTGCGATCCAGCCTCGGCAGTTGCTGCCATCCTCGCCTTCCTCACCTTCGCCATCCTTCTCATTATTATTATTATTATTATTATTATTATTATTATTATTATTTATTAATTATTATAAATTATTATTATCGAGGGTTATTATGTCTGCTTTCCCGGAGGAGCGGCTGCCGCACGTTTGCATCTGGAACTCGCCGCCGAGATGTCCGGGCAGCCGAGGGGAAACCGGGCGCTGAAGCCCCGGCGCCCGCCCGCCCGCCCGCCCGCTGCTGTTGCTTTGGCCGCGGAGGACTGCGCGGGCAGAGGGCAGGGGGCCCGCGGGCCCAGCGGGACTCCAGCGAGGCGGGGAGGACGGCGGAGAAGGGGCTTCCTGGGGCCCGAGGGGGGGCGCCCTCCGGCCGCCGCCGCCGCCTTCCGGCCGCCCCCTTGCGAGATCGCCGCCCCCTGGATGCAGCCCGGAGGCAGGAGCCTGGCCCGGTGGTCCCGCTTGGGCTGAGGAGATGAGGAGGACTCCGGTGGCCTGAAGGCGGGCGGGGGAGAGCAGGAGGGGAGCCCGAGCCCCCCTCCCCCCGGGCGCCGACCTCCACGCCTCCCCCTCCCCCCCCCGGCCTCGTCCACGCGCGCTGCCTCCTCCTCCTCCTCCCCCCCGGCTCCCGGTTTCCTTCCCGCCCCCTCCCACGCCAGGCGGGCGGCCATGGACAGGCTGCCCCCGTCGATGCGCAAGCGGCTGTACAGCCTCCCGCAGCAGACCGGCCCCAAAGCCTCGATCATGGACGAGGAGGACGACGACGACGGGGCCGGAGGTGGCGGCCAGGACGCCCGTCGCAAGAGCATCCGGCTCCAGCCCTTGCCCGCGTCGCCGCCGCCGCCTCCGCCGCCAGGGGGCGCCCGCGGCTACGGGGCAGGCGAGCCCTCGCGGCCGGGCGGCGGGGAGGCCGTCGGGGGCCCGGCGGAGGGGGCGGCGGCGGGCGGCTGCCGGCCGAGCTCCAAGAGCAGCACCAACGGCGACTGCCGGCGCTTCAAGGGGAGCCTGTCGTCGCTCGCCAGCCGCCACCCGCACGACTCGGGCGAGGAGCGGCGCCTCATCGGCAGCGAAGGCGACGCCGCTTCCCCCGGCGATGAGCCGAGCCCGGCCAGCCCCGCCGAGGCCGAGCGAGCCCCCTTGGCGGCGGCCTCGTCCCCTTGCCCGTCTTCGCCTGCCCCGGACGCGCCGCCGCCCTCCTCCTCCGCCGCCGCCGCCTTCATCAAAGTGGAAGCGGGTGGGGGTCCCGCAGGAGGAGGAGGAGGGGGCGACCAGATCACCCCGGACGACGAGCAGAGGCTGGGCCAAGCCGGCTTCATGCAGCGCCAGTTCGGGGCCATGCTGCAGCCGGGGGTCAACAAATTCTCCTTGAGGATGTTCGGGAGCCAAAAGGCGGTGGAGCGAGAGCAGGAAAGGGTTAAGTCCGCCGGGTTCTGGATCATCCACCCGTACAGCGACTTCAGGTAAGAAGGCAAGCGAAGCGAGGCGAGGCGGGGGCGGGGGCGGGGGCGGGGGCGGGGAAGGGCGAGCTCTGCTTCCCACCACCCCACCCCACCCCACGGCCACCTCTTCACCAGCCACAGGTAACTTTGGACTCTAGTTTCCCAAGTGCTTAGTTTCCCATCAGTGCTGGGGGCGGGCGGGGGAGATCTCTCTTTGGAGATGCCACAAAACTTTACGCAAACACCTTAAACTTTGTTTCCCTTCTCCCCCCTTCTCTCTCACACATACACACTTTATTAGGGTGAACACATGGAAAGGAGGGCAGGGCTCCTGTATCTTTTAACAGTTGTACAGAAAAGGGAATTTCAGCAGGTGCCCTTTGTATGCCTGCAGCACCTGGTGAAATCCCTTCTTCATCGCAACTTTTAAAGCTGCAGGAGCCCTGCCCTGTTTTGTTTCTGGTCAAAGAGGGCAGGGTTCCTGCAGCTTTAACTAGATGAAGAGGGGATTTCACCAGCTGCTACATGCAATGACACCTGCTGAAATTCCCTTTCTCATGCAACTGTTAGAAGATGCAGGAGCCCTGCCCTCCTTTCCATGTGGTCACCGTTTAAGTTATATATTGTACTTTCTCTATATGATGGGAGGGGAGCCATGGCTCAGTGTGGGAGAGCCCTTGCTTTGCACACAAGATGTCCCAGGTTCAAACCATTCGAGCTCCATTTCCTGCGCAAAATCCTGGAGTGCCGTTGCTGCCGGCCCGTGTTGACAACACTGGGCTAGATGGGCCAAGGGGCCCAAGGCAGCTTCAGATGTGCCCTGTAGTATCGAAACAATGATGTGATCTCAAAGGAATGAGATGATTGCAAAATGCGCCCCCCCTTTCACACCTGATGCACCAACCGCAAAGGGAATGACTCCTGCAGTCAGATTATAGGGTGGCTAACTCAGGCGTCAAGCGTGAGTGTTTGCTGGTACTTGCTCTCCATTGCGATGTTGCAAACTTGGGCGTATTTCCTTGTTTCATTGGTTTGAGTGTTGGTTTGTTTTTGTGAAGGATCGTCATTGAACTCAATGGGAAGTACTTTTGAGTAAATATGTGACACCTGGACGCAGGTGTGACTAAGATTGCAGCTACGGATTCATCTGTGTACTGTAGGGGCAGATCCACACATAGCCTTCGGGACGCCCTGAAGGCGCTTTGGGGCGTCCCGAAATCGATGATGTGTACCCTACCTTAAGCGTCCCAAGAAGAGGCGGCGGAGGAGGGGGAGGAGGAGGAGGAGGAGGAGGCTCCTCGCGGGGACGGGATGAAGACTTGCCGCGCCTGGCGCCTTCGCCGGGCAATCAGCTACCCCCCCCCCCCGCTGTTTGCCTGGGTGAGATGTTCACTGCCGCCCACCTACCCGCCGGCCTCCTTTTTGCCGGCGAAAGAGCCCCCTCCTCCTCCAAACATACCAGCAGCTTTCTATCCAGGACAAGAGGGCCTTTCCTACTCCTCCTACTGTTGCATAGGTGTTAATATTGCAGCATCTTTAGCCAGGGATGTCTATGTCTGTATCACGAACAGGCTTGCTGCTCGAAGGAGACGGTTTCATTGAATTAAAGACCAGACATTGGTGCAGTTAGGTCATTCTAGATCCTGGAATTAATAGTCTTGTGGCAGCGGAGGGGGGTGTGTCTTTAGATGTACATTATGCTACTTATTTCCAAATCTGGCATATCAGCCCTGCTTCATTTGGGGACAGTTTTGCTGATTGGGGCCCTGGACGTGTCCCTAAAGTCCTGACCTGATGGCGCCATTGAAACTAAGGATATGCCATGTACCTGGCACCTCTCTCTCTCTCTCTCTCTCTCTCTCTCTCTCAAGCTCCAGTTTTAAAGAGAGGGTGGATTAAAGCCTTTATTTATTGCAAGAAAAGCTGTCTGAACTTCACCAAGCGGGGGTCAGAGGGGGAGGTCCGGGAGTGGCGGCAGCTGATGAATGAATTAACTTCATAGCTAATTTCTTTCAAGTAACTCAGCCGCAGAGGGTGACGGAGGAGGGGCCGGTTGTGCCAAGGAACATTCCGAATTAGCTGGTAGCTGGCAGACTTTCTTCTGTTTCCGAATATGCAAAATGTTGCAATCAATAAGAAACGGTTTAGTGCAATCAAGAGCCAGGTCTTTATTGTGTTAATTTTAATTACAACCGGCTTATGCAATAACTTTGCAGAAAATAAAGAGGAAAAGCATTTGGGCCGGGTAAACAGAGATGAGGTGGGGGTTGGGTGGGCGCTGATTCAGGTTTATAAAAATAGGGTGATCATATGGAAAGGAGGACAGGGCTCCTGTATCTTTTAACAGTTGCATAGAAAAGGGGATTTCAGCAGGTGTGCTTTGTATGCCTGCAGCACCTGGTGAAATTCCCTCATCATCACAACAATTAAAGCTGCAGGATCCCTGCCCTCTTTTGTTTCTGGTCAAGGGGGCAGGGTTCCTGCAGCTTTAACTAGATGAAGACGGGATTTCACCAGTTGCTACATGCAATTACACTTGCTGAAATTCCCTTTTCTATACAACTGTTAAAGATACAGGACCCCAGACCTCCTTTTCATAGGGTCACCCTTGCTTCTCCCACTTGTCTCTCCCACAAGCGCTGGAACATGGGGTTACTTTATGGAAATTGATGGGCAGGCAATGCAGGATAGACAAAAAGCATCCTTTCGTCACTCAACGTGTAATTAAATTAACATTAATGGAATTCCCTGCAATTGCGTGTGCAGATAGATGGCTGGTACTTCACTTGGCTTTCAAAAGGGATTAGACAAAGATAATTCTATCTGGAACCATTAGGCAGGCCTGCTCAATAGATCCTCCATGTTCAGAGGCAGCCTACCTTAGAATACCATTTACTGAGGGATGTGCAATAGGGGAGGACTGCTGCAAGGGCCAGCCCAAGACATTTTCCTGCCTGAGGAGGACAAGATGGCACCCACTCCCATTCCATGTGCAAAGGCTTGCTAGACTAGCTGTTGAATCTTTCTTCAGCATTGGCAATGGGATGGCATTGCCCACCATGCCAGAAGGCAGCAGGCCAGCTTAGGGGGCGGAAGGACCACACCTCTCTCTTCCAATACTTTGCTGCCCCCTCCCAGCATCTGCTGCCTGTGGCCACCACCTGACTCTGCCTAATGTTAGGGCTGGCTGTAGCCTTCACGTCCCGTGTGTGGGCAGTGGGGCAGTGGCAAATCATGGCAGTGCGTCCATCATACACACCAAAGAGTCACAGTACATAGCACAATACCCCATTTCTTAGGATCGGAGTGGCCGCAATCCTGCGCGAAATTTGTTTAGCGAGTAAGTTCTATTAAGCTCAGTGGTGCTTCCTTTAGATTGCACAGGTTCAATCTGTGAAACACGCCGATCTTTAACAGTGGATCTACTGAAAGCTGAGACGCAACCTTTAGCTGTTAATTAGAGCTGCAAAAAAGAGTAGCCTTGCAAATAAATGTTCCTATTTAAAATGCTAGCAATGAAGCAGAAACTTCAGGAAAGAACGAAAGGAAAGGAGTGTCTGCCTTCTGTTTGATTATTTTCTCTATTCTCTGACATTCTCTATGCCAGGGGTGGGTGGCCCTTTTCCACCAGGGGCCTCATTCCCTTGAAGGCAATCTGTTGGGGGCTGTATGTCAGTGGGGTGGGTGGGGTCAAAACCAGCAGTGGGTGGGACCAGAGCCCAAAGTAGGTGAGTTGCCCCTTTTCTCCCTTTCTGCCACCCCCTTTTCTTCCTCTTCCTTTCCACCATGGTTAGGAATGGTTCACACAACATGCTAAGTCATGGTTCACATAACATGGTAAGCTATAAAGGGCCTGTTCAGAAGACACCTTAAACCATGGTTTTAACCATGGTGGTTAAGCCAGAAAGCTGGGCCTCATTCAGAAGACACCTTAAACCACGGCTTTAACATAAGAAGTGCCACTCTGGATCAGACCAAGGATCTATCTAGTCCAGCACTCTGTTCACGCAGTGGCCAACAAGCAGGACATGGTACAACAGCACCCTCCCACCCATCTTCCCCAGCAACTGGTGCACACAGGCTTATTGCCTCGAATACTGGAGAAAGCACGCAACCATCAGGGCTAGTAGCCATTGATAGCCTTTGCCTCCAGAAATTTATCCAACCCCCTTTTAAAGCCATCCAGATTGTTGGCCATCACTACGTCTTGTGGTAGTGAGAACCATGGCTTTAACCATGGTGAATAAGGCTTTTTGCTTTATTCACCATGGTTAAAGCCGTGGTTTAAGGTGTCTTCTGAATGAGTCCAATGTTCAGCTCAAAATGCTTAACCATCATGGTTTAGCGTGTTGTCTGAACAGGGCCAATGACTCTTAGCCTAACCTACTTCACAAGGTTGTTATGAGGGTAAAAGGAAGAGGAGGAAGACCATGCAAATTAGTAACACACACGCAAGCACGTGCACACACCCACAACTATTACTTTGTCCGAAGGCTTTGCAGGGAAGGGAGAAATTTGATGCCTGGGGATCACTGACCAGATTAATGGGATCTGCTTGGTTGAGTTAGCACACATGGAGAGATCTGGGAAGCCTATTCTACCTTTTAAATCAGTGTGGTCAACTGTCCCAACTCCTCAACATACAGCTAACTGAGCATGCAAGGAGTGTTCTTTTTTTAAAAGCACATCATCATTTAAAGACCCAGCTGAAGTATGATCTGACTAGAGAGATACTGAACTTGAAATCAACCCTGTGCATATTTACTCAGAGGTAAGCCCCACTGTGTTCAGTGGGGCTTACTCCCTACTCTGCGAGCAAAAGATTGCAGCCTAAAATTGCTTCCCAGCTGCTTCTGTGCCAATGTGATATGGCAAAAATGTGAATGGTTTGCTTGTTTATTTTTAATGCTAATCTCGTCTTTAGATGTGTCTAATTTGGGTCTTCTTTTTAAAATAAGCCTAAGGCTTGCCTATATATATATTTGGGCTGTGATTTTCAAATTAAGAAGAGGAACAAAATTGTAGTACGGAGCTAAAACATTGCAATCTCTTGATTTGCTGTTGTTGCTGTTGTTTGTAAGTTCTCTATAATTCTTTTGTACAACTGCAACACTTTCTCACACACACCAAAGTCTGGGTTCCTGGAATTTCCAAACTGGTGTGGATATGTTTATCTTTTTTCTCCTCTTTGCTTTTAGTTTTTCATTTATTTCATTTGTGAAATGCCTAATAAACTTCATCAAGTGGCATTCTATATAATTTAAAAGCCTAATAAACCTAATGAAATCATAGTAAAAATAACAACAGCATAAAACTAGCAGACATATACAATGCAAAATCTAAAAGCCCCATTGGGTTCAAGTGTTAAAACCACATTGCAGGGATTAAAAGAGTGTATATTAAACACAAATTATTACAATATTTATAAAATCTGGGAGGACAGAAAGCCTAGTGCCTAGAAGATAGTAGTGTAGGTACATGAATCTCAGCCCTAGTCCATCTTCCTGCTCAATGGTAAGAATTACTCTCCCATCTCCACCTGGTCTTCCTCCACCACCTCCTCCCCAGATCAGCCCTTATACAATCCATACCACAAGACTTCCACTCCCAAGGTGATCTCTGCAGAGTGAGTAGTTCTAGTTGGCTAAGTCATAACCTGCTTTGATTGGCATTTACACTAGTAAGTGATCAGTTTGAAATATGGGAGTCTCTGGCAGCCTAGTGCATAGAATCATAGAGTTGGAGGAAACCTCAAAGGTCATGGAGTAGGGCTCTTCTTATGTTCTTAATATCTGCCCTTTTCCAAAGGAGGCTGTTCTGTTGTTAGGTAGCTCATACCACCGGGAAGGTCTGCCTAATATTGTCAAAATCACTTTCTGGTCCATTGATTCCATTGGTTTAGGTCCTTTGCTCTGGCACCCTCCAGACTGAACAACAGAGAACAAATTTGCTTTGTCATCTCTGTGATGACCCTTCAAGCATTTGAAAATGGCTACCCTTTACAACAACCACGGGCTGAGATTCACTGACTGGCCCAAAGTCATCCAGTGAGCTTTATAGCCAAGTGGAGACTAGAACCTAGATTTCGCAAGTCCCACTCCAGTATAACCGCTATACCACATGGCTTTCTCATATTGGCACTTAATTATCTGTTCTTCAGGATGAAGAACATACCCAACTTCTTCAACTCCTCAGAGGACTTGCTCTCTCCTTACCATCTTTCCTGCCCTCCTCTGGGCACAGTTCAGTTGGCCAATATCCTTTGTAAACTGCAATGCCCAGAGCAGGACACAGTATTTCGGATAATACTGTATTATTATTGCCTTACCTTAGTCGTTTGTTTGGTATTTATATTATTATAAGAGCTTTTCTACATATGGCATTTATCATGCAACTAGTCATAGTTGTTTATGGGTTCTTTAGATGATGCCATGACCCTCCAGTTTTGATTCTGTTTTTAAACAACACTTTCGGCAGGTTATTTTAGAGCAGGAAAAATGCAGTTTTTGTTTAGGTGAAAGAAAACATTTTTGTCGATGTGTGTAATTGTGCTATTCCATTATACCACAGTGCCACCTAGGGGTTATGTATTGGAAAAACAGGGAAGGAGGCACTTTTCGTGTAGTGCTCAGATATGAGACAAAACTGAAAGCAGATACAGTGGAGGTAAATCTTTGCGTGCCCACACTCAGAAAGGACACTGTAATGTTGGGGAAAGTGCCAAAAATGGAAGGCCTTCTTTATAAGGGTAAACTAAAGCAGTTAGCATACTTGAGTTGAGAAAACACAAAGACTAAAAGGCAAGGTGAGGTTTCTAAAATGAGGCTTGGCATGGAAGAAGCAGATTTTTCTTTTTCTCCCATAACACTAGAATTCCAGGCCATCCACTGCAATGTATCATCAGTTAATTAAAACAAAGCTGTGCTTCTTCTTTTTAAACATTTTTTTAAAAACACAATGTGTAATTAAGTTATGGAATTCATTGTTGCAGGCTATGATTATGGCTACTAGCTCAGCCGGCTTTAAAGGGGGGATTAGTCAAATTCAGGGGGGAAATTAGTCAGCAACGGTTATTATTAATCATGATGAGAGCAAAACAAAGCATGCATATGCAGAAGGAGTGTACCTCTGGGTCCCAGTTGCTGGAGGAGCGATTGTGGCAGAGGGTTGAGGACATAGGGGAGGATCCATAGTTGAGTAGGAGGTCTCAGGATCATTCCCCGGCTTATCTGGGTAGAACTAGGAAGGAATCCTGGCTGGAACCCTAGTTACCCCCTGCCAATTAGTGGCCTGGTTCAGACAACACCCTAAACCATACTGCTTAACCACAAAATGGTTAAGGGAATGCATTAACCTTTTGTGGTTAAGCAGCATAGTTTTGTGTGTTATCTGAACCAGGCCAGAGTCAACAATTCTGGGCTAAGTAGACCAATGCAGTCCCCTGTGCTCCTGTGCCATTTCATGGCCTCTCACTGTTACCCGTGGGAAAGGGAATATCGGCAGATCCAGGAGGGCTCTTATATTCCGTCCTATCCCAGAGGGTAAGAAAAATCAGTTTCTAAAACGAAGCCCAAACCAAATACGCAACCTGGACATATGCTTGTTTACTCAGACGTCATCCGCAACCCTCCCTCCAGATTAGGGTGACCGCATGGAAAGGAGGACAGGGCTCCTGTATCTTTAATAGTTGTAGAGAAAAGGGAGTTGCATCAGGTGTCGTTTGTATGCATGCAGCACCTGGTGAAATCCCCTCCATCCCAACAGTTAAAGCTGCAGGAGCCCTGCCCTATTTTGTATCTGGACACAGCCCCTGCCCCTCTCCCCGTCATCCCTCAGTCCTCCCGGTGGTATCCCATCAGCCTCTGAAAGTTGTGCTGGCTGTAGCAGAGCAGCCGATGCTGTTTTGGCCACTCTTGCCCAGGAACTCTGTAGCCAGCCGAGATAGCCAACTCAACCCTGCAAAAGAGTCCACTGAGCCCGACAGAGAACATGCTAACCAACGGTTGTGCCGATAGTCAACTTTGCAGGGCGTTGGTCAACTCCGTTGGTTATTTTAAGGGAATAGTCAACTATGGGGTGGTTTTTGCCTGACAGACAACACAATAACCAACTGTTGACTATTTAACCAATGGTTGACTACTTAAACCACCATTGCCTATTTTGTTGTCTGAACTCAGCCATTGAGTAACTACAGAGAACCCCTCTGCAGCTGCCCTTAATGCTAATTTGTGATGGACAGCTAGTGATGCTAACTGGGTCTTTTTTGAGTAGATCATGGGGAAGGAGGCAATCTTGGAGATTTCTGTCTGGCCTTGATGTGAACCAGGTCTTTGTGGCAACGAGAAATCCCAAGAGGTTCTGGCAACTTACCTTTGCTGTGTACAATGGGTCATACTTCACTGTCCTTCCAGGAGGCACTGGGAGCTCCACCCACTAGGAAAGGCTTCCCTCAACTTGGTGCCCTTCAGGTCTTTTGAACTACAACCCCAACCAGCAGGATCAATGGTCAGGGATAATAAGAGTCATAAACCAAAACATCTGGAGGCCATCAGGTTGGGCAAGGCTGCACAAGATAAAGCAATCCTGTAATCCTTTTTTTTTTTTTTTTTGTACATGATTGCTTACCCCAGAACCAAAGTGAGGTTTTGGAAGGCTTCAGCTGATCTTCTCATGGTTAGTTGCTTGGTTTTCACTCCTTGCAACCTCCAGTTCACCCCTTGAGTGTATGCATTTGTTAAAAATGAATGAGTTTCTTTTCCAACAATACAGCGCTCAAAGCGATGTCCTATCAGATTAAAGACAACATTAACAATGCCCAAGCAAACATCTAGCGTGTCCAGATCTAGGCTAAAAGTCTCTTAAAATGACATGGGAGATATTACAGCCACTTACAGCGGTGTATTAGAAAGCCTGAATGCTAGCCAGCTCTCGATGGATCCCAGCAAAACCATTTGGAAAGGAGAAGGCTTCCAAGTGGTGATCGTGAACCCTTTAGAATCATAGAATAGTTGAGTTGGAAGGGGCCACTAAGGCCATCGAGTCCAACCCCCTGCTCAATGCAGGAATCCACCCTAAAGCATCCCTGACAGATGGTTGTCCAGCTGCCTCTTGAAGGCCTCTAGTGTGGGAGAGCCCACCACCTCCCTAGGTAACTGGTTCCATTGTTGTACTGCTCTAACAGTCAGGAAGTTTTGTTAGAGCAGTACAACAATGGGCCCAATGACCTAGGGAGGTTGTGGCCTCTCCCACACTAGAGGCCTTCAAGAGGCAGCTGGACAACCATCTGTCAGGGATGCTTTAGGGTGGATTCCTGTATTGAGCGGGGGTTGGACTCAAAGGCCTTATAGGCCCCTTCCAACTCTACTATTCTATGATTCTATGATTTAGAAGGAGAAGGCCCTCTGATCTCCTGAAGAAAGGAATTCCAAATGAGTTCAGTACCATGCCATTGAATGTTCTGCCTCGGAGACTTTCAGTTCCAATTGCAATCAAAAGGCCGTAGGTATAGGCAGAGCGGTGCCAGGCTTTTGGAAGGCCATTGGGCTAGACACCCTCAATGAATCCCCTCCTCCAGTGCATCTACCTTCTCAGCATCAGCATCACCAGCTGCTCATGCTCCTCACCTTCTTCCTCATCATTGCTGCCATGTGCTTGCCTGATAGGCAGAGAGCCAAGGAGCAAGTAGATGGGGGCATCTTCTGCTCTTTCGTAACACCACTACTGTGGCCTGGGCCAGAGCAAAAGGTGGGTGGACATGCAGGTTGCAATGGTGAAGAGCAGGAGCAGGTCCATTATGCCCCCTGCTGGGGTGTGGGTCCTTGGCAGAGTCCTGACCATGCCAACCCTTGAAGCTGGCTCTGAGATAGATGGGGAGGGGAGTGAAAGGCTGTGAGAAGAGAAAGAAAAGAAGGGTGCAGGAGAAAGGCAAAGGGAATAAATAAGAGGCAGCTTTATCACGTGGGCAGAACTCTCTAGTTCATGGTGAGGAGGAGGATGCTGATGGCTATTTGTTCGATGGTGGATATAGGTGCCTGGCCCACTGCTGAGGTGGAGATCTTTCTGCAGCCATGCATGAGATGCTCAGGGAGTCAAGCAAGGTTGGGTAACTTGTGGCTCCCCAGACACTTTGGCCTATGATTTCCGTCCGCTAGGGTGACCCTATGAAAAGGAGGACAGGGCTCCTGTATCTTTAACGTGTGGCGCAGTGTGGGAAGTGGCAGTTACTGCAGCCGAAACTCTCCCCACGGCCTGAGTTCGAGCCCAGCGGAAGCTGGTTCTCAGGCAGCCGGCTCAGGTCAACTCAGTCTTCCATCCTTCTGAGGTCGGTAAAATGAGTACCCAGCTAGCTGGGGGAAAGGTAACTGGGACTGGGGAAGGCAATGGCAAACCACCCCACTTCAAAGTCTGCCAAGAAAACATCAGCGAAAGCAGGCGTCCCTCTAGGAGTCAGCAATGACTCAAGTGCTTGCACGAGAGGTTCCTTTCCTTTCCAGGAAAGGGAATTTCTGCAGGTGTCATTTGTATATACAGGGAACCTGGTGAAATTCCCTCTTCATCACAACAGGATCCCTGCCCTCTTTTGTATCTGGTCAAGAGGGCAGGGCTCCTGCAAGTTTAACTGTTGTGATGAAGAGGGAATTTCACCAGGTGCTGCATGCATAGAAATGGCACCTGCTGAAATTCCCTTACAAGTGTTAAAGATACAAGAGCCCCCTGTCCTCCTTTCCATATGGCCACCCTACATCAGCTCTAGCCTCCTTTCCATGTGGCCACCCTACATCAGCTCTAGCCTCCTTTCCATGTGGCCACCCTACATCAGCTCTAGCCTCCTTTCCATGTGGCCACCCTACATCAGCTCTAGCCTCCTTTCCATGTGGCCACCCTACATCAGCTCTAGCCTCCTTTCCATGTGGCCACCCTACATGAGCTCTAGCCTCCTTTCCATGTGGCCACCCTACATCAGCTCTAGCCTCCTTTCCATGTGGCCACCCTACATCAGCTCTAGCCTCCTTTCCATGTGGCCACCCTACATCAGCTCTAGCCTCCTTTCCATGTGGCCACCCTACATCAGCTCTAGCCTCCTTTCCATGTGGCCACCCTACATCAGCTCTAGCCTCCTTTCCATGTGGCCACCCTACATGAGCTCTAGCCTCCTTTCCATGTGGCCACCCTACATCAGCTCTAGCCTCCTTTCCATGTGGCCACCCTACATCAGCTCTAGCCTCCTTTCCATGTGGCCACCCTACATCAGCTCTAGCCTCCTTTCCATGTGGCCACCCTACATCAGCTCTAGCCTCCTTTCCATGTGGCCACCCTACATCAGCTCTAGCCACCCTAGTCAATGGTGAGGGATGATGGGAGATATAGGCCCTGGAGCTGCCCACCTGCCTGGCATGCAGAAGGTCCTTGATTGTACCTTTGATGCAAACCTGCATCCCTTTGGGTCCTCTTATTTTAGGGATGTATTTCCTCCTTTTCCAGGGACATGCAAGTGGCTGCCCTTAACCAAACACCCGCTGCCCAATGATAATCTGCAGAATGGGGGCAGAATGACATTACCTTTTGTACTTGTCTCGGGCACAAGTGACGGCGTGAGAAGGCAGCCGAGGGATGAAGTGAGGGTTGGATCTCGTTAGCCGTCTCTATGGGGCCACCGAGCGCAGCTGCTGAGCATGGCTGTCACTCCAGCCAGCAATTTGATTGAAGCCCTTGACACGAACTGTTGGAGAAACTGGCTTCTCTGCAAGGGACCCCAGTCTCATTAGCATCCCTGCTTGTCACTCCACACCAGCTATCTTGGCTAGGCTGTCCCGCGTCGCTTTGGGTCTTCTTATTCACCGGTTCAGCTGAAGAAATTATTAGGCAAATGAGATCAATGCTCAGCTTATTATATGCGCTGAATATGGGTCCTCTCGGCACAGCAGCCAAAATTTGCAAGCCGCACTCCAACATCAGGACTGATCTGTATTAAGCCGACAGTATTGGCCATTTGTCTTTTTCTTTTTCTCTTGTTCAGTCCTGATTGCTGATCTCTGTCCTTCTTGAATATGTGTGTGTGTGTGTTTAGATGAAAGCAGGAACCAAGACGTTCAAATAAAGCTATGGATAGATCTCTTGCAGGAGTGTAGTAGTCAGGGCTATTTGCTATATATCTTGTGGAAGGAGTTTTCTCTCCTCTCAGGCGAACAAAACCTATTTTCTTTCCCGCATAACAAGAGATGGGCCATCTGGGTGATTTCAGAAATAATTGAAAAGAGATGTACAGCGCAATCCTATGCATGTTTAGACAGAAAAAAGTCCTACAACTCCCAGCATCCCCCAGCCAACCAGAAAAAAGTCCTACAACTCCCAGCATCCTCCAGCCAGCCAGAAAAAAGTCCTACAACTCCCATGGTGGCTGAAGAATGCTGGGAGATATAGGACTCCCCCCCCCATCTAACCACACATAGGATTGCACCCCTTAAGGGTTATTGCAAAACGGAGGCTTTGGTTTTTTTATTTAAAAAAAAGTTTGTGTTCAACTGAGTACATCTCTCTGTGTGATCTATATCTGTTTACTTGGAGAAATCTAAAAGTGGTATGTTGGCTATTTAAAAGAAGGAGGAAGGCAAATCTCCTGCTTTTATGAGTTGGGGTGATTGCATCCTGTTTTTATAGGCACAGGGAAGAGTAGGCAGCCGTTGAAAAGAGAAGGGAAATGGCCTAGCCATCATCAGAAGAGGGAGAACGTCCCTACACCAGTTACTAGGGTCTAATTGCAACTGCATGGTTGATTGCTCATTGCTGAGAATTTGGTGTTTCTTTTAAAACCAGGATTTATGTGTATCTTCGGAAGCTTTATCAGTAGTTACCCAGATGAATCATTTATAACTTGGAGAAAAGCCCTGATCCAGTACAATAGGTTTAATAGCAAATAACAGACAAAAGGGTCACGGATTTACTATTGTGGTGGTTGTTCTGAGGATATGGGAGGTGTCCGTTGTTTCTATAGACAAGAAAGAAATCCTTGCAAAATTCCTTTAACTGTGGTATAAATGATATGGACCACCGAGAGATGTGAAATCTGCTGAAATATATCTGAAGGAGCACGTAGTACGAATTATGCCTTTTGCTATACAATGAAAACTGTGGCCTGATCAGCCACGTGCCCCAATGTTGTCCATGTTTCACTGAAGCTGTCCATCTCATGGACGTCAAGACATTTAGCTTCACATGGTGAGGTTCACATTTTCCTTGACTCCCTCGTCTCCCACATTCCCATCTTACCAGCAGAGAAGAGGTGCTGGTGAAACCCTTTGTATGTGAGCTTAGCAAAGAACTTTGCAGCCTTGTAAAACCTGCCTGCCTTGGAAGCCCTGAGATCTTGTGAGCATCTCTGAGTTGGCTTAGATTGAGATACTTCTTATTGCTATGTGTGTGTATTTAACCACTTGCAATGGTGTTGTAACATTACATCAGGGAATAGATCTGTGTTTTTGAGAGGCTTTTGGCAAGATACCCTCAATTTCTCCCTTCCTTCAGTGAGTCTGTCTTCTTACCAGTATATTTGTCAGCTGCTGCTGCTCCTTCTCCCCTTCCTCATCATTGGCACTGCCTCCTTGCTTGGCAGGATGGGCAGAAAGCCAGTGAGCAAATAGGCTGTGGCATCTGTATTGCATCCAGTTCTGGGCACCACAATTCAAGAAGGATGCAGACAAGCTGGAGCGTGTACAGAGGAGGGCAACCAGGATGATCAGGGGTCCGGAAACAAAGCACTATGGGGAGAGACTGAAAGACCTGGGCACGTTGAGCCAGGAGAAGAGAAGGCTGAGGGGACACATGAGAGCACTCTTCAAATACTTGAAAGGTTGTCACAAAGAGGAGGGCCAGGATCTCTTCTCGATCCTCCCAGAGTGCAGGACACGGAATAATGGCCTGAAGTTACAGGAAGCCAGATTCCGACTGGACATCCTGAAAAACTTCCTGACTGTTAGAGCAGTACGATAATGGAACCAATGACCTAGGAAGGTTGTGGGCTCTCCCACACTAGAGGCATTCAAGAGGCAGCTGGACAGCCATTGGTCAGGGATGCTTTAAGGTGGATTCCTGCATTGAGCAGGGGGTTGGACTTGATGGCCTCGTAGGCCCCTTCCAACTCTACTATTCTATGATTCTATGATCTTCTGCTCCTCCTTCTCTGCACCACCATTGTCTGGGCCAGAGCAAGAGGAGGGTGAACATGTGGGTTGCAGTGGAGAAGAGGAGAAGCAGGTTCAGGGGGCTTTTGTTATTAGGCCTCCTGCTGGGGTGTGGGTCCTACACAGATAGTCATCCTTGACACCACACCAGCTCTGGGATAGATGGGAGTGGGGGCGGAGAGAGAGAGGAAGGCTAGGAGAAAGGCTGTGGGAATAGAAAGAAAAGAAGTGTGCAGTATAGACAGAAGAAGGATAAAAAGCAGGTTTAACATGTGGGCTCTCTAGTTCATGGTGAAGAAGCTAGCGGTGGCTCTTCCTTCAGTCTTGGGTAGAGCTGTCTGTGTAGAAGACTTGGCTCCAAGCTGAGATGGAAATCTTGCTGCTGCTGTTAGTTATAATGTGAGATGCTCAGGGAGCAGTGCAGGGCTGGGCAACTTGTGGCCAAGAAGTAGTTTTGGCCTTCATTTGCCTTTAGCCGTAGCCACAATAGTCCATGGTGTAGGCCCTGGAGTTGCCCACCCCTGGAGTTGAGTGTATGCTTGGCATGTAGACGGTCCCAGGCTCAATCCCAGGCATCTCCAAGTAAATGTTTTTGGTAGCAGGGGATGCTAAAGACTTCTTCCTCTCTGAGAGCTGTTGCTATGTAGGGTAGGCAATAGTGAGCTAGATGGACATTTAGTCTGACCTGGCAGACGGACGTTTCCTATGGTTCTTGGCTCATGGACCCAGAGCAACACTGAGTCTTCTGCCTTTGATGGTGGTGATGTCAACGTCCCTCTAGTGTTGTAAGATGAGTTGCTTGGCAGCTAGTGATGCTTTTAAAACCCATCTGCACTGTTCCGCTGATGCTTCCAGCTTCTTGGAGTGTAGCCCATTCATGAATTCATCCCAGCGAAATGAGGTGATGTCTCAAGGACCAGTTTGATTCTGAGGCACACTTCTGCCCAAAGCCACACGGAGTCCCTTTTAATATTGTACATTTTAAAACATCACAGTGCATAATGTAACAACCATCAAACACTGTTGTTCTCTGTCAGTCCATTGAGATAGATCGGATCGGATCGGAGCCAATACATCTTGTCCAACTTTCTCCGTTGGCATTGTCCTGTTCCAGTGTTGGATAAATGGAAGTCCATGGGCTCCAGAGTTCTAATTTAATTTGTTTTTAAAAGCTACACTGAATTCTTGGAGAGCAGAGCCCAAGAGTGTTAAAGCAGAAGAAACAACACCTTGTAGATGAGCTGAGGGGACTCTTTGGCTCTTCGCAACCGTATCTGACGCACACTTGATGGGAATGTTGGAAAATGTCTTCCCTGTGGCCATGCCTAAGATACGGAGCTCTTTAACCGGGGTGGGGGGACATAGCTCAGTGATGGAGCATGTGTTGTTCACACAGGAGGTCTCGGGTTCAATCCCCCATATCTCCAGGTAGGGCTAGGAAAGAATCCTGCCTGAAACCCTGGAGAGCTGCTGCCAGTCCGTGTCGACAATACTGGGCTAGATGGACCAGCTTCCTATACTCCTATGTGTCTAACATCCTCTTTATTGGTCTTTTTTTTTTGCCTTTGGAAGATGCATTAATTCCAGCCGATGATTTTAAAAGCTACCTGGTTAAATTGCATGATGCTTTTTTCATCTTTTTTTTTTTAAATAGCTTTTGTTTTGTCTCTTCATAATTTTGTCTTAATATACGTGTTTTTTATGAATGGGAGCGCCAACGAAATTTTACAGTATGAAGTGGTGGTCCCTCTTCGAGAATCTGGGCGCTCTATTCTGTACCCTCTCCCCCATTTGCATCTTGAATAGCTCCTTTAGAGTTCTGACTGAAACCCAGAGCAGACTCACTGCCCCACTGACATCGGAGTCACCAGCCTCCACTGGACCAGCACCTGTCTGTTGCCACTGAATAAGCACTGAGCTGGATAAATTGTGATCAGGCTCAGTATCACACAACTTGCTATGTTCATTTTTAGGCATTTGCTTTAACACACACACACACACACACCACACAAAATTGCCAATTTTGCAATGCACCCACCTATCAACCTACCAACCCACCCACCCCAAAGCAACTTGAACGTGGGGGTAATATCTGAAGAGCGAGTTCTGTGACAAGGGCCGGTGCCAGACTATTTTGCACCCTAGGCAAGGTGAGCTACTTGTACCCCACCCACCCCCAAACATTGCCAACTTCGATTCAGCTGTTCAAGAAGAGTTTCTGAACTACTATATCTTCCTTTTATTATGTTTTTTTCTTAAAACAGCAAATTTGTATAAAACTATGACAATTAAAAGGCAGTACTGCTGCGCCCCTCTGAGGTCTGCGCCCTAGGCGGCTGCCTAGTTGGCCTTATGGTAGCACCGGCCCTGTCTGTGACCCTCTTCCTGGCCCTGGCCCTCTTCACACCGTCTCCCTTGAGCAGCGAAGATCTCTCTTTCACACTTCCTGTGGTGGGTTGTTTTCTCCTATCAAGCAGGTTCATTTTGCAAGTCGGGACAAGACTTTTACTACCCGGTGGAGCATGCAATGCCTGCTGTCTCCTGCTAACGCTGAAAAGTGCAAGCTGAGACTTCTTTTCTTTTCTTTTCCTCCCCCCCCCCCCATTTTTAGTTTTTGTCTTTCCAGAAGAGAAACAGATCCTGGTATGAGAATCAGGGGGGCCTTGAGAAAGGGATGAGGTAGGGATGAGAAGGGGCCTACAAGGCCATCGAGTTCAACTCCCTGCTCAATGCAGGAATCCACCCTAAAGAATCCCTGACAGATGGTTGTCCAGCTGCCTCTTGAAGGCCTCTTGTGTGGGACAGCCCACAACCTCCCGAGGTAACTGGTTCCATCGTCGTACTGCTGTAACAGTCAGGAAGTTTTTTCTGATGTCCAGCCGGAATCTGGCTTCCTTTAACTTGAGCCCGTTATTCCGTGTCCTGCACTCTGGGAGGATCGAGAAGAGATCCTGGTCCTCCTCTGTGTGACAACCTTTTAAGTGCTATCATGTCTCCCCTCAATCTTCTCTTCTCCAGGCAAAACATGCCCAGTTGTTTCAGTCTCTCTTCATAGGGCTTTGTTTCCAGACCCCTGATCATTCTCGTTGCCCTCCTCTGAACACGCTCTAGCTTTTCTGCGTCCTTCTTGAATTGTGGAGCCCAGAGAGAGAACCAGCCAGAACTCTAAAAGGAGCTATCTGAAGTGCTGAACCCATCCCCCAAATGGAATATAGGAAAGGAAAGGAACCTCTCGTGCAAGCACTGAGTCATTACTGACGCTTGGAGGGGCGCCAGCTTTCGCTGACATTTTCTTGGCAGGCCTTATAGCGGGGTGGTTTGCCATTGCCTTCCCCGGCTGTTATTACCTTTCCCCCAGCTAACTGGGTACTCATTTTACCGACCTTGGGAGGATAGAAGGCTGAGTGGACCCGAACATAGGAAGTAGCTTAATATTGAGTCAGAACCTTGATCCATCTAGCCCAGTAGTGCCAACTCTGTCTGGCAAGGTTTCAGGCAGGATCCTTTCCCAACCCTACCTGAAAATACTGGGGATGAAACCTGGCACCTTCTTCTGGCAGAGCAGGGGCTGTGCCAGTGACCTACTGCCCCTCCCCTGTGAAACCCAGAATGGATTCACCACCCCACCAAAATAGAAGCCACCAACTTTCACTAACATCATGCAAGTTCATTAGGAAGCATTGAATCTATGGTGGAATAGCCTTGCGGTCCTCTAAGGCAGGGGCATCCCAGTCTGGCACTCTGGGTTTCTCCATGATAGCTGTGCCCTTTTCCCTTTGACCACTGATTGTCAAAGCCATTAATGTGGGTTCAAATCCACCCTTTAGGGCATGTCCCTGTAATTATGTAGTGGTCCGGATGAGTTAGCCCTTAACGAGGCGTAGTGTTCAATCACTGAGCTTTTTATCAGGAGTGCGGGTTTCTGTTCCTCATGCACATTTGAGAACCTTCATGAACCCATCTGTGCTCCTTCTCCTCAAACTAGAGCCACCACTATGCTCTTTAAAGGCTAGAAATGTCCAGTTCCTACGTTCTCTTTGACCCCTCTGAACATGTGAACAGAAGATTCTTTCAACTGTGTGAAGGATTCATTGAATCTCCTTTAAATGGCTTTCCCAGAGAGAGAAAGGGAGGGAGCTCTTCAGAGGGGAATATTTGGGCTACTTTGTGACTTCATCACGTGGACAACAGTCAGGCCCATAACCGACTCTCCAGGCACAAGTACGGGCGGAATCCTGGGAGATCTGTAATTTATCTCCAGAACTTTTTGTTGGCCCACTTTTGCTAAGAAGGTTGGTTATAACCTTGCCAGTGCTTATATTTTGAATAGACATCACAGAAGAGGCATGTTTTTTCATTGCCTTCTAATTCTACGTCTTGAGAAATATTTTGCAACTCTTCGGGGTCTTAAATCCTTGCCTTTGCTGTCCCTGCTTGTACGGTCTGCACAGAGACGTATACCAAAGAGATCTCGGAGACCTTCCCAGATTCTCATCTTCTAAATGAGGACAGTTATATCTCTGTTAAACCGTGGAGGGCTGATAAAAGCAGCATTCCGAAGACATGGCGTCTCCACCCTTGATAGCACTTTTTTTTTACCCTGTGCACTCTGCATGGTCAGCTATATTATAGCAAAGTGGTCCCCCTCCTCCTCCACCAGTGATAGGAACTGATGTTGGAACAATGCAGAGCCAATTTAAGGGAGGGGGGGGGAGAGAAGGCAGTCAGAAGGTGAAGGTGGTCCGAATGGCATTTTTCCCCATTGTCCCCTTTTGCACATTCCATCACCTCTCTCAAAATCTGAGAACAGAGATGAGGCATCCCAGTAACGCCTTGGGGCCTGAGTGGAAGCTGAGAGAAGACAGTTGCAGATAGTGGTGATGGCAGCCAAGGAACAGATGCCGTATTAGGCTGAGGGCTGACACTTAACCTTCTGGTGCCAGCGTTTGGGCTACGGCTGATAGCTGCTACGATCACAGACTTGTCACTGACATATGGCTGCAGCTAGGAGCCTTGTCATCCTTGGGAATGGCAGGGGAGAGATGCCTTTGCTTTATTTGTCATGGGTCAGGTGTGCTGACGTGCTTCTTATTTCGGGAGAGCCCGTAGCTCAGTGATGGAGCACGTGCTTTGCAACTAGTGTGAACAATTGTGCATCTCCCCCCTTCAAAATAAAATAAAAGAGGACACACCTTACCTCAAAACAAACAAACAAAAAGTGGGCAAAAAGAAGGCATTGATTTGCATAATTTTTGCATATGCTAATTGATATGCATGGCTACAAATTTAGAAAGCATTATTATAACCCAAATAAAATAGTAGGTAGGGACAGTGGGAATCTCGTTCATCCATTCATGCACGTCACTAATTAGATGACGAGGCATTTGGCTATTTAGGTTGGGATTTTTCAATCCATTTCATCTTTTTAGGGGGTGACCAACCCCCCAGATGGCCTGTCCATCCGCTTTAGGTCAGTCATTATTGGTGCGTGTAATGAATCTGTTATTCAGACCCAAAAGGTATCTGAAGCAGGAAGGTAATCGTCACGAGCTTGACCACATGTCCCCAAAGATGGTACCTGGGGAGTCAGTCCGGTAGGTTTCTGTTGGGTCTCTACATGCCACTTGCAGAGATCTTCCATCACCACATAAAAGTCACTGCCAAGCGAGCTAGATGTATGTCTGCACCGCAACAGACTCACTGTGCTTGGGAAATCGGTTTAAATTTACCAGTTTTAGGGGTGTGTGACACGGTCCTAACTCAGCCGAGTTGTTAGACTCGTTGCCCGGTGGGGCCACATGGATGCGTAGGACCTATACTACTGGTGTCACCCCAGTAACTAAGAGAGTCATAGTTATTCCCACCATTTACCTGTGCTTCATTGAATTTCTTCACTTTGACATTCAGAGCACTGGGCAGAAATCACATCACGTCAACACCTGCCGTGGGCCTTCACGCCTAAATTGTGCAGTTCAATGAGAAAAAAAAGATGGGCTTTGCACTGGAGGTTCCATCAACTCCAACCACTAGGTAATGCCATTGGGCTTCAATTGACATCACCTAAGATTAAGCTCCGGCTTTGCTAACATGAGGGCTGTCATGTTTCTCTGCACTTCTGCTCTATGAGGACTCTGGTATCAGTGTGTTTTGCCTAAGGCAAGAGGCAAGATCAGAGATACAGGCAGCCTTTGTGTTTTCAGAAATGGATTAGCCATGGCTTCTCTTTCCCAAAATGCATTGCTAGGTATTTATTTATTATTTATTTAGAATATTTATATACCTCTCCCCATCCAAAGATTTTGGAGCGATGAACAGCAAACAGAATAAAAGAATAAAGACACCATATTAAAACGCCATAAGTATAATGTGATATCTGCCATACCCACCACTGACTTCATTCCATCTACGTATTTCTATTTTGGATTGTAGCTATCTAAACAGCAGACCTCGTGGCCACAACGTCTTGCCAATTTTTTGGACTTTTCTTCCCCTATCCTTTGCATTGTGTACCACCTACCCTGATGAAGAGCTCTGGAGAACTCAAAAGCTTGCACACTTCGGGGGAATCTTGCTTGGTCCTAATGGTGGTATTGCCCAACTGTGGTCTTTGGTGTTATAACTTAAATGGAAGTGCACCATTGTGGGTGACAGTCTGTCCTTTGCCTGCCCATGTGCTGTCCTGCTACTCACTGTTGATGGGCAGCTTCAAGGCTGTCCCTCTCCCAGTTTCTTAGGGTTCTTTATCTCTATGCCAGGCTTGGACAAGACAGCACTTCAAAGAGAGAACTGTCCTCTGATAGCCCTCCAAAGAGAAGCCTGTCATCTATAAAATAGGACACATGCCCACCGTATTTTCAAGCAGTAAGTCTGAGCTTCAGCCCCTAGGGTCCTCAGTTGAAAGATCTTGGGTTGCAGCCAGGTTGAAAGAGTCTGCAGCCAGGGTCCAGCCCATCAGTGTTGACCGGCGTTCCTCAACTTGATGCTCTCCACTTGTATAAGACTGCAGTTCCCAGCATCCCCCCTCCCCCAAGATCTGGCCTCACAGTCGTGTGTTGTGACAGCCATGCATTATGCAGAGACTTCATATTAACCTCCCATTGCAGACAATGTCTCTTTGAATGCTGAGATTATTTCTAATGCATAAGGACAGGAGTTGGCAAATTAGCATTTACATTGGCACCTCAAGTCAGGGTTGCTGCCATCCAAGAAGCATAGATTTCCAGGATTGCAAACCAGGATCAAACCACAGCTTGGAATCCTTGTTTATAGGAAACAGTTAAACCACAATCCCTAATTTGGACGTCACGAGGAAACTGCTTTGAGATTTTTTAAAAAATAATGAAAATAATAATAATAATATGGTAAGCAGTATATAAATCTATTAAAATAATGGGCCTGTTCAGACAACACACTAAACCATGGTTAGGCCACTAACCCCTTTGCAGCAAATGGTTAGTGTGTGTGTTTAAACTGTGGTTATGTAGTCACCATGGTTGGGCATGTTTCAGATGATGCACTAAGTTATGGTTCACATGATAGATGAAGCTATAATGTTTAGTTCAAAATGCTTAACAACCATGGCTTAATGTGTCATCTGAATAGAGCAAATGAATAATAACACAAAGTGACATGGAATAATGGGCTCAAGTTACAGGAAGCCAGATTCCGTCTGGACATCAGGAAAAAATTCCTGACTGTTAGAGCAGTACAACAATGGAACCCATGACCTAGGGAGGTTGTGGGTTCTCCCACACTAGAGGCCTTCAAGAGGCAGCTGGGCAACCACCTGTCAGGTATGCTTTAGGGTGGATTCCTGCATTGAGCTGGGGGTTGGACTCGATGGTCTTGTAGGCCCCTTCCAACTCTACTTTTCTATGATGTTATGATTCTATGAAAGTATGGTTGAACAAAGCAGGGAATCTCCATGGGCTGGGGAAAGAGTGCTGCTTGATCATCCTTACCTATGGAGCTGTCCAAGGTACTGAATTCCTTGACGATAACAGTGGTATCTGCTAGCCTGCAGTTTAGAGGAATCACCACCCCACTGAGCACTTTGCTGCCATCTTTATGGTGCATCAATCCATCTTAGCGTGTCCACTCAGCCGCACCACCTTCTTGGCTGTCTGTCTGGTCACACTTGGCAGATCAAATGTCTATCAACAGGCTCCTGCCTCATCTGGTCCATGGCTGGGAAGGTCTCACCATTGTTCACCTTGCCTTGTTCTTCTATCTGCTTCACATGAGTTGCTCGAGTGACCACATTCACTCGAGGTGTTTCTGCCAATGGCAGAGACTTCTCTTTCTTGCCACAGACTTTAACCGGCATTCCATCTTCGCATTCTTAAAACAGTTGACTGGTTCGCCTCGTTTGTGTTTATTTGTTGAAAAAAGATGAATGAAGCCTACTCACCCTTTCGATTGCAATGGTGTCCTTCTGCCACATGGTGCCCTTCATATGTGTTGGACTGCAACACCCAGAATTCCTAGCTATTGGCTATGCTGGCAGGGGCTAATGGGATTTGTAGTCAAAACTTCTGGAGGGCACCGGGTTGCCTACCTCCATATCATAATGTCTTGAAGGGAGCTGCTAAAGAAGGAAGCATTTCCTGGCGCACTGAGGGTCAAGGGTGCAAGAGGGTTTAATTTTTTTTAACCCACTTCAAATTGTGTCTGAAAACAGTCCAAGAAATCATTTTAGAACAAGTGTGTGATTTCTACCTGGCCCTGTAAATTGGCTTACAAATGCCCAGTGATTTGGGGTCCCTTATAAGAGATATTGCCAAAGTTTCTTGGGAGGACTAGATGTGAATTCTGGGGGCTTCTGCAGCCTGCCCACTTCAAAATGAGATGCAGGCCCCCCCAATCCTTCCCCATCTCAAATTAAAATCTGACCTGGAGAAGGAGAAGAAGAATGCCCACAAATGGCAAAGACGCCCTGATTGTTTTCGTCTGCCATCAGCTCCCAAATGGTAAAACACACGTCTCTCCCGGATGCTTGCGGATTTCTAAAGAAGCTGCTTGCGATTCCTTATGTTAATAGAAGGGAAACATTTCAGCAGTGCCAGCTTTCACAAACTAAGCTGCCTCTTCCCCACTCTGGCTTGGCATGATGGCATTTTTTGTTTCGTTGGCCCAGATAAGCCCATTATAAGCATGCGACATGAACAATCAGACCTCCACAGGGAAAAGATGAGACTAGATCAGCCTCAAGCTGCCCCCTCCAGATGTGTTGGACTACAGCTCCCAGCATCCCCCTCTCTATTCCATAGACAGAAGTTGACCAAACCAGCAGTTGATGCCTCCATTGCACCAGTGGTTAGCAAGGTGAGGTTAACCTAGAATCATAGAATCATAGAATAGCAGAGTTGGAAGGGGCCTACAAGGCCATCGAGTCCAACCCCCTGCTCAATGCAGGAATCCACCCTAAAGCATCCCTGACAGATGGTTGTCCAGCTGCCTCCTGAATGCCTCTAGTGTGGGAGAGCCCACAACCTCACCAGGCAACTAACCTGAGGACAGCAGGTTAGTTTAGAGATGACAGTGCAGCCTGTGCATTGCACATACAGCTCTATGCCCCAACGTCTTGCTGCTACTCCCTTCCCAGCATCTGCTCCCAGGCTTCAGGACTCTCACTACCCACCACTTCTATTTACAGGCATTACAATGGGGACGTACATGCAACACTCAGTGGTTGTGTGTGGCTTGCTGTTGAACACTGGGTTGTTTGTTGAACCATGGCTTAATGTGTTGTCTGAACCCAGGGTAGCTTGTTAACTATGTAGTGTGGATTGTTAACCACCCTGAACAACCCAACAACCAGCCATGGGTTCACAAGGTGGCTTGTTCGAGGAAAAATAAGCCACAGTGCATGGTTAACAAGCTGAAAATATCCTGGGTTCAGACAACATGCTAACCCACAGTTCAACAACAACCCACACTCGACTGCTGAGTATTGGTTAGTGTGTTGTGCAAACCCAGTCAGTATTGGCTGTTTTATTTCTGACACCTTACCTAATGATCCTTCTTGGCATAGAATCCTTGTCATGATTGCATTTGTTCCTGACGATTTATCTTGCAGTGCATGCTGGGGAGGGTTCCCCTTCACACCTCCTACCCCAGTTGGAAACCTGTTCATGGATCCCAGTTTTGTCAGTGGAAGGCAAAATAATAATAATGGTGCGCTAATTCCGATGCCAGCTGTGTGACACCACAGCTACCTAATTGGTAGCTATTATGTGTTGTGTCTAAGCATTGCTGCCTGTGGGCGCACATTTGCTGCATGTAATGTGAATGAGTCTGCTCTGGAAATTCAGGCAAAACATCGGGGGTGAATCCATTAGTAATAGGCTGCCTTGTAAAGGGTGGGATTGGGACCAGAACAAAGCTGAGTTTGCTGCATTAGATGGAGAAATCAACTGGTATTGTCCACAACTAACAGGTGTCATTACTGTTGGTGGTGGTGGGACTTGTAAGAAGGTGCTCAAGTCTGCAGACTTATACCCATTTACCTGAGAGTAAGCCCCACTAAACTCATTGCTACTAACTTCTGCACAGTCACGTACAGGTTTGTGCTTTAGTGGCATGACCCTCTGCATGTTTAGACAGAAAAAAAGTCCTACAACTCCCAGAATCCCTCAGTCAGACACTTGCTACCAAAAAGACTTTAAAATTGCAGCCATGCTGACACGTGTGTGTGTGTGTGTGTGTGTGTGTGTGTGTGTGTGTGTGCGAAGATAATTAAAATGATTACGTTGCTGGAGCATCCCCCCTACGAGGGAAGGTTACATCAGCTGGGATTGTTTAGCTTGGAAAAAAGGAGGCTAAGGGGAGACAAGATAGAGGTGTACAAAATTATGCATGGTATAGAAAATGTGGATAGGGAGGCATTTTTCTCCCTCTCTCAAAATACTAGAAGGGGTCATTCCATGAAGCTGATTGGTGGGAGATCCAGGACAAATAAAAGGAACTCCTTCTTCACACAGCGCAAAGTTAAATTATGGAATTCACTACCACAAGATGTAGTGATGGCCACCAATCTGGATGGCTTCAAAAGGGGGTTGGATAAATTCCTGGAGGCGAAGGCTATCAATGACTACTAGCCCTGATGGTTGTGTGTTATCTCCAGTATTCGAGACAGTAAGTCTGTGTGCACCAGTTGCTGGGGAACATGGGCAGGAGAGTGCTGTTTCACCATGTCCTGCTTGTTCATCCCTGGCCAATGGCTGGACTAGATGGACCCTTGGTCTGATCCAGCATCAGGGCTCTTCGTATGATCTTATGATTAATAGGAAGGATTTTAGCACCTTTGGTACATTACTAGCCCAGCTGGACATGCTGGCTGAGGAATGCTGGAAGTTGTAGGACTTTTTTTTCTGTCTGAACATGCATAGGATTGCAGCCTAAAACTGTTAAACAAATCTCAAGTTTATTTATTTATTTATTTATTATTGCATTTATATCTCGCCTTTTTTCCTCCAAGGAACCCAAGGCAGCATACATAATCTTCCTCCTCTTCATTTCTATCCTCACAATAACAACCCTGTGAGGTAGGTTGGGCTGAGAGTCTATAACTAGCCCAAAGTCACCCACTGGGTTTCCATGGCCGAGTGGGGACTAGAACCCGGATCTCCCAACTCCCAGTCCAACACATTAGCCACTACGCCACACTGTCTCTCATTAATGACCTATCATTAAGTGTTCACAGGCTGCTATTGGTATATACTTTAGGGATACGTCAAAGGAAAGATGCATTATGTTCCTAATCTAGTTAGATCTCAGTTAACATTTAAATAGTAAATTAGTGAAAGAGAGATGTCATTCCCTCTATGACAAATTGGATTAGAAACAGTCAAATACAGTGTGTGTGTGTGTGTGTATCTCTCTGTGTATATATCAATATCTATCAAATCAACTCACTTGGTTCTTTCTCCCACTTTATTTCTACCTTGAACCCTATTCCAATGGAAATGGATATTATCCATTATTAGAATCTCATTTTTCATTCAAAATGTTAATCCTACTACGTATTGATTATATTGGGTCAAATTGTAACGTACAAGTATTTATCCAATTTCTGCAATAAACGTATTACAAGTGCAACAAATTAAAAAGAAAAGAAAGGGGACCTTTACTAGGTGACAGGATATTTGAGTTATTAGGAACATAGGATGCTAAGCTGCCTTATACCAGGTCGGACGTCTTATTCATTGACAGTGCCGGCCCTACCTTTAGACAGAGTGAGTCAATCATGTCAGAGTGGCAACCTCCTAGCTGTTCCTCCTGGATTCCCCGGCTATTCTGCTCTGTTGGAGGACAGAACTACGTGTTGTTGTTGTTGCATCATTTATATCCCACCTTTTTTTCCTCCAAGGAACCCAAGGTGGTGTACATAATCCTCCTCCTCTCCATTTTATCCTCACAACAACAACCCTGTGAGGTAGTTTGGGCTGAGAGCCTGTGACTGACCCAAAGTCATCCAGTGGGTTCCCATGGCCAAGTGGGGACTAGAACCCGGATCTCCCAACTCCCAGTCCAACACTTTAGCCCCTACACCACACTGACTCTCACAACCTGGCATTTCCATCTTTAATACCTTCTATTCCCCAGCTCAGTTTACACTCCTGGGGAATTCCACCTGCTTCTCGAGGTCCTTCAATTCCAGTACGTGGGTGAGAGAACAGGACAAGCTGCTCTCGTATAATTTAGTTCAATAGCAGAATTTGAGATTTCCAGTCCCTCTTAGCCCTTCGACCGAATCGTAGGGGGCAACTTTGCACTGAACTTAAAAATAAAAGCAAAGCTTGGATAGTGCCTCTGCCCCATAGCACTTTCTATGCTGGCTGGTGCCAGGGAACAGGATCAAACCTTCTTTCATCCGACGTGATCTCCAGCGGTTGCATAAGAAGAGCTTGGGCACGAGGCAAAAGGTGAGGCGGTTTGATACAAAGCTCTGCTAGGAGCCACCCAATGGCTTGAAGGTTCAAAAAGCAGCAGGAAGGAAAACTCACACACTCCAACAGCCTTTTAAGATGGCCTCCACAAAGACATCTCACAGGCTTTAAAATTGCAACCATGCTGACACCTGGGGGAGCAGGGAATAATAGGAAGGGTTTTAGTGCCCTTGATGTACCGATGCCGTGAAGCAAGTCCATTGCTAGCCCAGTTAGAAAGGGTTGTGTTGGCAACAGGAGAAAGCTAAGACTGCAGAAGGAAGGCAATGGACCTTATTTATTTATTTATTTATTTATTTATTACATTTCTATACTGCCCAATAGCTGAAGCTCTCTGGGCGGTTCAGAAAAATTAAAATCATAGTAAGACAATCAACAGGTTAAAAGCACAAATACACAATACAATATAAAAAGCACAACCAGAATAAAAACCATGCAGCAAAATTGATATAAAATCAAAATACAGAGTTAAAACAGTAAAATTTAAATTTAAGTTAAAATTAAGTGTTAAAATACTGGGAGAATTAAAAGGTCTTCAGCTGGCGACGAAAGGAGTACAGTGTAGATGCTAGGCGGACCTCTCTGGGGAGCTCATTCCACAACCGGGGTGCCACAGCAGAGAATTGCATGGATGTTGGAGGAATCCATTTGGGGGATGCAGATCAATGAGTTTTCGTCAGCTTAGCCCCCAGAATTTGTTCCATTTGGTCTGACTCAGTCTGCAGCAATTTGGGCTGATGAGCGGATTTTCCATATTTTTCAATTCGTGCGAGTGATGGCCACAATTTCCGTAAATTTCAGTTGCACTTTGCACAAATCCCTATTTGCGTGAATTGTAGTCCCAGCCACCACCACCCCAAAGCCATGAAAAGCCAGCAGAGTTTGGAGAAAACCCACAGCGTGGCTTGCGAACGCAACCTGAGTTGGGCGGACAGCGGAACTCCACTGAGCCCCCAAAGGGCAGGATTTCCAAACGACAGACATCCCCCATTGACCCTCACCAGAGAAAGGTCCACTGAGATCGTCCTGATGATTGCCACCACATCACCCAGATGTTTCCAGGGGTTGTGCTCAATAGCCTGTGCAGATTTCTTCACGAGTGTATCACATGGCGGTTGCGCTCGCCCCGCATTTTGGAAGCCGTCGCCAGAACTCCGCACCACCTACGCATGTCCCGATGTGGGTAGTGACTTTTGAGTCACAATTTTGCCCTTTTGGTTTGTTTGTTTCGTTTCGTTGGAAATGGGCTTTGTTTTGCATTGCAAAGAGTACAACTGTGTTATTCACAAGGCATTCCTACGGTTCTGGGAAAACAGGAGTGAATCAGATAAACAAACCAGGAAGAAATATGGAGCCACATTTCAAGCCAGACAGTGGGGACTGATGGTTCCAATGTCAGTGGTGTAGAGAATCCGCTTAGAGCTATCCAAAATGCTTTCAACTAGCCCAGTATCATTGCCACTAAGTGGCAGCAGCCCTCCAAGGTTTCAGGTAGGATTCTTTTCCTTGCCCTACCTAGAGAAGCTGGGGATCGAATCTGGCACCTTCCACAAGCAACGCAGGGGCTCTACCGCTGAGCTACGGCCCCTCCCATTAGGCAACTGTATGTAGAGAAGCAGGTCAGCATCTGGCTCCATGGCCAGCAAATGCGAAAGCGAAAGGAGAGAGCCTTCCATATTCATGCAGGCAGAAGATCAAACAAGACAGGGTCCCAGCTCCCTTCGCACAGCCAGGTTCATGCATTGATGTATGCTCAGGGCTACCGTAGATCCATTTTTATCAAACGCTCCAAATGGCTCCAGGGTTAGACACAGAGGTGAAGAAGAAGGCTGTTTATGTAGTACAACGTGCTGTGCCATCGTAGGGTGAAGCAGAGTTTTGCCCTCAGCTCTTGGCTGGGTTTTGGTTTAGTTGGTTTTTTAATGTCTGTCGAAGTCTTGGCAGCAGAAGCAAGGGTATGTGGGTGGGTGTTTTAATGTTATCTGTAGGGCTTCACTGGGGTAGTTGTCATTCCAACTGAAATGGAATCAGTTACCTAGGGAGGTTGTGGGCTCTCCCACACTAGAGGCCTTCAAGAGGCAGCTGGACAACCATCTGTCAGGGATGCTTTAGGGTGGATTCCTGCATTGAGCAGGGGGTTGGACTCGATGGCCTTGTAGGCCCCTTCCAACTCTGCTATTCTATGATTCTAGAGGTCTTGATTAGAGAAATCCACCCAGAAGCAACTGATGCTTGAGCCCTGGGCCAGGGCCAGAAGGATTTCTCCTGGCTGCTGTGGCTGAGCAAACTTCCGAACAGTGGAAGCTGGCAGCTTCGATCTCACTGGCATAGTGAATCCATTCCAGGTTCCAGTCAGAACCAGTCAGAACTCTAAAGGAGCGATCTAAAGTTCTTCCACTCCTTTAGAGTTTTGACTGAAACCCGGAGCGGATTCACTGCTGCACTGGCACCGGAGGCACCCACCTCCCACTGCTTCCGAGGCCCTTGCATCAACAGCAGCGTTCCAGGACTTGCGTCTCCAGAAGAGGAGCCTGACAGCACACAATCCCAAAAAAGGCCTTGCTCATTTTGGGGGTGATAGGTGAAGCTACAAAGAGACCTGCTGAAGTCCCTTGAGCCCAGGGATGGCCCGAGGCATTTCAAATCAAATGACAATTTGGGAGACCTTTCCATTCCACCACAGAAGTGGACGGTACTCTGGCAGTTGGATCTGACTTCAACGCTGGCAATGTGATAGCATCCTCCGCTATGCCTGAGGGCAAGCAGTCCAGTTTCGGGGGTGCAGGACAGACATCAAAGCCCCTGAACTCTTCCTTCGGATGGTTATTTATCTCTAAACTGGACGTGGATTGGGCAGCCCTTTAAACAGAGGATGTCTTCAAAACAGAGGACAATCCTCTGTAAAAGAGGAGAGCTGGTCACCTAGCTTTGATGATGATGGCGACGGTGACAACAAGGAGGCCTTGCACCAAAATCTCTTCCTAACAGAAGTTCCAGCCAGCCATGACCTCCTCCAAGACACTTCATTACATACAGACATGGCCCAGTGTTTTTTATTTGTTTTCCAACTTTCAACATTCTGTCACTTACTGAGCATCCTCAGTTCTCATTGTTCCTTTGGGGAAGGTTGCCTCCCCAAGACTTTCATCTTTAAGACAGTTTATTTGCCCTTCTGCAAACCTCACAATACCTCCAAGCAGGACAAGATCTCCTTTCTGTTTCTCACTGTCCTCATTTTGGTTCCATTTCTGTCGGCACTCACCACCTCTGTTTTGCCTCCTGTTAGGAGTTGTTATCGTTAAATTTGTGGGTGTTTTTTTAATTATTATTGTAAACTGCTTTGGCAGGCATTCTCGCCAAAAGGCGTCCTATAGATACAGCAAAGGAAGGAAGATATTGTAAAGGTTTCTTTTCTTTTCTGCCCCCTTTCCTAGCATAGCTGACACTGTGAAAATAAAGAGCAGAGAAGGCTTAACTAAACTTTCAAGTAAGCCAGTTTTTATTAAAGAAAAACTGAATGGGCATAATATTCCACATTTAGGGCAGTGGGGCTTTGGAACAAGTGCAGTGAGCGAACAAGATCTCTACGGACTTCTGATATTTGCGTCTGTGTGCAGTCAGGAGGATAATGAAACACCGTGTTTCTTTTTTCGGGAATGCCGGGCGATAAATATAGATTGAAGAAATCGCTCGCTTTCTCCCACCACCACCAAATGTTTCCTGGGGGAGAAGTGATCAGCATGTTTTGGTCAGAACATAAACAGAATGGCTTGGGAAAAAAAAAACCAAAAGAAAACCTGTCACACATTTATTATACTTATTTTAGTAACATCTTCTGTCTTAGGGAGAGGGAGAGTCTTTTTTTCAAAACTTTGGGTGGACTTACAATTTTTTAAAAAACTGTATTTCCTTTGCTCACGGGAGGGGTGCCTCTTTCAGCTCAAGAGACAAATCCTATTCCGGAGAAGATATCCGGGGCAGCATTCCAGTGGAAGACGAGGCCAAAGGCAAATGAGGCAGAGCCAAAAATACACACCAAAAATACCAGCATATTGCAGCTTCAAGCTCTTACTGCCAGGACTTGAGCCATCGGAGAGGCGTTCCAACCTTTTAGAATGGGGAAACGCTGCACAAAAGCCCAGGAAGTCATCGAACAACCGATGATCAGTGGAGTGGGGGGGGGTGGCCCTGTGGGGAACCTTGGAGGGGCAGATTGGGAGCCCCAGAGGTCCACCTCCGGGGTTGCAGCCAGGGCCCCGGCATGTGAACACTGGAGATCTTAGAATCATAGAATCATAGAATAGCAGAGTTGGAAGGGGTCTACAAGGCCATCTAGTCCAACCCCCTGCTCAATGCAGGAATCCACCCTAAAGCATCCCTGACAGAGGGTTGTCCGGCTGCCTCTTGAAGGCCTGTAGTGTGGGAGAGCCCACCACCTCCCTAGGTAACTGGTTCCATTGTCATACTGCTCTAACAGTCAGGAAGTTTTTCCTGATGTCCAGCTGGAATCCGGCTTCCTTTCACATGCTTTTCTGAGATTTTAACCGCCCAGCTGCATGTCTGCTTTCACAGCTGTACAAGGGTTGCAAACTTGCTTTTTAAAAAAATGAAAGCAGACATTCTGATGGAACGCTCAGTGTTTTGCATCCTGTTCTTGTGGACTTGTGTCTACTAGCAGACTGTGGGGTTCGCCAAACTGTGGATGTTCGGGGAAATAGATCTCCGTGCGTTCTGATACGAACTCACCTGGGCTGCATCTCCCGCACTAATGTGAGGATCAGAATTTAGTTCTCCGCTGGATTCTGTGCTTCTCAATTTTCCCAACACAGTTCTTGGTTCAAAAATAATGCATTTGAATGCTTCAAAACAGATTCCTGCATTGAGCAGGGGGTTGGTCTTGATGGCCTTAGAGGCCCCTTCCAACTCTACTATTCTATGATTCTATGTGTTGAGAGCACGTATGTCTAGAAATGCATCGTTTGAGAGGAGCTATGTTTAAAATGTGCGTCTAAAAACTATTTGAATGTGGATTTTTGCATTGATGAAAAATAATACAGATTAATGTGGAAACATGGGGCCTTCCTAGATGAGGCCTTAGCGCGCCTTCTGACCCGGTTTCCCTGCTGTGCGTCCAGATGACGCACAGGGGAATCCGGAAACAGGCCACGCTGAGGCCTCCTTCAACGCGCCATAAGCGAATGCGCTTATGGTGTGCTTTTTCCCCAGCTCCGGCCTCAGGCCGAAGCTGGGGAACGTCTAGCGACTTCCACGGCTTTTCGCGGCTCCTTGCTTACTCGCGAGGAGCCGCGAAAAGCCACGGACCGGCCTGGCACAGCGCTCATATGAGCGCTGTGCCCATCGGCCCGGGGGCAGGGGGGAAAGCGAGGGGAGGGCGAAGGATGGGAGGGTGGGTGGGAAGGGGGGGCGGGTGACAGAGGGAGCGCCGCTCGCCACCGCCGCCGCTCGCAAGCAGGCGAGCGCCGCTTGCCCGGGCAATGCCTGGCGAGTGGCGCTCCCTCTGTCACTCGCCCCCCTCCCCCCCCCGGTTTTTACAAAAACACCCCTTACCTTCACGAAGTCTTTGGGCCACCCGCGGCCCCTTTAAACAACAACAACAACAAAAATGGCGGACGCCGCAGGGCTTCCGTCCTCCCTGCGGCTCCGGCGTCTGGAAGCGTGGGGGAGGCGCGCTAACGGTAGCGTGCCTCGGCCCCGCCTCCCTGCCGGCGTAAGCCAGCAGGTCTAGCAAGGCCCACAGTGAGATGGACTTAACTCCAGGGAGGTCAGAGCAACCACAGTTCCAACGCTGGAATGCTGGAAATATTATTCACACACACACACACACACACACACACACACACACACACACGAGTGTGAACACAGGAGAAAGTGGCCTGAACCAGAAAGAGTAGTAGTATTTTTTCAAAACAAAGACCATGGTGTTGTAAAAATCTGAGCATTTTCAATTTGGGTCAAGAAGAGACACCAGATCTAAGACTTGCTTATCTCTGGCAAGGTTTTTTTTTAAAAGCTCCCCTCTGTTTTAAGAAACCATTTCTTTCATAACGAAGATAGGGATGGACAAGGGTGGCTGTTTGGTTTTCACTCGGTTTTTCATTTCCCCAACTGAACACTCGTTTTGGCTCATTTCTGCATCACTTTTGAGAATTCAGCTCCCAAAAATGTCCAAACAAAAACGTGTACCCATTCTTTTGCACATTTCTTATATGCACATTTTTGTACATTTTCCAGTATGTTGATTTTTTACAATGGTTTTACCCTAATACACTGCATTTTTATATGTACTTTCCCCTAATGAATTCATTTGTGTGCGCGCGCACTTTTCTTTAATAGATACATCTTTGTGCACACATTTTAGTTGCAAATTGGATTGCAACATTCCGAAAAGCATGGATTTCAGAGCACAGCTGCTTTCCAGTTTGTGTATAACTGTGTGAGGTGCAAGTTGGGTAAGTCCATATAAAAATTTGGACTGAACGAATTTCTCATCCTTTCTCGTCCTTACCTGAGGATTGCTTGGGGAAGAATATAATAGGATGCCACCAAGTGCTGTCCATGGTTACTTGGGATGTGATGTTGCTTATTAGGGGTGTGCTCCGCTCCATTACGGATCCACGGATCCAAAGCAGAGCGGGCCAATCCGGACCTCCTAAACCCGGTTCCGGAGCAGATCAAGGGAGGTCCGGATTGGCCTAAAGTGGTTCAGAACGGTCTAAAGCGATTTGAACCGTTCTGAAGCTTCAGAGCCAGGTAAGTGGGGAGGGGGGGGTTACTTGGCTTTGTCATTGACCGTGGTCCATGGAGCGGCTTCAACTGCCACCCAGGCCTAAGGCCAGAAATAGGCCATGGCGGTGATGGACAACGGAGCCAGGTAAGTGGGGGAGGGGGGCTTACCTGTCTCCGCCGTCTGCCGCTACTGCGGTCTGTGCAGCAGCAAACGGAGGAGCCAGGTAAGGGGGGAGGGGCTTATTTGGCCCCCATTTTGCCCCCTTCCCCACTTACCTGCCTCCGCCGCCCACCGTGGAGGCAGGTAAGTGGGGAAAGGGGGCAAAATGGGGGCCCAATATCATTCCGGACCTTTAGATCTTGCTCCAGATCCAGTTCCGGAGCAGATTGGGAGAGGTCCGGATTGAACCAAACTGGTTCAGGCCCAATCCGGAAGGTCTGGATCGGGATCTGTATCAGTTCATGGAGGGGGTGCACAGCCCTATTGCTTATGGCCGTCCTATAGCATGCTGAGCAGATCTAACCAGATCTCATTGGCTGTGCGGTGTTGTTCTGACACCCAATAAAAACAAGAGCAGCGGGTATCAAGAAGATCAGCAGAAAGTCAACAGCTAGGCTAAGTACTACTAAAATGCTGTGTTCCTTAGAGTGTGGTGCTCTGTGGGCACCTTGGATTGAGACACTCTTTACTACGATATTACTGCCTTTTAAAATGTGTCCTTTACCCATGTGTCTCTTGACCTGCTCTCTCTTAAAAGCCACACTATTGCAAATCCCATAATCTCTTCAAAGAAGATGGACGACTGAGTGGTGATAGGGCATTAACCGGTGATCATGCGGGCACAGCATAACCAATAATTTAAATGCATTTCCATTGAATTATCGTGCCTTCCTGGGGGAAATGAAGCATGGGGAATAAATTGCAGTTCACTGTCAATTTGATAATGCGTTCAACACACAAGCATTCACAAATTAATTTCCAGATGTTCTGGACAGTGTTGCTCTATGTAGGCGTGCCTCTGGGCATCATTTAGATAAGGCATAATAAGATTAAAGGGGGGGAAGCCTCCTTCAACTTCGCCACCCTCTTTGCAAGCTGCGAAGTTGGGCCATTTTTGAGGCACCCCATGAAATGTGTTGCGCAAGAGACAATGGCAACACTTACAATCGCTGTTGTTTCTGGCTAGGGTTCACGTCTCTCTACCTCTCTCCACCTTTTTATTTTATTTTTCTCAGAAGACGCTGGAGCGAGAGACAAAATCATTGCCCTCACTCTGATTTGGCTTGAGATAACCAGATCTCATTGGCTGTGTGGTGTTGTTCTGACATACCAATCAAAACAAGAGCCGGGAGTATCAACAGGCATAAAAATATGAATGGGTGGCTAGAAGCATTGGAAACTGTTTCGCCATCCCTGGTAGCCTTGGTTCCAGGCTGGAAAAACACACACACACACATGGTTAATCTAAGAATGTTTGGCTCAGCACTAAGAAAACCCAGATTAGTGGGAATTAATGTGGCTTTAGAAGCCAATATTAATATTTTTAAATGTTGTCATTTCACAGGCCAGATAAAGCTGTGAAATACCTTTGCGCTTATATAACTCCAAGTAAACATCCAGTATTGAGGATTTATGGAGGTATATTTATGTGCTGGTAGCAAAGAAAATAACCAAAGATCCTGAATGAGAAAAAGAGCTGCCTTAAAGATGAACAGCCTTCCATGATTTCTTTTTATGGGGCAAACATTCAAGTTTAAAACTCTTATTCAGTATTAAAGAAAAGGCAGGAAGTGTGGATGAACTTTATCTATGGAGCCAAAGAACTAAGAATGCCCATTAAGACAATAGAGAAACAATATTTAAATATTGGATTTAATTTAACAATATTATGAATTAGTATGTATGTGTTATATTTAGTATGCAGTTATGACTAACCTTTCTTACCTGCAATAGCTGCTGTTTCATTTCCAGGGGTAATTTAGAATGTGGGTTTTGACCTCCAAAGTTCTTGAGAGTTCAGCAGCTGCCTCCTATATATACGTGAACGTGCCTTAAAGGAATGTTCCCAAACCTGGTACCCTCTGGATGTAATGGAGTATAACTTCCCCCACCCAGCCATGCTGGCCAGGGGATCCTGGGAATTGTAGTCCCAAACATCTGGAGGGCACCAGGTTGGAGAAGGTTGCCTTAAAGTAATCTACAGAAGTCGCACTTCTGATGCCTCCTGAATCTGAAGTTTGGAGGGTAGCCATGAGAATGAGGGTCTTTTTGGTGGTGGCTCATCAGCTACAGAATGCTCACCCTAGGGAAGCTGACATAGCACCTACATTGCTGTTCATGTGTTACCAGGAAAGGAACCTCTCGTGCAAGCACTTCAGTAATTGCTGACTCCTAGAGGGACGCCTGCTTTTGCTGACGTTTTCTTGGTGGACTTTGTAGAGGGGTGGTTTGCCATTGCCTTCCCCAGTCGTGGTTACCTTTCCCCCAGCTAGCTGGGTCCTCATTTTACCGACCTCAGAAGGATGGAAGGCTGAGTCGACCTGAGCCGGCTGCCTGAGGACCAGCTTCCGCTGGGATCGAACTCAGGCCGTGGGGAGAGTTTCGGCTGCAGTAACTGCCGCTTACCACTCTGCGCCACACAAGTAGATTGTTACCAGGCTAAGCCATTTTTGTTCTCCCAGACCTTTTCATACCTTGTTATTTCAGTCCCAGTGACATTATTGGTGGTTTTAGCTCCTGTACTTACTGTTGTTATTAACTCCTATGGTGTGCATTATATTTTATGGTGTGGTATTTATATGTTTGGGTTGGTTTTTTGAGATTTATTGTTGGGGGAGTTTTAAATTATTTTGCATGACATCTAAGGAACTTGTTTTATGGGTGGTGAATGAATAAATAAATACAGACTATTTATTGATGATTAACATGCAGTCACCAATAAATAGATCGTATTTATTCATTCATTCCCAGCTGAGGAATGCTGGGAGTTGGAGTTTTTGTGTCTAAACATGCATAGGATTGCACCATTCATATGATAAAATTGTTTCCACAAACCTGAAAGCTGCCAGCCCCTGTCTACAACCACACCGTCCATGTCCTCGGCTTATTTCCCATTTCTCTGTCTCACTGGCTAGGTTTTACTGGGATTTGACGATGCTTCTCCTGATGGTTGGGAACTTGATCATTATCCCTGTGGGCATCACCTTCTTCAAGGACGAGAACACCACGCCGTGGATCGTTTTCAACGTGGTCTCGGACACCTTCTTCCTCATTGACCTGGTCCTCAATTTCCGCACGGGGATTGTGGTGGAGGACAACACAGAGATCATCCTGGACCCGCAGAGGATTAAGATGAAGTACTTGAAGAGCTGGTTCGTGGTGGATTTTATCTCCTCCATTCCGGTAGACTATATTTTCCTGATTGTGGAAACCCGCATCGATTCGGAGGTTTACAAGACAGCCCGAGCCCTCCGAATCGTGCGATTCACCAAAATCCTCAGCCTCTTGCGGCTCCTGAGGCTTTCGAGGCTGATACGTTACATCCATCAATGGGAGGAGGTGAGCAAAACAGGGCTAGCTGGCCGGAGAGCGGCGGTCTGGCTTCTCTCTGGGAACCGTAAGGGACGGGCCTTGCAATAAGACAGCTACATAGTCGGAGCCAGGGTGTATTTTCCAGCAGGTGTTTCTCCATCCTTCTACACCAGGGATGGGGGACCGGAATTCAATTTCAGAGAAGGTTTCGGGGCGTGCATTCCAGGTGTGGGTGAAGGCGAAAGGGGCAGGTCTAAATACCAACAATTCCAGCACATTTTAGCTGAAAGCTCTCACTGCTAGTAACTCAGGCTTAAGAGAGGCATTTCAAGCTTCTGGAAGGGTGGGGGAAACTGAGCAAAAGTTGAGAAGCCATCAGTGGTGGCCATTGGGGGAAGCTTGGAGGGCCAGGTTGGAACAAATTTGGCCCCCAAATCTGAGGTTCTGCAACTTTGATCTACACTCTTTAGCCCCAGGATTAATGGTAAATTGCTGGACCATTTGCAGTATTTGGGATTTCTCTGGTTCCCAATGGTTTAACAACAACAAGAAGTCTGGCTTTTCCCCACCCTCCTAAAGTAAGCTATTAGAATTTCTGATCTCTTGTAACCTAGGAGTAGAATTGTACTTATATCGGCAGTTCATCCCACTGTTATGGTTCATAAATTGCAGGCGATAACTGGCATTTCCTGCCTGGGCTGCCATTTTGAATCTGGTTATTTTGCACCTGGTTCTGATTAGTAAACCTCAAGGGTCTAGTAAAACAAGCAAAGTAGATCCTGCAAGCCTGATCAATGTCTTCCCATAGCTCATATGATTCCCGTTCCCCACTCCACTCTACTCATAACATTTAGTAAAGATTAATATAGCACAACGCGCTCCAAGGTTTTGTAGTCATATTTCAAGTGAAGACATATGTGTATACTTTGATTAGAATGTCGAGCAACAGAAAGGCTTAATAACACTAATAATGGATGGTTAGATGAAACCTTACTCACAGGGATATAAAAACTTCATAAATTGTCTCAAATCTGCATCGGCTAAGAGTCAAGCTGTCTTCAGATTATCGCTAATGAACAACAGTGTCTCTTCCTTAATTCCTCCAGTTATCTAATGGCCTATAACAATAATTAACATTTAAAGTGGCCCTGTGTCCTAATTTGTAGAGGACAGTCCTCTGTTTGATGATCTTCTGGCTCATCTCTAAATAAACCCAGATTAGTGGTGATCAGAAAGACAACAACTCATCCCAGGGCTGTGTTTGTTGCGTGTGGAATTCCATAGACGGGGCCACCATACTGAAGGCTCTTCTCCAGGTGGACTCCACTTGGACTATAGGCCCATGCGGAACCAGGAGCATGCCTGCAGATGACCTCAGTGACTGAGCAGGTTGATAAGAGAGTAGGCGCACTCTCAGATATCCTGGTCCCAAGCTAGAACTGAAACCTTAAACCTGTTATGCAAAATGGCGTCTTCTTTTGCCCTCTTTTTTGGTGCTGCATTTCCTCTTTTGGGGTGATGCAGAAGTGGCCACCCTCATAAGTAGCCTTTAGGTGAGGAAAGGATTCCAAATATCACAAAGCAGAGCTGTGTGCCATGCAAACCTTTTAACTGGGTGTGGCAGGGAAGGAACCTGGTGCTTCACATGTGGAAAGCAAGGCTGGGCCAAAATCCCCAACCCATCCATGTAGCCTTTCACAGTTTTATTTGCTTGTTTCAGGGGCAGAGGGAAAGAAGTGCTTCAGGGCTTACCATGGCAGCAGGTTGTCTCATAGTAGGGCTGAGCTGCAAGCAGGAAATCCCCCCCACCCCGAGTCGGACCTCTCAGGTTTTCCATTTGCGCGGTGAAAATGCCTAATTTCTCAAAGAATAATGTCGAGATGGGAACTATGTAATGAAGTGAAGGCAAATATTTGAATAGCTTCGTTGCTACAGCTTGGGGGCCGGCATGAAAGGATGAAGGAAAAGTGCTTTTTACGAGTACCTCGTGGCGACAATTTGAATTTAATGTCGTGTTTCTCAACGAGGAAAGTTGATATGGGGGAATTGGATCGCCCGGGGCAGGAGAAACCGAGCACAAAAATGATCAGGGTTTGATTTAGGAAAAGGATGACTAAAGTCTCTCTCTCTCTCTCTCTCTCTCTCTCTCTCTCTCTCTCTCTCTCTCTCTGTGTGTGTGTGTGTGTGTGTGTGTTCCTGTTGGGGGAATATAGACATTTATAACAGAACTAAAGAAGTGAAGACCTAATTCAACCCCATGTTTGCCTCATAGTATTACAGCCACGTGAGGTGTGGAAAGTTGGTGAGAACTGATGATAGGCAAATAAAAAATGATGCCTGGTGTGGAGAATGTGGATAGGGGGACAGGTTTCTCCCCCTCCCGTAATACTAGAGCCCATTGAGGTCATCCCATGAAGCTGATGGGTGGGAGATTCAGGACAAATAAAAGGAAGGACCCCTTCACACAGCACAGAGTTAAAGTATGGAATTCACTACTTCCTCAAGATGTGGTGATGGCCACCAATTTGGATGGCTTTAAAGGGGGGGGGTGTATAAATTCCTGGAGGAGAAGGCTGTCCATGGCTACTAGTTCTGATGGCTAAGTGCAACCTCCAGTATCAGAAGCAGTAAGCCTGTATACATTAGTTGCTGGGGAACGTGGGTGGGAGGGTGCTGTTGCACTGTGCCTTGTCCCACGGAAGCCAGTCGGGCTTATTCCCAAGTGTGCGTAACATTTCAACTTCAGGCGGACTCTGCCACTAAAGAGCTGACATCTGTAAATGTTGCAGCTAGCAACAGCTGCTGCCCAATTCCTCCCCAGTCGCAAGTTCTGTCATTCTCCCCCACCACCACCACCACAATTGCAAAGCAAGTTATCTGGGGGTTGAATTTTCCAATAGGCTGCATTGTGCCGCAATGTCAGAATCCTGCAGAAATCTGGGATCAGTGGAGACTGGTGGCAGTGATGCCCATGGGGCAGTGAGTCCACTCCAGGTTTCAGTCAGAACCAATCAGAACTCTAAAGTAAGCTCCTTGGATAGCTCCTTTAAAGTTCTGACTGGTTCCAACTGAAACCCAAAGCAGACTCATCACTCCAGCCTCCACGTCAGGTTTGGAAAGGGTACTGACCAGATACAAAACAGGGCAGGGCTCCTGCAGTTTTAACTGTTGTGAGGAAGAGGGCATTTCAGCAGGTGTCATTTGTATGCATGCAGCACTTGGGGAAATTCCCTCTTCATCCCAACAGTTAAAGCTGCAGGAGCCCTGCCCTCTTTTGTATCTGGTCAAGAGTGCAGCTTGAACTGCAGGGAATTCCACCAGGTGCAATTTCCTTTTCAGAACAACGGTTAAAGATACAGAAGCCCTGTCCTCCTTTCCATATGGTCACCCTATACTAGAGTGGAATCCCAGGCAGGCTTCCCCTCGCTTCTGCAGTCTCAGGGCAAATGGACGTTGAAGCCGTGTGTTCTTTCTGGCAATGGCAGGATGGTGGTGGAGGAGGAAACGAACTCTCTGAATCTGCTCCTTCTCTGGTTGATAGATGGTTCCAGGCTGGTCTTCCTCAGGACATTTTCTTGGGGGCACAAGACGTGCAACACCAACACCACCCCAGTGTCCTTTGATCCCCTGACCGAAGGCAGGGAGCTATGTGTGTTTCCCTTCTGCCTAAAGTGGCCATTTATACATCTCCAAAAGTGTGGAAATGCATCACCCCATGCAGGGGACGCTGATTTGCATACAATTTCTATATGGTAATTTATATGGATAGATGCAAGTTTAGACATGATGAATTTTAATAGAAATGCAGGGCATCTTCACATAAAACAGAAGACGGTAACCAGGTGACCTGCCTGCCTGCCTAAGTGCTTACTGTTAATGGTTTTATTAATGGTTTTATTATGATACTGTTATTATTATTATTATTATTATTATTATTATTATTATTATTATTATTATCTTCTGCTAAATCAGCCTCTCCTGCTTCTTCTGCTGAGTCGGGCTGAGACATCTGCCCAGGAGTCCTGTCCTGGAATTGTATACAGCAGCCTTTCAAACAGAGGACACCATCAAATTGAGGACGGTCCTCTGGCAGCCCTTCAAAAAGAGGACTGTCCTCTATAAAAGAGGACACCCAACCAATTTATGGTTTATAGTCCCACAGCAACAGAACAGAGCAGCCTTATTCAACTTGCTGCCCTCCAGATGTGAATTACAACTCCAATTGCCCTAAGCCAGTATGAGGATATGGGGGTTGTAGTTCAACAAATCTGGAGGCCACCAGGTTAGGGAAAGCGGGTGCACAGCCTTTCCTTTGCCCTCCCCTTGCTGTAAAACCTCTCCAACTAAATTTCAGCTTCGCTCCGGACTTGGGGGCCAGGGCTGTGGAGGTGGAATGGGTGTGAGCTGTATTGCTGAAGCTGTTTTCAGAGCACCGCTACTGTGAAAAGAGCTGTTTCAGGGACCGTTTTGGGACACATCACGGTTATCCGGTTTGCCAGAGTAACGAATTCAAGTGAAACGCGGCATTTTGTTTTGCGAAGTACCAATCAGCGTGGCAACTTGTTTCGGGGCTGGGAGGAAATATTTTATCCTTTCCCCGACTCCTGGAGACGGATTTCCTGTGCTCCATCTTCCTCTGCTAACCTACAATTTTCTAGCGAACTGAAATGCCCAGGGGATGCGCACAGTGCTGCAGTTAACTCATGGCAGACTTCAGGCTCCATGGTTTTGCTGGAGTGGTGGTGGTGGTTGGCTTTTAGATGGCAATACGTATCCCTTGCACTTCTTTGAGCATGTGGTCAGCCAGCCCTGCTGCGTCAGGGCGGCCCCACCTGCTTCTTCCGCGGAGTTGGGCCCTAGACATCTGCCCCTGAGTCCTTCCCTGATGGTGCCACTGGGCGCTTGACTGGAGCTGCTTACCAGAGGTAGAGACCTTTGGGGAATCTGCAGTGAGAGCTCCCCTTGGGAGGTGGGGATCAGGTGCCAGTCCCCCTTCTTGCAGTCAATGGACTGTTTTTCTGCTTTGTTTGCGACACGAATTTTCAGCTCAGCAGGAATGCCAAGTTGGCCATCTGGGGAAACAGCTAACACGTCAATTTAGCTCCCTGGAGCCTCCAGCAGTGCCTTTCTATGGGGCTCTCCATCCACGAGGGCAGCCACATCCTTCTGCCTTTACCTCCCCCTCCCCGCTCAAAGAGAAGGAATCTGCCCACACCTAAAACGTAGTTGAACGTGAGACAAGATGGATCCTTTTGCAACCTATTCATAGAATCATAGACTCATAGAGTTGGAAGGGGCCTACAAGGCCATTGAGTCCAACCCCCTGCTCAATGCAGGAATCTACCTTAAAGCATCCCCAAGAGATGCCTGTCCAGCTGCCTCTTGAATGTCTCCAGTGTGGGAGAGCCCTCAACTTTCCTAGGTCATTGGTTCCATTGTCGTACTGCTCTAACAGTCAGTAAGTTTTTCCTGATGTCCAGCCGGACTCTGGCTTCCCATAACTTGAGCCCATTATTCCGTGTCCTGCACTCTGGGAGGATTGAGAAGAGATCCTGGCCCTCCTCTGTGTGACAACCTTTCAAGTATTGGAAGAGTGCTCTCATGACTCCCCTCAGTCTTCCCTAGGCTAAACAGGCACAGTTCTTTCAGTCTCTCCCCACAGGGCTTTGTTTCCAGACCCCTGATCATCCTTATTGAAGTGTGGTGCCCAGAACTGGACACAATACTCAAGATGACGCCTAACCAGTGCCGAATAGAGGGGAACCAGTACGTCGCATGATTTGGTATTATTTAATTATTAGGTTATTACATTAGAACTGACGGAGAGCCCTCTGGACCGGACTAGACTCCCACTACGTAGTACAATATGCTGTTCACACAGGTGCCTGTGGGAAGCCAAGAGCAGGACATGAGTGCGACAGCACCCTCCTGTTCCCCAGCATACTGCCTCTGATGCTGGAGGTAATATACAGCCATGAGAACTAGTACCCATTTATGACTTGCCCCCTCCCCCCCAAAAAGAAGAAATGCATCACCAAAGAAGAGGACAAAAGGAGACACCAACTGGTATAATATGTGCATCTGCTAGGTTATACAAGTTTAGATGGGAATTTATAAATTATAATTGAAATAGAAACGGAGTCCATCACACCATAGTGTGGAAGGCTGTGATCAAGTCACCTGTGTGCCTGCCTGCCTGCTCCATCTGCTGCCCAGGTGCTCATTGAGGATGGATAAGGGTTCTCATGGGTTCTTTGTCTTTAAACCAGACTTGGACAGGGCAGCCCTCCAGCTAGTGGGTGGCCCTCTGGAAGCCCTTCAAAGAGAGGACTGGCATCTGTTAAAGAGGACACAGTGCACACAATGATGCCTGGAGTGGAGAATGTGGATAAGGAGATGTTTTTCTCCCTCTCCCAGAGTACTAGAACCCCAGACCACCAACCAGCTCTAACTGTTGGTTGTGCAATCACCAATAAGGCTCCTCAGAAGCTCTTAGGGATCAATTTGGTGTACTTAGGGGAGGGCGGACAGCTAGGTCTGCTGATCCTGAGTTCTTTAGGGCCTTGACCGTCAATGTCAAAACCTTGAACAGGGCTAGGTAGCCAATATGCAAAGTGCTGGTTATGATCTCTATGGCCTGAGTCCAGGCTAGCTAGAAGACAGCCTTCTTCCATACAAGCCTGCCAGGTCCTCAAGATCTTCTGGAGAAGCCCTTCTTTTGGGGTCGCCCACATCAGAAGATTGTCTTGTGGTGACACAGGAGAGGGCCTTCTTGGTGGCCGCTCCCAGGCTGTGGAAGTCCCTCCCAAGACAGGCTAAGTCCTCTGCCTTTTTACACTATTGCCAGCAGGCAAAGAACACTTTATTCAAGAAGGCCTTTGGCCTGTAAGTGGGTCTGCTTGGCTTGGGTGCTGTTTTTATTCTGTAATTGTTGTTTTTACTGTATTTGATGTATTCCATCTGCTTTGAATTGCTTTGGAAGCCACCTTGAGTGCAATTTCTGGGTAGAAAGGCAGGGTGTAAATCCCAAACATCCATGCATCCATCCATGCATACACACCTATAGGGAGTAGAAGGATGCTTCCAAAACTGCTCCACCCCCTCCCCAGCCCATGTCTGCTTAGAAAATGCCCATTCTGCAACTCAGTTGTGGAACAAAACAGGTACGGGCTTTTTTCCCTAGGCCCTCCCCCTGTTTTTCCTCCATCAAGCTCCACTTTACAGGCATAAAGCAACAGGTGGCCTCAGCCCGTGGAGGAATCCTGCCCAATCCACCCCTTTTCACGGAGCGCCGGGATCTCGCCAGCCACGACAGTGGCCGTTTGCGACCAGCGATCGTGGCAGCCCGAGCCGGGCTGCTCTGGCACTGCGGAGTCACAGCCGATGACTCAGCAGGGCTGCCCTTGAAGGCACTGCAGCATCAGCAGGATGGACAAAGGCGACCGCTTGTGCTTTATGCAGAGAGAAATCCCTTGAAGAGCAATGGAGTGGGCTGAGCAATCAGTTTGCTCTTTTCCACTGGGTGCATTCACGGCGGAGGGGGCGGCGGCAGCGATGGGCGGCAGCGGGGAAGGACGGCGCTGTCAACAATTGAAACCCCTGCGGTGGGCAAAATCCGTTGGTTCCTTTTTGCCCCGTTGACAAGTTTATTAATCCCCCCCTCCACTCCCCAAGAATCGAACGACAGCAGATAACAGAAAGGCGAGCTTTGCTAATTCCCCCCCCAAAAAAATGGGAACACCCAGGACTGCATGCAGTAATTTTGTTTGTTTGTTAATTGCATTTTCAGCCCACCCTTTTATCCCACCCAAAGGCTCCCGGAATGGTTTACAAAGCTAAGAAATAAGATAGCCCCTGCCTGCAGGCTTCCAGTCGGAAAGACATGTCACGAAAGGAAAGGCGATTAGGAGGGAGGAGGAGAAAAACCAGAAAGTAGATTGTGCATGGAAGTGCAGGAAAAACAGTGACTTGGAGAAGTAAGAGCTCAGTATGTCTCCCTGATATCCAAAGTTTGGCAGGGCCTTCTTAGTCATGGTCCCCCACCTTGCCCCACCATTCCTTCTATTTCAAGTGTTTGGGCATGAGTGCCGTTGCTTATATACCAAAACAGCATCACACAGAGGAATCAGCAGGTTTGGGGAAACCCCACAGTTTGCAGAAGTACTTCAAATCCTTAGAAGGAGCACAGCAACAATAAAACCAAACAAAAAAAAATGGCTAAGGGAGAGGAGAGATACCCAAAATCAGCCGAAGGAGAACCGAACAGGAATGGTGGTCACAAAATGCTGTCTCACTGCTGGGGGAATGGAATTAAATAGGGTGGCTGGAAGCCTTAACAGAAGCACTTTGCACTGCAACTCTTTGTTGCAGCTTCCGCTTGTCGTTTTGTCACTTCCAACAAAGGCTGAAGAGCTCTCCTTTTTGGAGGTCTTTTAGGAGGCAGTTAACCTGCCCTCCAGTGAATTTGCAGCTGCCGGTATTGATTTTCCTGTTGCTTTTGATGGTTTCGTGGGTTTCTGCCGTGTCGTTACGCTTTTGCTAGTTCCATATGGTTGTGGGTTGTTTTTTTAATTGACTTTTAATGTAGTTCAGTTTAGCCATCTTGGATCTCAATTAGGAGAGCAAGGCAGGAAATAAGCCTTGAAATAAACGAATGAATAAATGTATGAATGAATGATTTAGGGAGTGCAAAGCTTTCTCCGAGAAAGCCTCACTCCCTGAGCGTGGAGAGGGGGTGGGATCAACTTTCACTGCAAAATTGAGATCTCTTCCTGTCTCTTGGCAAAACACCTGTTGCAAAAGGAAAAGTGGGGGTGGGGGTGGGGTTTTCCCCTGGGATCAGTATATGGCTGCATCTTGCCTGGGTATTTTTTAGTAGGTGCCTGCCGGAATGTTGAAGCCAGTGACCTGCCACACTGCACAGTATGCTAAGCGCAATCCATTCCTTTTCTTGCTAAAAGAAGGACTGGGTCATGCACACTGCAGGCAAGGAAAATTAGTTTCACTCCTGTTTGGGTGCCTCCTTGCCACCCCAGTGCAAAAGGTTGCCCGAACAGCGCCCGCCCGCTCGGTTATTCACAAGGGTGAATTTGTCTTGCGAAATGGAATTGACCTTTGCTCTCAGCCCTGCTTGGGCCCTGCGTCTTCGGTGACATGGCAAGGGATCCTGGGTGCGCCTGTTGCTAGGGTGACCATATGAAAAGGAGGACAGGGCTCCTGTATCTTTAACAGTTGTATTGAAAAGGGAATTTCTGCAGGTGTCATTTGTATATATGGAGAACCTGGGGAAATTCCCTCTTCATCACAACAGTTAAAGCTGCAGGAGCTATACTAGAGTGACCAGATTTAAAAGAGGGCAGGGCTCCTGCAGCTTTAACTGTTGTGATGAAGAGGAAATTTCCCCAGGTTCCCCATATATCCAAATGACACCTGCTGAAATTCCCTTTTCAACACAGCTGTTAAAGATACAGGAGTCCTGTCCTCCTTTTCATATGGTCACCCTAACTAAACAAAGCAATTTTAACGCTTGGCAAAAAAATTCCTCGGGCTGCCAGAAAGCCATACAAGCAGTAGCACAAGGATAGGGTGACCATATGAAAAGGAGGACAGGGCTCCTGCATCTTTAACAGTTGCATAGAAAAGGGAATTTCAGCCGGTGTCATTTGTATATATGGAGAACCTGGTGAAATTCCCTCTTCAACACAACAGTTAAAGCTGCAGGTGCCTTGCCCTCTTTTAAATCTGGTCACTCTAGTATAGCTCCTGCAGTTTAACTGTTGTGGTGAAGAGGAAATTTTACCAGGTTCTCCATATATACAAATGACACCGGCTGAAATTCCCTTTTCTATGCAACTGTTAAAGATACAGGAGCCCTGTCCTCATTTTCATATGGTCACCCTACACAACGAGGGCTAGAACTCCAGGTTTCCACAGCCCACAGGGTACCCAAATGATCACTCAGCAATCAGCTGGTGATGTGGGCATCAGGGCAGCAAAAAGGAAATCCATCTTGTTCCTGTTGTCATGATGATGCTATGATTTAAGTGAGTTTAAAATTCAGAACTGCACATGTTCAGAGGATGTGTTGTTGATATATAGGGCTGGCAAACAGTTTTGCTGTTGTTGTTCCAACATATCAGGAATGTAAACACAGTTGTAAAGTGTGGAATGATGGTTGCAGAGTGGAAAAGAGAAATATTAGTTACGGGCTTTATCAGTGAAGTACTACACGTGGCTATCTAAAGAGCCCAGGGTCTAAAAGGATGTAGCTGCACCACTACAAAGATGAAAAGGTAGTACCTCCAATTTGTTGTTGTTTATTCATTCAGTCACTTCCAACTCTTCGTGACTTCATGGACCAGCCCACGCCAGAGCTTTCTGTCGGCTATCGCCACCCCCAGCTCCCTCAAGGTCAAGTCTGTCACCTCCAGAATATCATCCATCCATCTTGCCCTTGGTCGGCCCCTCTTCCTTTTGCCTTCCACTTTCCCTAGCATCAGCCTCTTCTCCAGGGTATCCTGTCTTCTCATTATGTGGCCAAAGTACTTCAGTTTTGCCTTTAATACCATTCCCTCAAGTGAGCAGTCTGGCTTTATTTCCTGGAGTATGGACTGGTTTGAACTTCTTGCAGTCCAAGGCACTCTCAGAATTTTCCTCCAACACCACAGTTCAAAAGCATCTATCTTCCTTCACTCAGCCTTCCTTATGGTCCAGCTCTCGCAGCCATAGGTTACTACAGGGAATACCATTGCTTTAACTATGTGGACCTTTGTTGTCAGTGTGGTGTCTTTGCTCTTAACTATTTTATCAAGATTTGTCATTGCTCTCCTCCCAAGAAGTCAACGTCTTCTGATTTCCTGGCTGCAGTCAGCATCTGCAGTAATCTTTGCGCCCAGAAATACAAAGTCTGTCACTGCCTCCACGTTTTCTCCCTCTATTTGCCAGTTATCAATCAAGCTGGTTGCCATAATCTTGGTTTTTTTGAGGTTTAACTGCAACCCAGCTTTTGCACTTTCTTCTTTCACCTTTGTCAGAAGGCTCCTCAGCTCCTCCTCGCTTTCAGCCATCAAAGTGGTGTCATCTGCATATCTGAGATTGTTAATGTTTCTTCCTGCGATTTTAACTCCAGCCTTGGATTCGTCAAGCCCAGCACGTCGCATGATGTGTTCTGCATACAAGTTGAATAGGTAAGGTGAGAGTATACAGCCCTGCCGTACTCCTTTCCCAATCTTAAACCAGTCCGTTGTTCCGTGGTCTGTTCTTACCGTTGCTGCTTGGTCGTTATACAGATTCCTCAGGAGGCAGACAAGATGACTTGGTATCCCCATACCACCAAGAACTTGCCACAGTACCCCCAATTACAACTCAACAAATACCCACAGGTGCAAGGAACCTTAAAGAACTGCACTTCAACAATATATTATATAAAAGAAATATTATTTTTAGTGTTTTATAAACATGGGTATAAATAAATAAGGCACTGTTGATTAATCACACCAAATTACAGGGGAAGTTTTTTTTCCTTATGATATCAGTTTTTTCTTATGAGAGATAGATAGATAGATAGATAGATAGAGATGTCTATATAGCGCTCAAGGAAAGCTATTATTTGTTGAAACAGTAACACACAGTAATTCTGTTTGGTATGATGTATATGCATTGGAATTGACCGGTATGTTTGATACGAGAGTGATATGTTTGATATAATGTATAAGTATTGGAAATATTTCGTTTCTCTATAATTTTGTGAGTGTAATCAACTGTGCCATTTGCTTATAGACATGTTTATAAATCTCTAACATTTTATTAGTATTTGTATTCTAGAACACCTTCCCCAACAGCTGCCGTCTAAATAGCTTTTTGGATGAAGATGATGATGATGATGATGATGATGATGATTTCTATACTGCCCAATAGCTGAAGCTCTCTGGGTGGTTCACAAAAAAATACACATCACAACGCATGACAATAAAAACATCATATAAAATTTCAACATTTGAAATTTAAAGTAATTTAATTCACCAGAACACTTACAATAGATACTGGACCTGATTGAAAAAACTAACATAAATGCCCCCATTGTATGCCATCAAAGGCCATCAAATGCCTGGGAGTAGAGTACAGTCTTAACCTGATACCAAAAACAGTGTTAGCAGCACCAGGCAGACCTCAGTGGGAAGAGTATTCAAGCACCAGGGGGCCACCACTGAGAAGAACCTCTCCCTAGTTGACATCTTGCGAGATTTCCTTGGAGAAGACACTTGGGAGAAGGTCCCCAATGTTGATCATAGCATCTGGGTAGGTTCAGGACTACAACATCCATGATCCCTGACTATTGACCATGCTGTCTGGGGTTGGTGGAATATGTGTTCCAAAACATCTGGAAGGCGCCTGCTTGGCAAAGACTCCCTTGGAGTTCCCCCCACTTTCACAAACCTACCTCCACTTGTTTCCTGACGATGAAGCCAGTGCACTCTGCACATGCTCTGTGATGCTCTTTAATTTTCATACATTCCAGGACCAAGTGTTTGCACTGAGAGGATACCAGGATTGAACACTTCATTGAAACTCGCCCCAGCCTGCGCATGAATGTGCACACACCACAGTGGTTCAAATTTCCTCACGATGAGCCTAAGTCGCTTTACCACTGACCCCTGTTCATCTTCAGTCAAGCTGGCACACCACATGACCACGGATGGGACATTGCTGACACACTCGGCTTCTGCAGCATGTGCATGTCGTCTTAATGTGAGCAGTTGGCTCAAATGAGCCATCACCATTGAACATGGTATTTGCTGCCACACTGCAGGAATTTGGCCAACGGCTGCTCAGCCTTTAGTGAGTCTGTTGCACAGCTGGGCACAACCTGCGCTGAGCTGAATCAACCCAGATGTGCAGAAATGTCTTCTGAAAGAGCTTTTTTCCACATCTGTGACTGCTGAGAGGTGGATCTCTTTATGTGGACTTCCTCCATTTCCCTCCATTGAGTCCATTCTGTGCCAGTTCTCTCTCTCTCTCTCTCTCTCTCTCTCTCTCTCTCTCTCTCTCTCTCTGTATGTGTGAGTGTATATATAGGCAATAAATTAGGGTGACCATATGAAAAGGAGGAGAGGGCTCCTGTATCTTTAACAGTTGCATAGAAAAGGGAATTTCTGCAGGTGTCATTTGTATATATGGAGAACCTGGTGAAATTCCCTCTTCATCACAACAGTTAAAGCTGCAGGAGCTATACTAGAGTGACCAGATTTAAAAGAGGGCAGGGCACCTGCAGCTTTAACTGTTGTGATGAAGAGGGAATTTGACCAAGTTCTCCATATATCCAAATGACACCTGCTGAAATTCCCTTTTCAATACAACTGTTAAAGATACAGGAGCCCTGTCCTCCTTTTCATATGGTCACCCTAAATAAATCCATACAGGTTTTAATGCATTTTGAAAACCATATTGTTGTGGACATTTTTCAAATTGCACATATTTCTAGTATGCGTCCACCCATTGGCTAAAGTGTGTTTGTGCATGTTGGAGAAATGTATGTGTTTTTCTTTGGGCACTTTTGAAATGTACACAGTTCGCTGGAAGTGGTTTTTCTGTTCTGTGGAACCCACCGGAAGTCTGGAACTCTAATGCCTGTGTCCATTTCTGGATGATGTAGGTTGGAGATACCCATTTTTAAAAAAACGAGACCCAGAGGGCAACTAAAACGATCAAGGGGCTGGAGCATCTTCCCTAGGAAGGAAGGTTACAGCAGCTGGGGTTGTATCTCTTGGAGAATAAGGAAGTCAGGGAAGACAGGATAGAGGTGTGCAAAAATCTGCATGGTGTGGAAAGAGTGGATGGGAGGACATTTTTCTCCCTCTCCCATAATACTAGAACCCAATGGGCTCATCCCATGAAGCTGAGTGGTGGGAAATTCTGGACAGATAAAACGAAGGACTTCTTCACACAGCGCATAGCTAAACTATGGAATTCACTGTCACAAGATGTAGTGATGGCTTCCAATTTGGATGGCTTTAAAAGGGGATTGGATAAATTCATGGAGGAGAAGGCTATCAATGGCTACTAGCCCTGATGGCTATGTGCTTCCTACAGTATCAGAGGTGATGTGTGTACGTACACCAGTTGCTGGGGAACTTGGATTGGGGGGGGGTGCTGTTACACTCCTGTCCTGCTTGTGGGTTTCCTTTGGGCAGCTGATCAGCCGATGTGTGAACAGAGCACTGAATTAGATGGACCCTTTCATAGAATCATAGAATAGTAGAGTTGGAAGGGGCCTATAAAGCCATCAAGTCCAAACTCCTGCTCAATGCAGGAATCCCCCCTAAAGCATCCCTGACAGATGGCTGTCCAGCTGCCTCTTGAAGGCCTCTAGTGTGGGAGAGCCCACAACCTCCCTAGGGAACTGATTCCATTGTCGTACTGCTCTAACAGTCAGGAAGATTTTCCTGATGTCCAGCTGGAATCTGGCTTCCTGTAACTTGAACCCGTTATTCCGTGTCCTGCACTCTGGGAGGATCGAGAAGAGATCCTGGCCCTCCTCTGTGTGACAACCTTTCAAGTCTTTGAAGAGTGCTCTCATGTCTCCCCTCAATCTCATCTTCTCCAGGCTCGTCCTCTTGTCTGATCCAGCAGGGCTCTTTTTATGTTCTTGTGTTCCTAAGGTGTGGGTTTCTCACATATCCCTATATGCGACACAGGCAAGCAGTGATGGTGCCCCCTTGTGTTCATGGTGTGCTGATGGCTCTTGGAACAGGCGGTGGACTGTATCTCTGCGAATTGGGGCAGGGATCCTTTAAGCTGCCGCAGCTGCAATTTCTTTGATTGTTCGGGTTTTGTGGTTATTTTTGCACGGCAAACGACTGGGCATTTAATTTCTTCATGGTTTGATGTTCTAAGTGCGCGCCAGTGTGGAATCTCCACACCCCAAATGGAGTTAATCATATCCTTTTGTGCTGGCATTGCCCAAACACCAGCTGATTTCACTTCATGCTGTCAAAAACACTAAGGAGTTATTGTGCTTCATAATAAAGCTAAATACTCTTTGTGAAGCCAATTGTCCGAGCGAAGAATATGGCCAAAACAAAATCATCCAGGCACAAGATGGAGGCATGAGCAGGTTCGGGGAACCCAAAAGTTTGTACAAGTACTATTTTAAAAAAAATCTAAGGAGTGGAACCTGGTAACAGTGCAGTGAAGTCATATCAATCATGTTTAGTGGGCAGACTTGGTGTTCTGTTGGAAGAGGTGAAATGGAAAACCAGGAAGGAATGGGGTGGAGTTTCATGGAGTTTCCCATGGCTGGCTGGAACCTTGACTAGGCACAGTCTGTATTTTTGTTGCAGCTTACTGTTGCTCCCTGTATTTCTAGTGCTCAGACTTATGAGTGGGGTTGTACATGTAGCCCAAACCATCCTGCTGTATCAGCAGGCTCAGAGAAGCCAAAGGTTTGCAGATGTACTGATTGATTGATGGGTTGATTGTAGTCCCTTCTTGATGGATAAAGCTGGCTGGCTCACTGGCAGGGTGGAACTCTGGACAGCATCATGCCGTAGTGCAGCATTTTGTTGCAGGAGCCACTTGTAAAACTGCATGTATCTATTTACCATTATCATAGAATCATAGAATAGTAGAGTTGGAAGGGGCCTATAAGGCCATCGAGTCCAACCCCCTGCTCAATTAATTTTTGGTTAAATGCCGAGGGGAGCCACAAAGTGGTTGTGAGGACTACTGGCAGTTGCATGAGATGACAGAAATTCATTGCTCATCTTGCCTAAAATTGGAACTGGATCAGAGCAAAATCTCTCTCTCTCTCTCTCTCTCTCTCTCTCTCTCTCTCTCTCTGGCCTTAGCTAGAACTAGTGGTCTAGAAGGATGGAGGGGTAAAGCTCTCGTGATTTTTTCATCACGAGATCTCCCCCTCAGTTCACACGCGGCGCGTGATGACCTCAGACGGAGAGGCGTCGCGGCTGCCATTTTGGGGGGGGTTAAAGGGCCAGCAGTGCATAAACGCTCGTGCGCAAAAGTTAAGTAATTTTTTAAAAAAACATTACTTCCCCACTCCCCTCACCCCACCCCTGATGGGCGCAGTGCTCCTGAGGAGCTCTGCGCCCCGTGAGTGGGTCCCAGCTCCTCACGAGGAATCGCAAGGAGCCGGGACAAACCGTGGTGCCCAGCCACACGTTCCACAGTCTTGGGCTCAGCCCGAGACCATGGAAAAACTGGGCCTAAAGAGGAGGGCGAGATCCCGGGGCAAGGGAGGGATCGTCCCTCCCTGATCTCGGGATCCCCTGTGTGTCATGTGGATGCACAGGGACGATCCCGGGGATCACCCCGGGATTTCGCCCCATCTAGCTATGGCCTCTCTCTTGCAAATGCAAGTTTAAACTCTGATTTGCTTTGGGACCCCAATTTGAGCTGAAAGGCGACTCGTGAATCATGACCACCTCGGTTCCTTCCCACCGCACCACTTTGAGATCCTGCTCTTCTGCGATGAATCCTGTAAAGCCATTATCCACTTAGTGTAGCACGGATGTCTTGAACCCGCTCCCAGAAGCGTCGGGAAGGCAACAGCAGGAGCATCTTCCTTTTTGACCCTTGATCTTTTCTCCTCCTCGGGGTGAAAGGCACTGGCAGGTCCCCAGCAACCTTATCCCAAAGTGCTTTCCCCTTATCTCCAGCCTCCAGACACGTATGTGCCAGGCGACACAACCCATCAGGGCTGTCAGCAATGGCCTTTCTTGGCTCCTGTTTCTCTTCAACCCACAGAGGAAGCTGCTTTGGACCAAGTCCAATCCATCGTCCCCTCTAGATCAGTACTGCCTACACCCTAAACCAATCCCCCCTGCCCAAGTCCATATGTTTTGGACTTTAACTCCCATCAGCCAGCATGGCCAAGGGCCAGGAATCCTGGGAATTGTAGTCCAAAACCATCTGGAGGGCACCAGGATGTAGGAGTTTAGTTGATGCTTATTGGTAGATGTGCTACGGAATTTTAGACGGGAACATTTTCCAGTTCTACCTGGGGATGCCAAGAATGAACCTGGGACCAGTAGTATAGCAGGGATGTCCAGATTTTGTAAAATCCATCCCGTCTGCGTTTCATGGATTGTCAGGAGCTTTTTGTTCCATCTTCCATTCACTGGCAGAATCGTATCCCCACCCCCAAAATCCCGAACTTGCACAAATTCACACTTGTGAAAATTCGCACTTGGAATGATTCTCTTCATCTTGGGAACATTGGTGAGCACCTTCTAGAGCGGTCTTTCCTAACGTGGTGCCTTCAAGATATTTAGGGGAGGGGCCATAGCTCAGTGGGATACAGCGGCTGCTTTAGATACAGAAGGTCCCCGGTTCAATCCCTGGCTTCTGCACGTAGGGCAAGGAAAGAATCCCACCTGAAACCCTGAATTGCTGCTGTCGGTCAGGGTTGACAGTACTGGGCTGGATGGACCAAGGGTCTGACTCAGTATTAGGCAGCTTCTTAGGTTCCTCTTCTTGACCATTGGCCATGTTGGCTGAGGCTAATGGGTACTGAAGTCCTAAACTTTTGGAGGGTACCAGGTTAGGGAAGGCAGCTCTAGAGAGTAGCAGCTGAGTCTGTCCGGACTGTCTGAACCAGCCAAAACTATAGAGTTGCTATCCAAGGCATAGAATAATAGAATCATAGAATAGCAGAGTTGGAAGGGGCCTACAAGGCCATCGAGTCCAACCCCCTGCTCAATGCCGGAATCCACCCTAAAGCATCCCTGACAGATGCTTTAGGGTACATAATCTATTTGGGGGATAGGGTTAATCACCTTGGAGAGCTTCAGAGTTCTGTCTTGATCTGACTGAAACCCGGAATAGATTCACAACCCCACCGAAATCGGAGCTGTTAGCCTCCACTAGATGTACCTCTGGCCTCCTGTTGCGTGCCTCCGCCATTCCACATTCTGTTCAGTCTAACCATATTGGCCAAAGAAAATGTCGGAAAATCTGGTGACGATCATGGTCCGTATCAAAGAGAGGCTACCTGGTGCCTTCCAGATGTTTTGGATTATGACCCCCCAAAACCTCCAGTCAGCATAGCCAGCAGTGAGGGGTTATAGGAGCTGTTGTCAAAAACAACTGGAGAGCTTGAGATGTTCTACCTCTTGGTCTATAACAACAGGGAAGAACAATAGATAAAAAGCTGGTTGTCTCTTCTCACCAGGTGGTTGTACACGACCCTCCCATCCCTTGTAATCTTACATTACTATCCACTCTTCTTCCTTCTTGGTGTTCAGATATCTCCATCTACATTCCTCAGAATTCCTTCTGTTTTGCCTCCTCTGACCAACAGTTCCCATGTGCCACATCTTCTTTCGTAGCTACAAAGGTATCACTCCACTGTTATTTTTATATTTTCCCCACCCCCATGTTTAGAGCAGGGGCAGACAATCTGGTGCTCTTCAAAAGTTTTGGACTTCAATGCCCACAAGCCCCAGTCACATGGCCAATGATCAGGGATGATGGGAGTTGTAGCCCAGAACCTCTGGAGAACACCAGCGAGCCTGTAATAGACCAACATGGTCACCTGGTAATTAGGGACAAAGTCTTTTACCTGACCAGATGATTATACATCTAGGCCAAGATTGCTTCAGAGGAGGGCAACAAGGATGATGAGGGGTCTGGAAACAAAGCCCTATGAGGAGAGACTGAAAGACCTGGGCATGTTTAGCCTGGAGAAGAGAAGATGGAGGGGAGACATGATAGCACTCTTCAAATACTTGAAAGGTTGTCACACAGAGGAGGGCCAGGATCTCTTCTCGATCCTCCCAGAGTGCAGGACAAGGAATAATGGGCTCAAGTGACAGGAAGCCAGATTCCGTCTGGACATCAAGAAAAACTTCCTGACTGTTAGAGCAGTATGACAATGGAACCAATGACCTAGGCAGGTCATGGCCTATCCCACACTGGAGGTATTCAAGAGGCAGTCGGACAACCATCTGTCAGGGATGCTTTAAGGTGGATTCCTGCAATGAGCAGGGGGTTGGACTCAATGGCCTTGTAGGCCCCTTCCAACTCTACCATTCTATGATTCTATGACTGTTAGCAGCTCTGGAGCATCTCAGGTTGAGGTCTTCATTATTACCTGCTGTGCAACTATTTTCACTGGACATGCCAAGATGGAAGAGTACGTTCTGCACACAATCCCTTTCTCTGCTCTGCTGAAAGACTTGGGCCATAGTTAGACCTAAGGTTTAGCCCTGGATTGTCCAGGGGTCAAACCTGTTCATCTAGGTGACACACAGGGGATCCAGTGTTCAGGCAGGGGCGAACCCTGGACGATCCCAGGATAAACCTTAGGTCTAGCTGTGGCCTTGGTGTTCTGTCCTTGTGATTTGATATGGTAAGTCCATGGAATACTTCCTTCAGCTTAAAGTAGGGAGGGGGGAATTCCATGATGAGCCCCCTGGTCCCAGGGTTTCCACCAGCTGCCACTTGGATTATTTCTGTCCTGTTAGTCATCATTAGAAGGAACTTCCTCCTTGTAAATATAATTTAAAATGATCTCCTCCAGGGATTCTCCTGCTACCCAGTTTATGTGAACGGAGAACCGGAATGTTTTCCTTCAACACTTACCGCTTTCAAAGGTTTGCATACTTTCATTTCCATGTCTGGATGGAGTGTGTGTGTGTGTGTGTGTGTGTGTGTGTGTGTGTGTTCGTTCTACATTATATGTACACACACACACACATCTGTCTATCTCTCTATATTTGATCATTTAACGCAGTTGTAAAAAAAAGCAGCAGTTTTTCTCTCTGCTTTGAATGCTTCCAGTATTAAAAATAGTTCAAGAAATTATACTAGTTAATCGGCACAAATGTGGCTCTTGTATTACCAAACTTTATTTATTTTTTTAACCTTGGGGCAGGTTGTTGTCTTGTAACAATGTGTCTGAAAACAAACTTCCTGTTGGCTTTTCAAATGCATAGACTCAACCTCCAACCCAGAAGCCTGTTAAATCAGATTATTCTTATTGTTATCACCCAAAATACATCTGTATTCTTTCTGGAATGGTTTTGAGCAGCAGCTGCAATTTTTAAGAATGAAAACCAACAGAGATCTGGGCTCTGGAAAAAGATGAAGCTCTCTGCAATACGCAGCCGGGCTCAGATCTCCATCCTTCAATTTATATAATATTGTGTCTCGCATCAGGAAATGGATTACAGAGCTTTTTTGTTGCTTCAAATGAGCCCTCATTTCTGGTTCCTTTTTTAAAAGAAGTGCAGAGACTTTCAAACCACTCTGCATGTATTAAATCTGTGTGTTTGACTAGGGACCTGCCACCTAATTCTAACTAAAAAGCTTGGAGGGAGGACGTATCAAAAACATTTTTTAACTCCAAAGAATTTTGTAAAGTCTTTGGTTTGGTTATACATTCATCAAATGAAATAGGGTCCACTTCACACACACACACACATATATACACACATACATACACACACACACACACACACACACACACCTGAATGCTAATGGGTTAATCTATCTATCTATCTATGTATGTATCTATCTATGTATCTAGGTTCTGATTTTCTTGTCCCTGGTATATCATCATGCCCTGCTTTTGCCTTTATGAAAATTATTATTATTATTATTATTATTATTATTATTATTATTATTTATTTATATAGCACCATCAATGTACATGGTGCTGTACAGAGTAAAACAGTAAATAGCAAGACTCTGCCGCATAGGCTTACAATCTAATGATGTTATTGTGAATGTCTGGGGCAGTCATTCATCAGATTTCTGCTCTCCCCAGGGTCAACAACCATTTTAGGCCCATGGGTACATTTGGATGTGTCGTGGGTGTCACCACAAAATGGCAGCCGGGGGTCTGGCCAGTCATAAAATGTCTAATTTTTTATTATGATCATTCCATGTATAAAATACAACTCACCAGACCAGCAATTGAAAAACACTGCCCCAGACTAGTGGGGGGTTGTTTTGTTTATTGAATCAATTGAATTGATAAATTTCATTGCTGGTAAGAGTGACTGACATCAGTTACTTCTTCTTCTTTTCCCCATGAAGTTTTATTTTCTTTTGAAAAAAACACTAAATAGGCAACAAACAGAACATATGTAATAATAAGATCACTAGAGAAACAAAGGAATTCACCAATTATATTTTTAGTCTATAACCAACTTACTGGAGAGCCAGTGTGGTGTAGTGGCTGAAGTGTTGGACTGGGAGTCAGGAGATCCGGGTTCTAGTCCCCACTCAGCCATGGAAACCCACTGGGTGAGTTTGGGCCAGTTGCAGACTCTCAGCCCAACGCACCTCACAGGGTTGTTGTTGTGAGGATAAAGTGGAAAGGAGGAGGAGGATTATGTACACCACCTTGGGTTCCTTGGAGGAAAAAAAGGTGGGATATAAATTTAATAATTAAATAAATAAATAAATACTATAAAAGAGCCTATGTAGGAGCTATCCAAGGTCCTGAACTAGCTTCAGCACCTTGGATAGCTCCTTTAGACAGATGCCTGGTTGTGACTGAAACCCAGCATGGATTCACAGCCCCACCAACTTTGGAGTGACCAGCCTCCACTGCTCCTGATGCAACTGCATCTTGTCTCTAGCACGCATGCACGTAAATGCATGCGCATCTGAACACTAAAGCACCATGCAGCGTGCAGGCGGCCATTCCATAGGCTGCAGCGGCTGAGGTACATTTGGCACTGTAGATAATCTTGTGCAGGACAATTGTTGTTGTTGTTTTTCTAGTTTCTCTTTAATCAAAAGCACATGGAGCCTTTTCAGCTTTTAAATCAATTGAGAGCAGGTGCCCGTAGAGTTAATGACTATGGCACACAGCAGGTGAAAGAGAGCATTTAGCAACACACAATAGGTTAGGACGAGCACTGGGGTTTTGCTAGCATGTCCCTAATGTCATCTGTGAAGTGCTGGAGTGTGTGTCTTTCTCCCACTCCATGTGACTAAAACGGAACCTGGCATTTGCACCCATGTTTACGGTACAGCATGTGAGGAGCAAACAATAATTCATAGCAGTTGGTGACAGTATAATGCATTTCCCCCCTTCCTGGGTGTGATTTTGGGCCTCACTAGACATGGCAGTAATGCTTCACTCCTAGATATGCTTACCTGGGAGTAAATCACCACACCTAAAAAAAAAAAGATATTATAGAGCTGGAAAAAGTACAGAAAAGTGCAACTAAAATGATTCAGGGGCTGGAGCATCTCCCCTATGAGGGAAGGTTACATCAGCTGGGATTGTTTAGCTTGGGAAAAAGGAGGCTGGGGGGGAGACAGGATAGAGGTGTACGAAATGATGCATGGTCTGGAGAATGTGGACAGGGAGGCATTTTTCTCCCTCTCTCAAAATACTAGAACCCAATTGAGTCATCCCATGAAGCTGATTGGTGGGAGATCCAGGACAAAGGGAGGTTGCGGGCTCTCCCACACTAGAGGCCTTCAAGAGGCAGCTGGACAACCATCTGTCAGGGATGCTTTAGGGTGGATTCCTGCATTGAGCAGGGGGTTGGACATGATGGCCTTGTAGGCCCCTTCCAACTCTGCTATTCTATGATTCTATGAAAAGGAAGGACTTCTTCACACAGCGCATAGTTAAATTATGGAACTCACTACCGCAAGATGTAGTGATGGCCACCAATCTGAATGGCTTCAAAAGGGGGGTTGGATAAACTCCTGGAGGCAAAGGCTATCCATGGCTACTAGCCCTGATGGTTGTGTGCTATCTCCAGTATTTGAGGCAGTAAGCCTGTGTGCACCAGTTGCTGGGGAACATGGGCGGGAGGATGCTGTTGCATCATGTCCTGCCTTGTTGGTCCCTGGCCAATGGCTGGTTGGCCACTGTGTGAACAGAGTGCTGGACTACATGGGCCATTGGTCTGATCCAGCATGGCAGTTCAATGAGTCTTACATCTGAGGAGATTGGGGACAGCAAGTTTTGCTTTTCTCCATATTTGATTTTAAAAAAATGAAGCCCAAGAAGTGGACAATGGTGACTCTGATGTCAGTGGGGCGGTGAATCCGCTCCTGAAACTGGAATGGATTCACTGCCCCACTGACATCAGTGCCACCAGCCTCCACTGATCTCAAGTTCTTTTGGTCATGTTTATGAAGAAATTTGGGACTTATCCGAATGCAAAGCAAATGAAATTCTAGACATCAGTGGGACGGCACTGCTCACATCGCTTGATAGCATACCACTTAGTGCGGTGTTGCTGTTTTTGTCATTGTTTTAGCACTAATAGTCACTGCAGAGAGTTTCATCAGGACTAACGGGGCCCACAAAGGAGGGTTTATTTATTTATTTATTTATTTATTAAATTTATATACCGTCCCATAGCCGAAGCTCTCTGGGCGGTTTACAAAAGTTAAAAACAGTGAACATTAAAAAGTATACAAAATTTAAAACCATCAAAAAATATAAACAACAGTATGAAACAGCATCCATTTTAAACAACAACAGTTCTGGGGTCCATTAAAAAACAAACAAACAAAGCACATGTTGTTAAATGCTGTTAAATGCCTGAGAGAAGAGAAAGGTCTTGACCTGGCACTGAAAATATAACAATGTTGGTGCCAGGCAAGCCTCATTGGGGAGATCATTCCATAATTGGGGGGCCACCACTGAAAAGGCCCTCTCCCTTGTTGCCATCCTCCGAGCTTCCCTCGGAGAAGGCACTCGGAGGAGGATCTTAGGTGTTGAGCACAGTGTACAGGTAGGTTCATGTCGGGTGAAGCGTTCCATCAGGTATTGTGGTCCCAAGCCATGTAGGGCTTTATACGTTAAAACCAGCACCTTGAATTGGGCTTGGAAATGTATAGGCAGCCAATGCAAGCGGGCCAGAATCGGTGTTATATGTTCCAACCTTCTGGTTCCAGTTATCAATCTGGCCGCTGCATTTTGCACAAGCTGCATCTTCCGAACCGTCTTCAAAGGCTGCCCCCAACACAGAGGGCATTGCAGTAATCTAATTTGGAGGTTACCAGAGCATGGACGACTGAAGCTAGGTTATCACTGTCCAGATAGGGGCATAGCTGGGCCACCAAGTTGGTAGAAGGCATTCCGTGCCACCGAGGCCACCTGGGCCTCAAGTGACAGAGATGGTCCTAGGAGAACCCCCAAGCTACGAACCTGCTCCTTCAGGGGGAGTGCAACCCCATCCAGAACAGGTTGAATACCCACCATCTGGCCAGAAGAACCACCCACCAGCAGCATCTCAGTCTTGTCTGGATTGAGTTTCAGTTTATTAGCCCTCATCCAGTCCATTGTCGCAGCCAGGCACCGGTTCAGCACATCCACATTCCTCACCTGATGAAGATGAAAAGGAGAAGAAGAGCTGCATATCATCAGCATACTGATGACAACACACTCCAAAACTCCAGATGACCACACTCAATGGTTTCATGTACATGTTAAACAGCATGGGGGACAAGACTGACCCCTGCAGAACCCCATACTGGAGAATCCACAGGGCTGAGCCATGTTCCCCAAGCACCACCTTCTGGAGCCAACCCGCCAAGTAGGAGCAGAACCATTGCAATGCAGTGCCTCCCACTCCCAACTCAGCCAGACGTTCCAGAAGGATACCACGGTTGATGGTATCGAAAGCCACTGAGAGATCAAGGAGAATCAACAAAGTCACACTCCCCCTGTCTTTCTCCCGACATAGGTCATCATATAGAGCGATCAAAGCTGTTTCCATGCCAAAACCGGGCCTGAACCGACTGAAATGGATCCAGATAATCAGTCTCATCCAAGAGTGTCTATATAAATAATAATAATAATAATAATAATAATAATAATAATAATAATAATAATAATAATGATGGAGCTGGCCCACAACTACCCACTCAAGGACCTTGCCCAGGAATGGAACATTTGCTACCGGCCTATAATTGCTAAGATTTTCCGGGTCCAAGGAAGGTTTCTTCAGGAGTGGTCTCACTGCATTTCCTCACTGTTCCATCCCTGCTAGCTTTTATTAGCCAAGAAGGGCAAGGATCCAGTACAGAGGTGGCGGTACGGACCTGTCCAAGCACCTTGTCAACATCCTCGAGCTGTACCAACTGAAACCCATTCCAAGAAAATGGACAAAAAGTTTACACTTTTTCCTTCCCCCATTGTAGCACCCATGAAAATTCCTCCCTCAGCTACTATTTTAAAAATAATAATATTAAATTCACTGTGGAAAAACATCCATTTCAAAACTATCCAATACAATACAAACAGAAAAAAGATCATAGCAAACATCTTCTTCTAATTATGTCAGGAACAAGATTTATATGACCACAGTGTCTTTTCCTGTGAAAAGTAAAACTATTCCGTTTACCTCCGGGATTCATTGCATTTACATTTCCCATGTTTCTGTGTGCAGACTCTGTTAACTTATCTGTATGTGTAATATCCAACCACTTAATCGACCATGCCTGGCTTGACAGGGACACAGCCTCCTTCCAGTATTTAGGCCAAAGAATTTGTGTGACAAATAATAAAGTCATAATCAATAATTTCTGTATGCCCTTCCCCCAAAGGCACTATCATCCCAGACTGTGGAATGGCCTGCCGGAGGAGACTCGTCGACTTTACAGTCTTTTAGCATTTAATAAGCGCTATAAAGACTGAACTCTTCCAGCAGGCATATCGAGTGGAATTTTAGGTTCATAGAATCATAGAATAGTAGAGTTGGAAGGGGCCTACAAGGCCATCGAGTCCAACCCCCTGCTCAATGCAGGAATCACCCTAAAGCATCCCTGACAGATGCTTGTCCAGCTGCCTCTTGGAGGCCTCTAGTGTGGGAGAGGCCACAACTTCCCTAGGTCATTGGTTCCATTGTCGTACTGCTCTAGCAGTCAGGAAGTTTTTCCTGATGTCCAGCTGGAATCTGGCTTCCTTTAACTTGAGTCCATTATTCCGTGTCCTGCACTCTGGGAGGATCGAGAAGAGATCCTGGCCCTCCTCTGTGTGACAACCTTTCAAGTCTTTGAAGAGTGCTGTCATGTCTCCCCTCAATCTTCTCTTCTCCAGGCTAAACAGGCCCAGTTCTTTCAGTCTCTCTTCATATGGCTTTGTTTCCAGACCCCTGATCATCCTGGTGGCCCTGCTCTGAACACGCTCCAGGATGTTTTTAGGATGTTTTAATAATGTATCCTATGTTTTTAACTCAGTTTTATGTATTTTATACTTATTGTTGTTCCCCGCCTTGATCCAAACGAGAAGTGGGTAAGAAGTAAATGTATGATGATGATGATGATGATGATGATGATGATGATGATGATGATGATGCACCAAGAGAACTTTCCCCAACTCCCAGTCTAATAACAATGGTGGGTGATTCTCATCACGCACGTGCACGTCGCGATTGTTCTTTGAAAAACTAAACACAACTTCAAGTGACATCATAGAATCATAGAATAGCAGAGTTGGAAGGGGCCTACAAGGCCATCAAGTCCAACCCCCTGCTCAATGCAGGAATCCACCCTAAAGCATCCCTGACAGATGGTTGTCCAGCTGCCTCTTGAAGGCCTCTAGTGTGGGAGAGCCCACAACCTCCCTAAGTAACTGATTCCATTGTCGTACTGCTCTAACAGTCAGGAAGTTTTTCCTGATGTCCAGCTGGAATCTGGCTTCCTGTAACTTGAGCCCGTTATTCCGTGTCCTGCACTCTGGGAGGATCGAGAAGAGATCCTGGCCCTCCTCTGTGTGACAACCTTTCAAGTATTTGAAGAGTGCTCTCATGTCTCCCCTCAATCTTCTCTTCTCCAGGCTAAACATGCCCAGTTCTTTCAGTCTCTCTTCAGAGGACTAAACATTGATGCGAAGCTAAACATCGTTTAGCTTCGCATCAAATTTGGCCCTTAGGAGTCATTTCAGGGGAGCTGTTCCTCTCTGGAGGAATCACCATGCGTGTGCGGATTGCACGGCCTTCCAACGTTGGCTGTGCAAATTATTTTACTACAAGAGGGATGCCCTTCCCCCCTCCCTCCCAGCCCAACCACTGCTACATTGGCCTGTCGTCAGAAGGTGTTTTGGAGGAGCGGGTGGAGGGGCTGCTTGTAGCTTTTTTGCCTTGTGGGTAGTACCAATCACTCGAGCACAGAGATTGCCTTGGCAACTATTTGGGACCAGCTGGGATGTCTATGTAAATAAATCAGTAGCGTTTCCAATACATCCTCCCTCTGCCGCGCCGGTTTCTCCCCCCGCCAGCGAGCCTGCCTGCCTACGAGGCTTCTGCCATCCCTTATGGCTTGCAGCAGGGAAACACGGCGGTTGTGTCAGCCCAGACCCATGGGGCCGAGCCCTGGGAATCCCTTCTGCTCCTTTTCTTTGCCCTCTGCCTGGCAAAGAGCAAAGAGCAGAGCCGAAGGGCTCCTGCTGCATTTAGATTCTTCTTGGAGAGAGCAGCGTGCGATTGCCGTACTCTGCGTCCAGGCTGTAGCCAGCCTTATCCACTAGATGGGACTGCCGCTTGGTAGTGTAGTGTAGTGGTTACAGAACATCCAGAAGGTGTAGAGATTTATTTATTATTTATTTATTTGAAACATTTGTATCCTACCCTATATCTCTAGGATCTCAGGGTGGCGTACAGATAAAATCGTACACTATAAAACAATAAATTTACACAGCTAAAAACAAATTAAACCATTGATCAAGTTAAAACCAATATATAATTTAAAAGCAGTAAAAACAATTTAAACAGTTAAAACAATGTGCAAGCCAGGTGAATTTAACCATTAAAGGCTTTATTAAAAAGCCATGTTTTAACTTGGCGCCGGAATAGAGTCAGCGTTGGCGCCAGTCAGGCCTCCATTCCACAGTCGGGGTGCCACAACAGAGAAAGCCCTCTCCTTTGCCCCATCATAGCGAATGTGTTGTGCTGGTGGGATGCAGAGAAGGGCTCCTCCAACAGATCTCAAGCCTTGGGCAGGCATATATAAGGAGAGGCACTCCCTCAAGTATCGAGGTCCCAAGCCATTTTAAACGTCATTACCAACACCTTGAATTCCGTCTGGAAACGTGCAATTCCTTTAGGACCGGTGTTATGTGGTCTCTGTAGGATGTGCCTGCCATCAAGTCTAGCTGCTGCTTTTTGCACTAGCTGCAACTTCCGAGTCATCTTAAAGGGAAGCCCCACATAGAGTGCATTGAAGTAGTCTAAACGGGAAGTTACTAGCACATGCACTACTGTGGCTAGATTGTCCCTGTCCAGGAAAGGCCATAGCTGGCGGATCAGCCGAAGCTGGCCCCAAGTATGGCCCCCTTCCCGTCCCTTTGAAGTATTTGCCTTCCCCCCACACCATGCACAGACATCACTTCATCCATGATAGAGCCAGCATGATGCACTGGTTAGAGCAGAGAGGAGAAACTGTGGCCTGCTAGATATTGCTGGATTCCAACTCCCATTATCTCCAGCTGGCATGGACAATATTTGGGGATGATGGGGATGACAGGAGGAAGGTGGGTACTGTAACTCCTAGCAGTGTAGGCAGGAATAAAAGATTACTCAGGCTGAGCACCAATCCAGCAAAGCAATCTGAGCCACGGGGCTCTCAGACTTTGCAGGGCACCCCTAGGAGCCCAACATGCTTGCCTATATGTTGCTCCAATGAGCAGCAGGTTGTGGCTGAGCCTTAAGTATGGTTTTGGCTTCCTTTAGGCTGGTTAGCCCAGTCTCTTTATTGATTGTCTTCTCTCTAAAAGGGACCTAGTCTCTTTCAGCAGCCTTGGGCTGCGACGACATGGAATTGGCAGCAGCGTGGTGGTATCTTCATGGCTAGAATTTTCAGAATCTGAGGATGACAACATGACCTCCTTCAGACACAGGGAATTTGGTCCCTTGAGCCTTGCTGGCAAAGGAGGTCTGAAGGAGGTAGAAAGCTCATGACATCCTTCTGTAACTAAGCCCTCTCCATGATCCATGAACTCCGTAGCCTTGTTCTCTGAGTATGAGAGGTTGGGTCCTGGACTGTGACAGCTGGAGGTTTTTAAGCAGAAGCTGGAAATCCATCCATTGGAGATGTTCTGATGCTGGATTTCCGGCACAGAGCAGGGGGTTGAACTTTATGGCCTACAAGTCTTCCTCCAACTCAGCGATTCCTTATGATAGCAGGCTGGTATGCAAATAAATAAGGTGGCATGAATTGTATTTACAGAATTCTGTTTTCTCGGCACTGCATTTCTCTGTGTTTGTGTGTGTATACGGTTGGGTCCTAGGAGTGGAATTGTAAGAAAGCTTACAATTAGTGAGTTTACAGAGAAAGCTTACAGAGTGAGTTTTGCCAGAGTCGTCTTGAAGTCATTGTCATCCCCACTTGATTTCTGCTTGCTCATGAACGCTGCATTCTCTCACAGGAGGCAGTCAAACTAAGATGTGTGAACAGCTGGGAGATGTGAAACAGCACCCCCAGGCTGCACATGAGATGGGAAGCGAAATCCACCCCATGGGCAAAGAAAGCGAGTACAGGGCAGGGAAGGGGCAGCATGTATGGAGCAAGGCATCTCCGTCAGCTTCCCCAACCTGGTGCCTTCCTGGTACATTGGACGCCAACTCCCACAATTCCAAACCATTGGCCATACTGTTGTAGGGTGACCATATTTGGGAAACCAAAAAAGAGGACACCTAGTGTGTGTGTGGGGAAGCAGCTTTCTGAGTCCTGCAGAAAGTACGTTATTCCCCCGCCACCTTAAAGAACCCGATTGGAGTGGAGGAGGGGAAAGGATTTCATTCTGCACCACCACCATCCACTCCAACTGGGGCCTTTTCTATAATGTCCACGAATGACCCACTTTCCCCTTTAAGACCTCAATTGGAGCTCGGGGTGGGGGAATGATGTGCCTCAAGAAAGCATGTCATTCCCTCCTGCCATGCTAATGGCAGCCTTAAAGGGGAAGGTGTGTCATTCCAGGACATTATTGAAAATTATAGAAAATCCCCCGACACTATGGAAAGAACAAAAACCAGGACAAATCCGGGGAAATCCTGACAGTTGGTCACCCTATACTGTTGGGAATTCTGGGAGTCGCAGACCAACACATCTGAAGGGCCCTGTGACGTTACACCAATACAAGGCCTGTCGCATGAACCCTTCTCAGGCCAAGCATCACCACTTGAAAACCTGAGGGAGCATTAAATAAAACCTTTCCCCTAGCTATGAGGGAAACATGTTTAATAGAGGATCTGTTTTTAAATGTACTGTGGGTATATTCTGGTGTGGGTGTTGGATAACTGTGAGGCAGGTAAATAATGCCAAGCTGACACGTGGTAATTGGTAGCTAACAAAATAATGCTTATTGTCATGTTAAAAGCTTTAAATGAAAATATAATGCTTCCAATCCTGCCCAATCCAAACTCACACACACAACACCTCTCTCTCTCTCTCTCTCTCTCTCTCTCTCTCTCTCTCTCTCTCTCCACCAATCCCAAATCCCTAGCAATTAATCTCCTCTCACTCCACAAACAATTCCAATCTCTACTCCCCACAACAACATAACCAACCTAACATAAACTCACTCCTTCCTTCAGTCACTCTTTATATACTCCTTCCCCCCGCCCTACCTATGACATCACAAACCACACCCACTCAGCCCTAACGTTCCATACTCACCAGACATACTAATACAGACACATACAGGATACTCAATTGTGGGGTAACGCCACAGGCCTCGGGTTCGGAAAAGTTGGTCTAAATGACCAACATAGGGTTGGGCTCATGGTCATCTCCAATTGATCATTCACTGATTTCCCTTTGCGGATATCGCCATTGATACATTCTGTTACTGTAGTTCCTGAAGATCATAGATGAACTGGGGGCTTCCAAGACAAAGTTAATGGTTTTGCAGGTTTGAGCAGATGGGTCTTGCAGGGTAATCTTGAGATGGGGTTGATGGGTTGGGAACAGAATGGCCACTTATTCAAAAGCAGAAGAAAAGGAAATGCATCACCAAGAAAAAAGGACAAAAGAGGACACTGATTTGCATTTAAAAAAATGCATATGCTTATGCATAGGTATAGTTGCAAATTTAGAAATAAGCACTAGACGTTAAATAGAAATACAGGCCATCACACCTTAGTGGAGAAGACTCAGAACAGGTGGTTTGCTCAGTCTGCTGCTGCCCAGGCACTAAATATGGGTGTGCAGCTCCCAGCTCCGGGCTGTTCTACCTTCTTAGGGTCTTCTGTCTTTAAATTGGATTTGCACTGCCCAACCCTGCAAATAGAGGATGCCTTCAACCTTCTAGGGAGGTTGTGATCTCTGCCACCCTAGAGGCCTTCAAGAGGCAGCTGGACAGCCGTCTGTCAGGGATGCTTTAGGGTGGATTCCTGCATTGAGCAGGGGGTTGGACTTGATGGCCTTATAGGCCCCTTCCAACTCTACTATTCTATGATTCTATGAACCAGTGGAGGCCGGCGACTCCGATGTCAGTGGGGCGGCACATCTGCTCTGGGTTTCAGTGAGAACCAAACAGAACTCTGCACCTTGGATAGCAACATTTCGAGTTCTGGCTGGCTCGGACTGAAACCCGGAGCAGATTCACCACCCCACTGCCATCAGAGCCACCAGCCTCCACTGAATAGAAGGTTGTCCTCTGTAAAGTAGGAGGCCCCCTGCATTCCACCCCTGGTTTGTGGTCCATGTGGAAGAGGGAGTGGAATTGCATGGCTAGCCCTGCCACCAAGCTGACGATAGGTCTCACCCACCACACTTCCAGGCAGGGCCGGCCCTATCATTAGGCCAAGTGAAGTAGTCGCCTCAGGTAGCAGATTTTGGGGGGGGGAGGTAGCAAGGTGCTGGAGGAGAGACCTGTGCTCCCTGTGTCCTACTCTGCAGCCCCAAAGTTAGCCTGCTGCCTTCAGGTTTGGTTTCCTTTCTGTTATCTTTTAGAAGACCCCTTCGGGCTTTTCTTTTTCAGGTCTCTCTTGGTTTAAGGAGAGCTTCTGGTTTTTTTCTACTGAGCTTTATGCCTTTCATCTGGTTGGCTTTAGACTTCCAAACTTTGAAATCTGAATGTTGTGAACGTCACAGTTGTAAATGTTAACATTTTGTTGCTGCTCTTAAATATACCGAATCTTCATTTCAACGTTTTTGTTTTGTTTTAAGATGTAAGCTGCTTTGGGGGATAAATCATTTTGAATCATTAAATTATTTGGAAAAGCCACCTAGGAGTCTGAGTCACCATAGATAAATACATTTCTTTGCATGCTTCGGAGTGAAGGGCATGAGCCAGGGCCACCAGCAGGCAGTGTCTAACACCTTTCCGTGTCTCACGGTACTTGCTTGGTAACCCTCTCCCCCAACTTCGACCCCTCCTAGATCTTCCACATGACCTACGACCTGGCGAGCGCTGTGGTGCGGATCGTGAACTTGATTGGCATGATGCTGCTGCTGTGCCACTGGGACGGCTGCCTCCAGTTCTTGGTGCCCATGCTGCAAGACTTCCCGGACGACTGTTGGGTCTCGCTGAATCGCATGGTGGTAAGTCTCTTACGTGTCCGCCCGGCTCGTGGCGATGTACTTCTTCACCGGTGATGCATCTCTTTCACTAGTGCAGCCTGCACCCCTGATGTTTGGCACCACATGCCCCAATAGGCTGTGGTTGATGGGAGTTGTCATCTGAAACATCTGGGGGACGCCAGGTTGGAGGAGGTGGTGCTAGGGCCATAGCGTCTCCTGATCACCACTCTGTTTATTTTAAAAGATTTGCATCCCGCCTTTCAGTCCAATGAGGTCCAAAGAACCTCACAAGAGGTTGCAACAATATGAAACACAGTGCTGGCTCTGGTTTTTTGAAGGCCCTTGGTCAATGGGCCTCAGCCTGCAGTGAGTCTACCTTCTCACTGCCGTGATCACCAGTGGCTATTGCTCCTCAACTTCTTTCTCATCATTGCTACCGCTTGCGTCCTTGCCAGACAGAGAGCCAGGGAGCAAACGGGCAGCAGCTTCTACTGCCCCTCATTCTCATCACTGCTGTTGTCTTGACCAGAGCAAGAGGCGGGTGAACAAGCAGGTTGTAATGGGGAAGAAGAGGAACAAACTGCAAGAGGGCTCTTGGCAGTGGGCCCTTGCCGCGATGCAGGCCCTCGGAAGAGGCCCAGCTGTGCCTACCCTCGATACCAGCTCTGATCCAGCAGCCTTTGTAATTCTGGTAGAGACCACCATCTCCTCTTTCCCCTTGTGGTCTGGGACTATCTGGCAGCTGAAGCAGAGGGGGTGAAGAGATTCCCTGCAGCTATGCTCCTATGGCCAAGATACAAGGTCAGGCTGGTCTTCCCATCGCTGCTTCCTGGAAGGGAAGGAGTTCAGCCTCCCAATAGTCCTAGTTCCTCTGCGCATCAGGAAAAATGTCCTGGCTGTTAGAGCAGCACGACAATAGAGCCAATGCCCTAGGGAGGTTGTGGTCTCTCCCACACTACAGGCATTCAAGAGGCAGCTGGACAGACATCTGTCAAGGATGCTTTAAGATAGATTCCTGCATTGAGCAGGGGGTTGGACTCGATGGCCTTAGAGGCCCCTTCCAACTCTACTATTCTATGATTCTATGAACATCTTCCCCTCACTTCTGGACTCTCCTAAACTCTCCCAGTAAAGGAGCCCCCATTGACCAACCCCAACACCCAATGCTACTCTGTGCCCATCCTCTGTGTCCGGGCCAAGTTCTCCTCCTTTAGTGATTGCTCATGCCCCTTAAAAGAGGCCCACCTCCTACACACGGAGACCCCTTGCTCTAGAGCGTAGCAAATGTACAATAAGAATCACCAGAGCAAGTATGAATGAAGAAGGGCAGTAAAACCCATGCGATCAAGGCATTGGGCAAACACACAGAGAGACACACACACTAACCCAAAGAAGGCGAGTCTAAATTTGTATCCTCTAAAAAAAAGGGGGGGAAGTGGACTAGATCAGGGCATGATCACAGCCTAAAAATACTTCCACGTTAGCTTAGAGGCTATTTGCAGCCTCTGTAAATGGCAGGAGTCATGGGAGAGAGAGAGAGAGAGAGAGAGAGAGAGAGAGAGAGAGAGAGAGAGAGAGAGAGAGAGAGAGAAGGGTTTGCCGCAGGTATATTTCTAAGAGCTGGTCTACTGGCTTTTTATTTTGCCCTCTAGAGGTCTCTGCTGCAGGTCAAAGAAGGTGCTTGTGGTGTGGAGGACAGCAGATTGAAGTCAGGAGACAGGCATAACCCAATTCAGAAATGAATGTGTATGGTGGGGGTGAAATGAGATGACACCCTCTGGCCCATCCCCCAGCCTCCAGATGTTCACCAGACTCTACGAGCAGAGCCTACGCATGTCAAACTTGTGCATGCACGAGTTTCTGTCAACCTGATTGGGAATCCTGCATTTTGCAGGGCCCATATTTCATGTCTCCAGGGCATGTTCTGAAGGCACATGAGTCAGCCGCCTTGCTGAAGCTAAGCATAAAAGCATGAGAACATAAGAAGAGGCATGCTCGATCAGCCTTAGATCCATCTAGTCCAGGATTTCGTGCACACCAGCTGCTCAGGGGAAACCCACAAGCAGGATATACTGCAACTGCTGAGGGAGGCTTTGAAATGCTGATGATAACATATTGCAGGACAATTGTGTTTTTCTTCAGAGAAGCTAGATTTATTAATTTATTTATTTATTACATTTATATACCGCCCCATAGCCGAATGCAATTTACACACACTTTTATAGGGCACAGTCCTATGCGACTTTAAACAGAAAAAAACCCATTGTAACTAGGCATTCTTCCCCCACCCAACAAGAAAAAGTTTGAAGCGATGGCAGTGATTGATCAGGAACAGGCGCCAGAAAATAATGTTGTCCTGCTAAACCTGGAGAGTAAGACTCTATGTGTGAATTGCAGTTTATCTGGCCAGTAGGAGGATGGGGAAGACATTTGGGGATATTGGCCCATTTGTTGAGCCCGCAGAACCTCATGCCAGATCTTGTAGAACTGCAGCTGAAATTTCCATTCCCAAACTAATGCTGTTGGCAACAGAATCAAGCCAAGCATGCGCTCACGCAACGGTTTGGCCTCCAACCATATGCCATGTCATGCACGCCACCTCTGTGCAGTCTAAGTACAGCCAACCCTGTGATTCCTCAAAAACTCTTATACAGAGCAGTAAAGGGTCAGAAACTCTCCATATATGCTTAGAGGATCTTAGAATTTATGCAACTCATATCATGCAACCCGAGTAATGAGATGAAACTGAAGGATATTAAGACAATTTCACCGGGCAACAAATTTAGAGGGAGATTCATTATAGGGGCTATTAGATGCCCAGTAGCTTTGCCAAAATGCAGCTACGGACGTGAGATAACGAATGCAGAAGCTCAGAGATGGACACACACACACACACTGTATAATGAATGCCTGAGCAGGGTTGTTGTCAAATATATTTTGGATTTGCTCTTAAATGCATGTTGGATATTATTATTATTATTATTATTATTATTATTATTATTATTATTATTATTATTATTATTGCCAGGTTTATGCTCATCTTGAGCAATGTTTGCTCACTTTCTGTTCAGCTTTCCACATCTGGCTCTGTCCCAGTGATTTGGAATCTTGGCTTGGTTGAACATTTCCAGTGTCATTCATATCCGTATTTCTTCGAGTCTAAGACGCCATCGATTGTAAGATGCACACTAATTTCAGTACCACCAATAGAAAAAAAGCTTTGATTCTAAGAAATAATAAACGCACCCCGTTTTTAGAGATGTTTATATGGGGGAAAAGGTGCGTCTTTGAATCGAAGAAATACGGTATATTTCTATTTCTTACCCGCCTCTCCACTTGGATCGAGGCGGGGAACAACAGTGAATATAAAACACATAAAAACTGATTAAAAACATAGTATACATGATTAAAACATCCTTAAAACATCCTAAAAACATTCTAAAATTCCACTGGATAGGCCTGCCAGAATAGATCAGTCTTTATTGCTTTCTTAAATGCTAAAAGACTGTGAAGTTGATGAATGTGTGTGTGTGTAATTGGAGGATTTATAGGACCTCCAGATATTCATAATTGGCTTTTGAAACTGGGATGTGCAACGTTTGGAATTTTTCCTTTGAAAGCTTTGAATGGAGACAGATCTTTGCTCTGGCCTTTTTATTCCAGATTCGAGAAGAATTGGAAGTATAGGCTGGGTTTCCTTTTTCCTGTGTTAGATATATTGATGTTATTTTGGGGAAATGGGACGTGTGTGTGGGGGGGAGAGAAATAGATTCTCTTATCTCTGTCATTCATGTATTAAGCTTTGCGCAACTAGTGTTTTGCTCTTGAACAACAGCCATGAACTTGTCAACAACTGGTTCTCGGGAAGATGTAATCCAGACTTATCCAGCCTGGGGCCCTCCAGATGTGTATGACTACAACTCCCAGCATCCCCCAATTAGCATGGCCATGATGGCTGGGGTTATGAGAGCTGTATTCAAACATATCTGAATGCCACCAGGTTGGGAAGAGGCTGATGTACTGCGTAATTAAAAATGAATCAACAATCAATTTTATTTATTTATTTATTTTAAGAATAACTTGCACGGAATCTTCAGGTTATATTAACATTGGGGCGGGGACTTCTGGGGGTTCTATTCAGCTGAATGAAATTGGTTAGGCAGGAGATTCAGGACTGATAAAAGGAAGGACTTCTTCACACAGCACATAGTTCAACTATGGAATTCTCTATCACAAGATGTAGGGATGGCCACTAATTTTGATGGCTTTAAAGGGGAGTTGGATAAATTCCTGCAAGAGAAGGCTATCAATGGCTACTAGTCCTGATGGCTAAGTGCAACCTCCAGTATCCGAGGAAGTAAGCCTATATAAACCTGTTGCTGGGGAACATGGGTGGGAAGGTGCTATTTCATTCGTGTTCTGCTTGTGGGCTTCCGACAGGCAGCTGGTTGGCCACTGTGTGAACAGAATGCTGGACAAGATGGACTCTTGGTCTGCTCCAGCATGGGTCTTACTATGACTATTCCTGAAGCTGGAGCGTCGCGGAGCGGATCGAGGTGAAGGCAGATCCTTCGCCTCAATCCGGAGCTCCGCAAAAAAGGTAAAGGGGGTTTACTTGGCCCTGCTGCCGCCGCCCATGCAGCAATAGCAGCAGAGCCAGGTAAGGGGGCAAGGAGGCTCTTACCTGCATCCATCCGCGGCCCCGCAACTGCGGCCTGGTCTTCCTGTTTGAGTCCTCGGGCTCAGTTGAAGGAGCCGCAGGGCCACGGATGGACGCAGGTAAGGGGGAGAAAGGAGGGGGTGGTTACCTGGCCCTGCTTCCGCCACCTGTGCGGTGATGGCGGCACAGCCAGGTAAAGGGGAGGGGGGTCTTACCTGCATCCATCGTGGCCCATCGCCAGCTTCACTAGAGCCCGCAGCTCAACCCAGAAGTATAGGCCACAAGCGGGGCCTACAGTTCCTGGTTGAGCCGCGGGCTCTAGTGAAGCTGGCGGCGGGCCGGGACGAAAGCAGGTAAGGGGGAGGAGGAAGGAGGGCCTTACCTAGTGCTGCCCCCCACCGCTGCAGAGCTCCGATTCGGAGCCGGAGCTCCGCAGCAGACCCTAGGCGGATTAAGGCAGGGCGGAGCGGGCCCGATCCGCAATTTGCGGATTGGGAGGGGAGTGGAGTGGGGGGTCCGTGCACAGCCCTAATAAGTAGGATCCTGTATGACTCCTTGGTCTCCTTGAAGGGGAGGTGGGATATTAATGTAACAAACAAATAAACTCCAGATGGCCCAGACTTGACTGCTGGGTTTATAAAACTGCCATGTAAATTGCATCAGTCCTATAGATTCTGTCTGGAAAAGAGAATTCGTTGTGCTGAACGTTAGTCCAACTTGAGTCCCATTCATTTCAGTAGGACTACTCTAAGTAGCAATAACACTGGAGCCAACCCAATGTGTTTGGTAAATGCTGTGGCTGCAGATGGATGTTGAAGTCTCCTCTTTTTGTCCACCCAAGCTTTAAATGTGCTCGGTGCAGTTCACAGGAAATTGAAAGTGGTGGCTATGTGCAATGGGCGCTCTTTCAGGCAAAGGACTATAAATGCATGAGAACTACAACTGTGAGGCATGGCCAGGGTCAGCCCGGCCATGAGGCAGAGTGAGGCAGCTGCCTCAGGCAGCAAAGTTTTGGTGTCGTGAAACGGCAATAAATCAATAGTGATTAATTTATCATTATTGGGTTAATTTTTATTTATTTATTTATTTATTACATTTTTATACCGCCCAATAGCCGAAGCTCTCTGGGCAGTTCACAAAAATTAAAACCATAATAAAACAACCAGCAGGTTAAAAGCACAAATACAAAATACGGTATAAAAAGCACAACCAGGATAAAACCACACAGCAAAATTGATATAAGATTAAAATACAGAGTTAGAACAGTAAAATTTAAATTTAAGTTAAAATTAAGTGTTAAAATACTGAGAAAATAAAAAGGTCTTCAGCTGGCGACAAAAGGAGTACAGTGTAGGCACCAGGCGGACCTCTCTGGGGAGCTCATTCCACAACCGGGGTGCCACAGCGGAGAAAGCCCTCCTCCTAGTAGCCACCTGCCTCACTTCCTTTGGCAGGGGCTCATGGAGAAGGGCCTCTGTAGATGATCTTAAGGTCCGGGCAGGTACATATGGGAGGAGGCGTTCCTTCAAATAACCTGGCCCCAAACCGTTTAGGGCTTTGAATGTCAATACCAGCACTTTGAATCGGGCCCGGACCTGGACTGGCAGCCAATGAAGTTGTAAAAGGACTGGCGTGATGTGATCTCGTCGGCCAGTCCCTGTTAGTAAACGGGCTGCCCTGTTTTGTACCAGCTGAAGCTTCCGGACCGTTTTCAAAGGCAGCCCCACATATAACGCATTGCAGTAATCCAAATGAGAGGTTATCAGAGCATTGGATTGGATCTAGACTTATAGTAGACCCATTGAAACCAAGTGGGCTTAAATTACTCATTCTGTTTTTACTGCTGTGGATGGGGAAAGTTTTTTTCTACCCCAGGCACCAAAATAACTTGGCTGGCCCTGGGTAAATGCATATTGACCAGGGAGGAGAAGGGGGCACATTCACTGCTCTGCCTCAGGCAGCAAAATCTCTTGGGCTGGCCCTGGACTCCATGATGATTTTATTTATTTATTTATTTATTTATTTATTTAATTACATTTATATACCGCCCCACAGCCGAAGCTCTCTGGGCGGTTTACAACATTTAAAAATAGTAAACATTAAAAGTATACAATTTAAAAACACACACACACACACATAAAAAACAGTATAAAAACAACAGTATCCATTTAAAAACAACAATTGTGGGGTCCATTAAAAACAAACTTAACGTTGTTAAATGCTGTTAAAATGCTGTTAAAAATGCCTGGGAGAAGAGAAAAGTCTTGACCTGGCGCCGAAAAGATAACAATGTTGGCGCCAGGCGAGCCTCATCGGGGAGATCATTCCACAGTCGGGGGGCCACCACTGACAAGGCCCTCTCCCTTGTTGCCATCCTCCAAGCTTCCCTCGGAGTAGGCACTCGGAGGAGGACCTTAGATGTTGATTTTGCTTCAAAAGCTGGTATATTTCCTCCAGCTCCCTGTGAAGATCTCCAGTCCCTCCCTAGGGCCTGGAGTTAAAGTGGAAGAAATCTTAAAATAATCAAACCCTACAAGAATAGGAACTGCAAGGAAGTGACAGGCCTGGGCAGTGCCCAGAATACAACAGACTGAAGAACCGGGAAACTGGTTCTTGCCCTGTGTGAAGGTTTGAGGCCTACTGAGGCAAGGTAATAAAGGTAGGCTTTACAGGCCTGGGGTTTTCTGTCAGGGATGGGATATCCCTGAGAGAAGTAGTTTCATCTATCCAGTTAAGGTTCATTTCCTCAAACTGAGAACTTGACTTCCTGTTTTGGGGAAAGAAGGCATAAAAGAGTGAGAGAGCCAGACAGGGGCCATATCTACACCAAGCAGGATATAACACTTTAAAAACGGTTTGGAAACTGTATATGTAATGTGTCCTGGGCCTGAACAGTTGTCAAAACCATTATAAACTGTTATAAGCAGTAGTGTAGATCCTGCAAGACAAGAGCATAAGGAAGGAGCAGAAAGAAGCAGCTTAGGGTAAAAGAACTTGAGTTTTTGCAACTTTTACTTTCTTTCAGTGCCTTTGCATCACTCAGTTCTATTGCCTAATAACTTTAGTTGTAACTGACTTGTTTTACTTTTCTAGTAAACTGTTAACATACAAGTGTCTGAAGGGTCACTCACCCCACGTCTACAGCCCATGTTACTGGAAAGGCAAAGGTAAAAAGAAGGAAGGTGGGATTCTTAAGGAGGCGGAGATCCTTAAAGAGTTGCTGTAGAAGGAACCCTGACTCCCTGCAACTGAAGTGATAGAGGACAGCCCTAATTGAAGGGTTCTCAGGTGACAGTCCTCTGTTTCTAGACGTCCTCTGCCAAGTCCAAGATCGTGTGGAAAATAGGACACAGGAACTTAGAAAGCTGCCTTATACTGTGTTGGGCCATCTAACCCAGTATTGTTGGCAGGGGGCTCATCTACACCAAGAAGGATATTCCACTATGAAAGTGGTATGAAAGCAGTATATAAAAGGCAGGAGCCACACGACTGCTTTATAGTGGTATTGAAGTGCACTGAGAACTGTTGGGGCCCATTGACACATGCCGTATACCGCTTTCATACTGCTCTCATAGTGTTATACCCTGCTTGGTGTAGTTGCGTCATGGGCCCCAACAGTTGTGAGTGCACTTCAGTCCCACTATAAAGCAGTAGTGTAGATCCTGCAGTGCACTTCAATACCACTGTAAAGCACTAGTGTGGCTTCTGTCTTTTATATACCGCTTTCATAGTGGAATATCCTGCTTGGTGTAGACGAGCCCACTGCTTGGCCCGCTGCTCTCCAGAGATCCAGGCAGGATTCTTTCCTAGCCCTATCGGGAGATGCCAGGGATGGAACTGGGCGCATCCCACATGCCAAGCAGGTGCTTCTGCCATTGATGGTTCCTCGGAACCATCAATGGCAGAAGCACCTGCTTGGCATGTGGGATGCCCCCAGTTCTTAGATGGTTCCTCACCTAAGAACATGTGGGTTCTTAGATGGTTCCTCCCCTAAGAACATGTGGATTCTTAGATGGTTCTCCCCTAAGAACCCTGAGGAAGGAGAACAGAGCAGGGACCTTGAACTATCGCACCAAGGTCGTCTGCTCACCACCTTCCCCCCTTTTGCCGAGATACATATTTCCTTTTAAATTGTAGTAATTAGTTCTTAATTAGCATCTATACCTGTACATTAGCCTCTGCAAATATTATGCAGACCTGTGTCCTCTTTTGCCCTCTTGTTTGGTGATGCATTTCCCCACTTTTGGGGCAACGTAGAAGCGGCCAACCTACCTGCTTGTCTCCAATGTGAAGGGCAGATCACTCACACACACACACACACACAGTGGAATAGTTGCATTGGCACCAAGCCAACACACATCCGCCACCTCTCCTACATAAAAACAGCAGTACAGATGTGTCATACTGCTGCAGGAACAATCTGTTCATTAAAATAGGGATCTATTTTTGAAGTGCCATCCGCTCTCCACATCTCCAGCATGGACGCTGCACGCCAAAGAGATGAGGCAACGGCATGAAGGATTCACCACCTTTGCAGCAGGCTTCTGCAATGGCAGCGTGGTGTAGTGGTTAGAGCGTTGGACTTCGGCCCAGGAAGACCTGGTTTAAATCCCCGCTCAGCCACAGAGGTTACTGGATGCTGTATCTTTCAACCTAGCCTCCCTCGCAGGGGTGTTGTGAGGATAAATGGGAGGCACCATGTATGCTGCCCTGGGCTCAGCAGAGGAGAGCAAATAATACATGTTGTATTTAAATATTGGCCAACTGACTCAGGCTCGTACGAGTTGGAATAGACCAACCCCTCAAGCAAAGTTACACAGCTGTTAGAGTTGGACACATTGTGCTTGCTCCGTCTGAGCAAAGCAAAGCCCGCTAGCAACCCTTTCCTTGGCCCCTGCCATGGTGCACCCTCATAGCTCCCTGAGGAAGGGTCTACCCACTCCATTCCCCTAAGGGGGGCTACACCACAGCAGAGGAAGAGGGCAGGCATAGAGCTCTGTCCCCCATGGCTTAGATTTCCCATGGCTTAGATTTTATGGTCTGCAAAGCTAAGTACTGGTTAGGGAAGTCTCCACCTAGTGGCTGAAGATGTTAATACAGACTTCAACCCCATGGATACATCTAAATTAATTAAAAATAATAAATGCCTTTTTAAAAGCAAAATAACCCTGAGATGCACACCTCTAGGGTCCCCTTAGTACGTGTGCCAAATTTCAGGTGTCTGGGTTTCACAGTCTTGGCACGAATGGACGGACATTTGCACATACTCTTTATTATTATAAACAAAATGAAACCCAGTGACAAAGCTGGGCCACACAAGGCCGGTTTAAATATTGTGCCAGCAGCATGTAGCCAAGACTGAAGAGGCGACAAAGCAGTTTCTGTTCAAGTGCAGAGTTCATTTTGTGTGTAGAGTTCCTTTCTTCACCATCCAAGGACATGTCTGGGCTTCAGAGATGCAGGCGTTGGAATGATAGAGCATGACTGAACTCTGTGATGCCTTTAGGTCATTTTAGACTTGGGACTTAACGGCCTTCCATGGTCAGTGGGTGGGAGCTCTGGACTTAATGGTCTAGAGGGGAGTGGCCTTTAGGATCTAGTTCCTACAGTGTGCTGAAGGAAGTTTTAAAAAAGAGGTAATGTTGACCCTTTTTTGTGCTCTGTAACCAGTACGGATGTCTTTTGAAAAATAAACCCCTGTCTGATTTGCAGAGGGCGACCGGGGGGGGGGGGGGGTGTCACACGCGGCCCGTGTGCTGCTCACCCCTGCATTAGATGACAATGTGCGTTACTTTACAATAATTCAAAATGTGGTAAGCTGGACTTTTCTGCTTTGGGGGACCTTGGTGTTCATTCTGCGGAACAGGGCTTTGCACTCATTCCTGCCCTGCAGGTGCCACCGTCCTGACTTCCAAGTGTATTTGAGCCTTGTCCTGCCTCTTAAAAAGAAGTAGAAAATGCCACTTGTTCTGCTTGGATTTCTCCTTTTCTGGCACTGGAGGTGGTGGTGGAGTGAGGCTGAGAAAGAATGACCCTTCTCTGCCCCATGGCACCAACCTCATAAGGACTTGACCCTTGTGGCATTCAAGCTCCCCTGGGATCCTAACTGCCCCGTGCCTTGCAATGGTCTCAGCTGCGGTTGGCACCAAACCGCTCCGTCTCTCTTTAATAGGGCACTTGGCTGGACACTGCTGAAGGCCCCCGAGGTGGAAACCAAAATCTTTGGGGGCATCTCGGAGAGCAAACTTGGACTTCTCTCCCTGTCCACCCACCCTTTGTCAGCCAAGTTAGCCTAGACAGGTTGGAGCCTAGGGAGAGCTGCGTCTTTGCAAGGCCCTGAAGTGGTGCGTGTGTGTTTACCTTTTGTCGGGTTGTCCATTCAGTGAATTAGAGCAATTGTGCCTGTCGGAACAGGCTGTTCACAGGGTAACTCAACCCCGAGGCTTTGTCATAGACGCCATCTCTTGGGGACCAAACCTTGCTTGACTGGCCCAGTGTTGCGAGATGAAGTGATGGCACAGCCAACGGCCGGGGGAAACATCTCAGTAACTTTCCACTGGTGCCAGGGAGAGAGGAGGCCGGCCAGCAGAGAGGAGAGAGAAGCAACTTCTGCCATTCTGTCTCGCTCTGCCTTGATCCGTCACACAGGCTTGCGTGGCACGTGAGGTGCACAGCCCACTATGTGGACAGCTGGCTGAGGCTGATGGGAGTTGTAGTCCAAGCACATCCAGAGGGTTGGCTTAGCAGGGCAATCCTGAGGGTCATGGAGGTCAACTTTTCCCCAACAGGTTGTAGTTGGAATAGGGATTGTGAGGAGGGATGTCAAAGAACTCTATAAGGGAATCAAATAAGTTCAGATTGTCATGAATCTGACCTGTGGATTTCAGATTTGCAGAATGGTCCCCCCCCCCAGTTGGGCAGGTTGTGTTGATGAGTGGAGGATGGAATGAAACGTACCTGAACAATCCATGAAACGCAGACAGAATGGATTTTACAGATTCCGTACATCCTTAGTTGTGAGGCCAAGGTGCTTTCCCCAATGGAAGGAAAGCAATGCCAGTTCATGGAGGAAAGACCCCTGGAGGACAGATCCACTTGATTATGAACCTGAATGGTGATCATGTGCAATAGATGGTTCAATAGATGGTGCAATAGATTGCATAAATAGCGTGCAATAGGTACCAGGCACATGGTAAGGCTACAGGTTGTTGGATTGTTTGTATGTGTGTGTATGTGTGTGTCTGTCTACATATCTGTCTGCACAGACATGTTTGTGTATACCTACGCTATGTGCAAAAGCCTCCTTGGATGTTTTGTTTTCAGCATGCACAGTGCTCCTCGCCCCAAATACAGGTGCTTTTCCAAAGAGGGAATCCCCAGCAGGGCCGGCTCCAGGTGTGCGGCACGGACTGGGAGAAATGTCCTCGCAGTCTACTCCGGTAGTCCCAAGTGGGCATTCCTGGCTGCCTTGCCAATGTCCAACCTATGGGTCTAGCCACTCTTTCAAGTACCCATAATCCTCCAGTGAGACGCTAGGTCAGGGGCATTGTGGGAAATTGAAAGGGCAGCTAGCTCCAGCTACCTGGCAGAACAAATTAGGTGGTGAGAGACAGGGCAGGCATCCGCAGCGGCCCCTGCCAAGGGCCCTGGCATTTGCCCAAGAATTCCTGGTAATGATGCCGGCTGCGATTTCTAATAACATGTTGACAAGTACCAAGAGGGTGGCTCAGGACGGGTGACCCTTTTACCAGCAATGGCTGCTTCGGACCTGCACCGGGATGCACGGCAGGGAGCACCCATGATACAAAACCCCACAGGGCTCGACGTGCCAAAGCTACTCACGGATGTATCTCACCACAGGCCTCCCCAGCGTTGTCCACCTTGTGTCCTGTAACTTTTTGTCTGTCTGTCTCTTTAGAATGACTCCTGGGGGAAGCAGTATTCCTATGCGCTGTTCAAGGCCATGAGCCACATGCTGTGCATCGGATACGGGCAGCAAGCCCCAGTGGGCATGTCCGACGTTTGGCTCACGATGCTGAGCATGATCGTGGGGGCCACCTGCTATGCCATGTTCATCGGCCACGCCACGGCCCTCATCCAGTCTCTGGATTCCTCCCGCCGACAGTACCAGGAGAAGGTAAGCGCGCTGCTTTGAGGACGGCGGGGTTATTCCGCCACCGGCTCATCTCACAAAGGAAGAGGCATTATGGGGCAACGGTTGTTGGCACCGAGGAGTTGTTCCGTGTCACACTTTGAGCATCCTTCGCTTCACACAGTCAAGGGGGTTGCAGAGAGGTGAACTTTCTTCGTTCTCCCGAAGTGCTTTTAAGAGGCGACGTGGAGGTGTTCCATCCCCACGGACCAGATTGCTTACTCTGGGGCCCGGATTATGTCAGTGGGCGGGCCTTTCCTGAAGCCCCTCCCTTCTGGGAGCCCTTCCCCAAGCCCCACCCCATCCCTGACATCATAGGGGGGGCCTTTCTCTGTGTGACAGAAAGTCATAGAACAATGGCTATCTATGCACAGAAAAGGCGTTGAGTGGGTGCTTGTTGCAGGCAATCTTAAAAGCAGTAACGCGGCAGCAGTCTGATGATGTTAAAGGCATCAGCGTGATCATGCTGAGACAAACATTTTTCAAGAACGAATTTCCATAACCCCCCCTCCAAAAATTGTCCACTGCCATATTTTTTTAATGGTATTTTATCCCCCCATTTCTTAAAAATGTATTGTTTTCATAAAATGGCTTAGAAACACAACGGCAGCCCAATTAAGCATTTTCAAAATAAATAAGTCAGCTCCCATTTGATTTAGAAACAACTGAAGAGTCTTGTAGCACCTTAAAGACTAGCAAGTTTATTCTGGCATAAGCTTTAGTGGACAGTGTCCACTTCAACAGATGCATCTAACACAGTTGCCTCTCTGGCATTTGATTTAGGGCATTGGAACATTTTCTGGAATATTTTGGGATGATAAAGATAAGAAAGACTGGGTGCAAAAACGTTTCCTGGGCTTAAGCACCCAGAAAGTTCACAGACTTTCAAAGACATACCATTTTTGCATGGCAAAATCCTCATGAAAATGCAAATTATTATTTTTTCCATAAAAGAGGGTTGAAGGCATCACGTTTGTAGGAAGGGAGGTTGGAACATGGCTGCAAACATGGTCAAGTCTCAAATAGAGAGGCTGTAAGTGGAAGAGGGGACCCCAAATTATTAATCGTTTTCTTTGTTTCAATCTGGCCATTGTGGATTTTTTTGCGATTTTTCATTTGGGATGAAAAGCCTGTCAAAGGTTACCAATGTCACAACTTGAGTTGCTGCCCTTGAGTTACCCCTCATGGGGGTTCAGACTTCATTCAGACTCGAAGGCTGGCCATGATGGATTACCAAAGAGCCTGCATTAGAATTTAGACATTATTTATATAGAACCACTGTCAGGGTTCAGGGCGTGGGTGGCAAGGCCTCAGCACAGGAACGCCGGCGCCAGGATGGATGGCGGTGGAACCGGTAACAGAGTCCAGGCAGGGCCAGAGGCAAAGGGCGTGGTCCAGAGATGAGCAGAGTTCAGGGTTCAAGTTCCAGGAGCAACAGGGTTCAAGCAGGGCCAGAGGCGAAAGGCATGGTCAGGTGAAGCAGCAGGCCAGGGCCAGTTCGGATTAGGCCCAGGCAGTCAGGAACAGGCTACAGAAGACACAGGAGACAAAGGCTGCAGTGGAAATGCCCTTTCCTGGCTGCTCCCAGCTGGTTTGCATTAGCCCATCTAGGAGGGCTTGCTGATATGGGCCTGGGTCCTGCAACTACTCTGCAGCTGGCAAGGTGCACTACGGCCACCAGGTGGTGCTGCAGGACAGATCCTGACAACCAACAACAACACCCAATCCGAATTGATAAAGAAAAACAGAAGTACCATATTTCTTCAATTCTAAGAAACACTTTTCCCCCCATATAAACATCTTTAAATACGGGGTGAGTCTTAGAATCGCAGGCGTGTCTTAGGTTTATTTTTCCTGTTGGTGGTACTGAAATTAGTGTGTGTCTTACAATCGAAGAAATACGGTATTGTGCTAGGTGCTGTTCATATACCTTGCAATGACCGTTCCATTGTGACGGCTTCTTTGGGGATGTGAATCATGTCTGAAATGCCTTGCAGGGGGCGGGGGGGGGGTGTTGCTTGCAGGGTCTGAGGTGTAGAAGTCTGGTTTTATGTGTGCACATTTTGTCTGCGTGCCTCTGCATTTTGAGGCTGTTTGCCTCATTCCATAGTGTGTCATGTCCATTTTAGCCCAGTCTGAGCTTTGGGAGGGGGAGTTTCCAACTGATTTGTAGCCTGGGTGTGTGTGTGCCTTTTGTGGTCTAATGTAATCCAGTCTTCCCTAACCTGGTTTTTATTTATTTAAAACATTCCTTGGCCACCTTTCAGGGCAAAAGCCTTCACAAGGCAATAAAATACATAAAAACAGTTAAAATATTAAAAGCAATAAAAACATAAACACAACAAAATAGCAATTAAAGCAATAAAACCAGCAGCAACAACAGTAGTCCTATCACAAGAAGGCCAAGGTAAAATAGTATGTTTTCAAGGCCTTCTTAAAAGCCTGCAATGACAGAGCATGGCGGAACTCCGATGGCAGCTGGTTCCAAAGAGGTGGAGCCACTGCAGAGAAGGCCCTGTCTTGTGTGATCACCCACCTCACTGCTCTCAGAGGTGGACAAAAGAGACAGGCCTCACTTGCTGATCTTAAAAAGTGGGCAGGTGAAGGCAGTCCTTCAATGGACCCAAATAATGGATTTAAGCCTTTAAAGGTCAAAAACTAGGGTGACCATGTGAAAAGGAGGACAGGGCTCCTGTATCTTTAACAGTTGTATTGAAAAGGGAATTTCAGCAGGTGTCCTTTGGATATATGGGGAACCTGGTGAAATTCCTTCTTCCTCACAACAGTTAAAGCTGCAGGTGCCCTGCCCTCTTTTAAATCTGGTCACAGTATAGCTGCAGTATAGCTCCTGCAGCTTTAACTGTTGTGATAAAGAGGGGATTTCTCCAGGTGCGACATGCATACAAATGACACCTGATGAAATTCCCTTTTCTATGCAACTGTTAAAGTTACAGGAGCCCTGTCCTCCTTTTCATATGGTCACCCTATCGAAAACAGCACTTTGAATTGGGCTTGGAAACACAATGACAACGATCTGGTGAGATGTTGTGGCCATCAGTTCCCATCAGTCCTAGCTGACATGACCAATGGTCCGGGATCCTGGAAGTTGCAGTAGCAACGTTTGGAGACCACCTGGCTGAGAAAGTCTAGTAGACAAAGGCCTTAGCTAGACCAGGCTATATCCCGGGGCAAACCCTGGGATTGTCCCTCTGCATCCAGATGACGCACAGGGGATCCCGGGATCAGGGAGGGATCATCCCTCCCTTGCCCCGGAATATAGCCCTCCCCTTTGGGCCTGCTTTTCCACGGTCTCAGGCTGAGCTCAAGACCGCGGAACGTCTGGCCTGTTTCCGCGGCTTGACCCCACTCTGTGTGATCACTCGCACGGAGCCGAGCGCTGCGCTCATCAGGGTTAGGGTGGGGGGAGCAGGGAAACCAAATTAAATTTTTAAAAAACTTCCCTTTAGCGCACGAGCGTTTGTGCGCTGCGTCCTCTTTAAAAAATTAAAAATGGCGAGCGCAACGCCTCTCTTCCTGAGGTCGTCGCGCCTTACGTGTAAATGGGACAGAGTTCTCGCGTTAATCACAACGCGAGATCTCCCCTCCTCTGCTCCGGACTTTCATGTAGGTCTAGCTAAGGCCAAAGAGGTTCTGCTGCTTAACTGGTGGGCGTTTTCCCCAGCCTCCTGCGGAGGGACCATACCTGAGCATGTATGTGTATGGGAGACCAGGCATTGCGATAGAACAGTCTCTCCCAAACTGCTGCCCTCTAAAAATGTTGAATGACACCTCCCATAATCTCCTAACCAGCACAGCCAATGGTCAGGAATGCTGGGAGTTGTACTCCAAAACACCGGGAGGGCAGCAGGCTGGGGAGGCTGAAATAAAGGGCAACTTCAAACAGAGGACTGTTCTCTGACTGCCATTCCAATAGAGGATTGGCTTCTGTAAAATAGGACACCTGGCCATCCTCGGGCGCAGGGATATGTCTTTTTAACTTTTTGGATGGCACATGGGGAAGTGATGGGTGAGTAAAAACAATTGGAGGGTGACCATAATAAAGTGTGTGTGTGTGTGAATGAGAGAGAGAGAGAATTATTTTTGAGCACAAGGGGTTGGCTCCAAAGGGCCATGCGCAGAAGGAAAATAGCTGCTAGTGCTGTTCTGCTAACACTTGCACGAGAGATCTCAGAGTTCTCATGCCTCTGTTTCTGCAAGTATATGTGCAAGCTCTTGCACTAGCATCCCCAGGCTCCTCCCCTCCCTGCCCACTGACACACACCCTCTACTAGTTCACGTTTGCAAGCTCGAAGCAGAAGCCTGTGCCAGCTGCCAGGAGGTGCATGGTTTCCTGGCTCTGAGGTCAGAGCCCTGTCTCTGAGCTCAGAGCCAAGAAACCAAATAATCCTTCATCCCCATAGGGCTGCTCTCTTACCCATTGAAAATCCAAGTAAAGAGAACAGACTTTGCCTGGCAACAGGCAGGTATCAATGGGAGGGGATCCCACAGGTGGGGCAGAAGCATAGAAAATAAACCCTCTCACCTGCAGCCGACCAGGTAACCTCTGCAGGTGATGGTGCCGAAAGGAGGATCCCCAAGGATGATGTCAGCTGCTAGGTCCTCTAGCCCGTTTAGAGCTTCATAACTCAAAAATGTCATTTTGATTTGTGCCTGAAAGCAAACTGGGAGATGGTACATCTCCTTGAGTAGCGGAATAGCGCTGTGTCAAGTTTGTTGAAGCTCTTTCAGCCTGAGGGCCAAATTCCATTTCAGAGAAGCTCTGGGGAGGGGGGGGAGTCCATTCCAGGAATGGGAGGGGCCAAAGGCAAAGGGGGAAGGGTGAAAAGCACATGGGGTGGGGCCAACATAACAAGGCCATTTTAGCTTAAACCTCATACTGCCAATAACTAAGCCTTAGAAGAGGAACTTCAATTCTTTAGAAGGGGGGGGTGGGGTGGCACAAAAGCCAGGAAGCCACCAAACAATTGGGTTGGGGGAAAGGGGCATGGCCATGGAAGAGCCAGGCAGCCATTAATCAATCGGGTTGGGGGAAAGGGGAGTTGCCATGTAAAGGGGCATGGCCATCTGAGAAATCATGGAGGGCTGGATTGGGACCCCAAAGGCCTGAATAGCTTCTATAGCAATAGGGGACTGGTTTTTCATTTTGATCCAGCTTTGAAGCAAGCCGTAAAACCTGCCTCTTTGTATTTGCTCCCGGCCAATAAAGGTGATGGCTGAATTCCTGGGAGAAGCTCTCTCAAGCCTCTTCCTCTCCTCTCCTCTGTGCTGCTGCCACCGCTGGGCCCTTTTTTCTTTTGCCAAGAGTGCTTTGAACACCTGCTGTCATGCGGGTTTCCAGAGCAAATATTTGTGAAGCTCCTAAGGCTGCAGAGACCATCCTTGCTTTGGAGCGGGGAATCCTCACAGATCTGTTCTGCCAGTCCTCATTTGAGCATTTGTGGGAGTCTGCCTGCCTGCTCATGGGAGAGGCACCAGGAAGCAGGTCGGGCACTTAACCAGTGTGAGGTTTGTTCCTGTCCTGCTGCGCCTTCGTAGGCTGAGTTTTATTTATGTATTTTTTAGCTCTGTGCTCCCTGAAATTCAGAGCAGTGATGAAAGTAGCCAAACCCATCCTGGCTGCCAGTGAGGATGGTCACTTCCATTTTAAAACCATCACAGAGCACCCAACGGCAGAAGAGTAATTTGCAGAGTGGGAAAATGAGGCATGATCAAAGCAACCAATTAACCCCCTCGGGAGGAAAATATGTCCTATTAAACTTGTTCTTTTGCTCTAAAGGCAGCCCTGGGGTTGGTTTTCTGTGCTCTTTCATTGGCTCAGTTCAGACAACATGTTTCCCAACAGTGGCTTTAGAACTCCACGGTGGAGTGTTGTATGGAGGGGAAACTCCACGCAATGGTGGAGGTTTTTTGGAAAACACTCCACACGCAGAATACCCACGCTGTGCAGAGGAGAGTTCCTGCACAACCGTGGTGTGGTGTGGTGTGTGTGGCAGGCTCTGTGGAGTTGTCCGTTGCGTTGAGTTGACTTTTCTCACTGGCTACAGAGTTCTCTGGCAAGAGTGGTGAAAGGGGTGAGTGCCACTCTAGGAGAGCCACCAGGATTGTGCTTTTTTTGGTAGCAATGGCTGATGGGATACCATCAGGAGGACCAGGGGAGGAGAGAGAGGGGAGGAACTGTCAATTGTGATGGATTTTACTCTACTCCCTGGTAACCCATAGTCACACAACGGTGGAGTTAGAACATGTTGTGTGGGGAGGACCCCTAGGAACTCAACCGTTGAATGGAGTTTTCACACTGCGTTGACTCACATGTTGTCCAAACTGAGCCATTCTCTCCTCACCAAACATCTTGCACAGAGTTCCATGTACTGTAATAAAAAAAATGGCCATAAGAACAGCCATCCCTAATCTGGTGTCCCAGATGTTTTGGACTTCAACTCCTATCAGCCCCAGCCAGCTTGGCCAATGGTCAGGAATGCTGGGAGTTGTAATCCAAAACATCCAGAGTAGAGACCCTGTTGGAAAAGGGTGAACTAAGAATTATATTTCAAAGATGTATCAGCCTTTAAAACACTTGAAAGTCTCACACTTAGAAACTCCAAGGGTTCAATTTGAGCCCGGATTTAATCCTGTGCCAGCCCTTGGTTTCCAAGCCAGTGCTCAACCTTGGGTCATGGGAAATGTTCATAACAAGCTCCATCTATTCTAATGAGTCTTCTTTTTTTCTTTTTTGGGCTAACTATCTTAATTAGTCATGCAGAGATCTGTGCTGCCTTTGTGCCCTGGGGCATGTGCAAAGTGCCTCTCCCGCACCACTGCGTAATTCTAATCAGCCTCCATGCAGATGGGAAGAGGTGTTCTGAGGTCATGACTTCCAAGCAGATTGGAGACCTAGCACTTTTCTCAATTTTTTTAGGAACTCAGCTCCATGTGGAGGCCTTGTTCTGATGCCGGGAGGGGGATGGGGGTGTCGTTTGTGTGTCTGTGGGGAAGCAGGTGCAGATGGTGTGCGTTAACCCATGTGCTACATTTTCCAGTACGCAATTTGATAATTGTGCGTTGTTCCATGGATTGAAATGGAGCTAATAAACAGAACCCACTAGATTATTATTTTTTTCAAATAAATAAATAAACTTTTTTAAAATTGCATTTCTTCACATTGGAAATGTCCAGCTTTTCTATCAGAAACGGATTGGTATTTGGTTCACCGTGTCCCTAACACAATGCACATATGCTAGAAGTGTTAAACCATTTGCAAGTTTTGGGGCTTTTGGGATTATTTACTGATTATTTATTTATTAAAACATTGGGATCTCAGGGTGCCGTACAGATAAAATCAAGCAGTATAAAACAGTAAATAACGTACACAGCTAAAAACATATTAAACCATTCACAAGCTAAAAACAGTAGGAAATTTAAAGGCAATTAAAACAATTAAAACTATGTGCAGTGTTAGCCCTCAAAAGCTTTGATAAAAAGCCCTGTTTTAAACTGGCAGTGAAACAAAGCTGGTGTTCACAGCAGTCGGGCCTCCGAGGGGAAAAACGAATAACTTACAGTGGGGGGCAGAATAAGAGGTGTATAAAATTATGGGTGATGTGGAGAAAGTGAATCCAGTGAGGTTTTCCCCCTCTCTGATAGGACAATAACATAGGGTTTGGCCGGCCCTACCATGAGGCAGAGTGAAGCAGCCACCTCAGGCAGCCATGTTAACTATTCAGTCTGTTTATTGCTTATTTATTTACTGGAGAAAGATGTTTGTGGGATTTTCTGCCTCAGGCGCTTAAAAAACTTGCCTGGCTTTGCACCCTACGCACCTTGACTTGATTGAGTGAGGGGCGGCATTGGCTGCTCTGCCTTGGGCCAGCCCTGACTTGGGGTCATCCAATGAAGCCAAATGGTGGGAGATTCAAGGCAGGCAAAAGGAACGCTTCTTCGTGCAGCGCATTGTTAAGCCATGGAACTCGCTGCCACAAGGTTTGGCAACGGCCACTGAGTTAGAACCTGCCGTAGATCCCAAGGGGGACCATAACCGAGTGGCACAACCCTTGCAGAAGGCCTCGGGTTCCTCTCGTGGCATCTCTAGGGACCAGCTAGCAAGCGATGAGAAAATCCCTCTCTCCCTGAGAGCTGGGAGCAATGCTGCCAGTCAAGTCGAAAATACGGGGCTATATAGGCAAAGTGTTTGCTTGAGTGCTTCCAGGAGGCTATAGGTGTACTGTGGCCAAAGCTAGATAAGGGTTTATCCCAGGGATCACCCCAGGATCATCCCTGTGCATCCACATGACCCACAGGGGATCCCGGGAGGATCCCTTCCTTTCCCTGGGATTTTGCCCTACCCTTGCAGCCCAGTTTTTCTGCAGCCCCGGGCTGATCCTGAGGCCACAAAACGTGTGGCCAAGTGTCACGGTTTGTCCCAGCTCCTTGTGGTTACTCAGGAGGAGCCGGGAACCGTGCATGGGCTGCAGAGCTCCTCAGGAGCTAGCTCTGTGCCCATCGGGGGTGGGGGTGGGGGAGAAGCAGAGACATTATTTTTTTAAAAAACAATGACCTACCTTTGAGCGCTCATGCGCTTCTTCTGTTTTTTAAAAAAAGCCAAAATGGTGGCCGTGACGTCCTCTTCATCCGAGGTTGTCGCATGCTGCGTGTAAACAGAGGGGGAGATCTCACGATAAAAATTATCACGAGATCCTCACCCCTCTGTCGCGCTAGACGACGTAGGTCTAGCTGAGGCCTATGTCTTCGTCTTGCCTCTCTGTGCATCTGTCATTTGAACCTCTCCCCTTCTGCTTTCCTCCCGCACAGTACAAGCAAGTGGAGCAGTACATGTCCTTCCACAAGCTCCCAGCTGAGATGCGCCAAAGAATCCACGACTACTATGAACACCGCTACCAGGGCAAAATGTTTGATGAGGAGAGCATCTTGGGAGAACTGAGTGAGCCCTTGAGGGAGGTGAGTGGTATAGGGCTGCGGTGGGCAGGGATCTCAGTGAGCAAGGGGGGATCCCACTGGGGACTGACAGTGTGTGCAACACTAACCAGTAGGCCTGTGTCACTCAATTAAAGAAATCTCAGAATGTGACAAATAGATTAATCAACTCCCATAGGAGTGTGAGTTGATTAATCTGTCGATCGATTAAATACGCATATGCTTGTATATGAGAAAGAAGAGCCCCAATAGTCGTATATTAAAAAGTATACTTCCTTTGTGTTTGGGAAAAGGTGTCGCAGCAGGTTTCGTCACAGGCAAGAGTCCCAAGTCTGCCTTTCACAGACAAAAATATTTGCCCATAAAAATTCAGCTCAGCTCTAATGGGAGAACTCCTTTGAAGTTCAATAGAGAAAGTTAAAGCAAGTTTTGAGTTTATTGTTGCTTGTTTTTGTTGCTTTTACAGGTTTTTTATTTAATGCAATAGATGTTTTCAATGCTGTTTATTGTGATCGCAATTTCAGTCATAGGCCGGTTCATAAGTCCAATGAGTTTCGTTTAAGTGGGATCAACATGTTTAAATGAGGGGTAAGCAACCTGGTGCCCTCCAGATGTTTTGAGCTATGGCTCCAGATGTTTTGAACTATAATTCCCAAACATTGACCATGCTGGCTGGGGCTGGTGGGAGTTTTAGTCCCACACATCTGGAAGCTGAAATGAACGAAACCACTACTACCTCCCTGAATTTTCTCAACATATCTATCTATCTATCTATCTATCTATCTATCTATCTATCTATCTCATGACTAGGAGATCATCAACTTCAACTGCCGGAAGCTGGTGGCCTCCATGCCCCTGTTCGCCAACGCAGACCCCAATTTTGTCACATCCATGCTGACCAAGCTGCGTTTCGAGGTGTTCCAACCAGCCGACTACATCATCCGGGAGGGGACCATTGGCAAGAAGATGTATTTTATCCAGCATGGGGTGGTCAGCGTGCTCACCAAGGGCAACAAGGAGACCAAGCTGGCTGATGGATCCTACTTTGGAGGTAAGTGAGTCTCAGTCCAGCTCAGCAAAGAACGTAAGAAGCTGCCTCAGGCCAGGTCAGACCATTGGTCCATCCAGCCCAGTAATACAGTATCGGCAACCCTGGTAGTGGCTCTCCAGAGTTTCAGACAGGATCTTGCCCAGCTCTACCTGAAGACAACAGGGATTGTCTTCTGCCTTCTGCCCTACAAGGCAGGAGCTCTTCCACTGAGCTGTGGCCCCACGCTGAAGGAGCTTCTCTCTTTGGTTGGTGTCAACATGCAGTGGAAGGAGCAATAGAAAGATTTGAAAATTAAGAAGGGAGTCAGGCTCATAACTAGATCTGCAGCGTGTGCACCCCTTCAGCTCCCGATCTGAATTCCAAGCCAATGCAGGCCTATCTGGCCCGAACCATTCCTAATCTGAAGCAGATCCAGATCGGTCCAAAATTGGTCAGATTGGGTCCAAAGTGCTTTGGATCACTTTGGACCGACCTGGATGATACTACAGTTCTTTTGTTTTCCAAGACGCATCACAAACTCAGAAACATACTTCTTTTTTTCTGATTGCAAACTGCATCCGGTTCCAGGAGGTGCGAATTTGGTAATCTCACATTAAAAAGCAAGTCCAACGAATTTCTCACCCATCTCTGGTTGCATGGGACATAGACCACCCCCTAGTGGCAGGAGAAGGGATTACATAATGAGTCTGAACTCTGATAACGAAATGAAATTGTCCGCATGGGAAACAATGTTTCAAGCCCAGTTTTCCTTCTAGAAATCTGCCTGCTGACCCGCGGCCGGCGCACGGCGAGCGTGAGAGCCGACACGTACTGCCGCCTTTACTCCCTCTCGGTGGACAACTTTAATGAGGTGCTGGAGGAATATCCAATGATGAGGAGGGCGTTTGAAACCGTGGCACTGGATAGGCTGGACAGAATTGGTAATTATTATTATTATTATTATTATTATTATTATTATTATTATTATTATTATTAATTGCATTTGTATACCACCCCATAGCCAAAGCTCTCTAGGTGGTTTACCTAAGATTAAAACACTTAAAAGCAATATACAAAAATTAAAAACCACAAAAACAAAAAATATATACATACATTTAAAACTGCTATAACAACTTTAAAAAAAACTATGAGCCTAAAAAACAGACATATTGCTAAGTGCCTGGGAGAAGAGAAAAGTCTTGACCTGGCGCCAAAAAGATGACAATGTTGACACCAGGCGGGCTTCATCAGGGAAATCGTTCCACAGTTGGGGGGCCACCACAGAGAAGGCCCCCTCCCTTGTTGCCGTCCTCCGAGCTTCCCTCAGAGTAGGCACCCAGAGGAGGACCTTAGACGTCGGGAGTGTGATGATTCTTGCCCAAATGGCCTCTTAAAATTCTCCGTCCTATTTGTGGGCAGAGAAAAGGCAGTTGGGGAGGGGGGAGGAGAAAAGGAATTTCATCAAATTTCTCCGGGGAATGGAGGCGTTCTCAACCATTTCTCAAAGGAAGAACACCATCCACAGGCGTTGTAGCACAACTTCTTTCATTTTCGTGCTTCCTAATCCCCAAGAAGCCCCATGGGAAGAATGACCCCATGGTGTCTTCCCCTGGGATTTAACTGAAGTGCAGGATCTCAGGGGGCCTACATGCAGCCAGAAGGATGAGTGTACAATGGAAGACAGGACACTTACTCACATGCCTCAGCCATCCCATAAGGAAAGTAACTCAACCCATGAACATTTCCCCGAAATATTCTTCTCCTTTGAATTTCTTTTCGAAAGCAATTCCCCACCCCCTGTCAATTTGATTGAGACCAGTCGAGAAAAACATAGAAAGGATTTTCAGCACAGCACTAATTATTATGCGTCATTTGCAAGACTATTGCTAGAGGAGACTGGGGAACACCACTTTCTGGAAACAGACGCAGAATTCAACATCCAGAAAATCTCAGCTTTTTAAAAAACAAAACAAAAACAAACAACTTTCTAGTCCTTGTGGATGTATGTTTGTGTTTGTGTGTTAGTTTTTCAAGTGTTTACAAACAAATCAAGGAGAGAAGAAGGGAAATTGTGCAACTATGTAAAAATCAATAGAAAGACTAGTTAAGTTTCTGATTTTCATGACGACAAAAATAAACTGTGAAATGCATAGCTGTCATCTGGGGATGCTAAAGGTTGTGGCGTGTGTCGGAGGAGCTCAGGAGCAGAACTTCTGAAACAGTGGCTTTGACAGCTTTGGTCCTTCCACGTGTCTGCTACACGGTGCGGAAACGTTTCCACATTGCATGATTTCTGCAGATTGCAAGAGTCAACCTTCCTCGAGACAGTTTTGGGATTACTGCGGCATAGATTTTTTTATTCATTTCAAGTGCAGGGTCAGGGCTGGCTCTACTATTAGGCAAAAGGAGGCAGTTGCCTCAGGCAGCAAATGCTGGGAGGTGGCAGCAAGGTGCTGGAGGAGAGAATTGTGGCCACCCGTATTCCTACACCTCCTAAGCTAGCCTGCTGCCTTCAGGTGTAGCAGACATTGCTATCCCATCAGAGCTGCTGTTCAGTCTTGAAGGAAGGCTTTTGTATTCAGAATTGGAGGGGGCACCATTTTGTTTTTCACCTCAGGCAGCACAATGACTTGGTCCAGTCCTGTGTGTAGTTGGCGAAGCAGATGAAGCTGGCCATGAAGCGACAATAATGGATCTAGGAGTATCCCCCAAACTACAGACCTGATCTTTCAGAGGGTGTGCAACCTCATCCAGAACAGGCAATGAGCCTGTCTCCCGGACTCAGGAACCACTCACCCACAAGGCTTCCGTCTTGCCAAGTTTCAACTTCAGCTTACTGGCCCTCATCCAGCTGATTACTGTGCCTCGGCACTGATCCAGGACTTGCACAGCCTCTCCTGATTCAGACGTCACAGGGAGATAGAGCTGTGTGTCATCCGCATACTGATGGCACTTGGCTCCAAATCTCCTAATGACCGCTCCCAGCAGCTTCATGTAAACAGCATTGGGAACAAGATGGTGCCCTGAGGAATCCCATAGCTCAATTGCCAAGGGGCCAAGGAATGGTCACCCAATGTTACTCTCTGAAGTCAGTCCCGTAGGTAGGACCGGAACCACTGTAACACAGTGCATCCAACACCCATCCTACAGAATCAATCCAGGATACCATGGTTGATGGTATCAAAAGCCAATGAGAGATCAAGCAGAATTAATAGGGATGCACCCCTCCTTTCCCTCTCTCAAGAAAGATCATCCATCAGGGTGACCAAGGCCACATCTAAACCAAGCAGGATATGACACTTTGAAATTAGGGCTGTGCTCCGTTTCGCCTGATTCGCCTCCGACAAAAGCGGAGACAGATCGGGTCGGGGGAGCTGTGGATCGAGACGAAGCGGATCGAGACCAAGCAGAGCCTTTGCCTCGATCCAGAGCTCCGAAAAAAGGTAAGTGGGGGCTTACCTGGCACTGCCGCAATCCGTGTGGCGACGGCCCCGCCGCCAGGTAAGGGGCAGGGGGGAGGGGGGCTTACCTGGCTCTGTCGCGGTCCGGCAGCGGCTTCAACTGAGGCCGAGGATTCAATCCTTCAAACCAAGGATTCAAGTCGCGGCCTGGTCTTCCAGTTTGAGTCCTCGGCCTCAGTTGAAGCCGCCGCCGGACCACGACAGAGGCAGGTAAGTTTTGAGGGAGTAGGGGGGCCTTACCTGGCGCCGCCGCCGCTGCTGCGGAGCTCCGATTCGGATCCGGAGCTCCACAGCGAAGCAGAGTGGACCATAGGTGGATCGACGCGGGACGGAGCAGACCTGATCCAGAAGTTCTGGATCGGGATCCGGAGCGGATCAGGGGGTCCGTGCACAGCCCTATTTGAAATATACTTAAATATTGCCCAAAAGGGAGAAGTTGACTCTCTCCCCAAAAGGACACGGATTTGCATAAAGATGCATTTACATGTAGGCATAGATTCCCATTTACTGGGGGAAGATGTATGAACCTCCCAAAAGCAAATCCCTCCCCGCTCCTCCTTGGCAACTGGCATTAACCCCACTTTGGGTGAGGGGAGAATGCAAGTACTTGTGCCATGCCTCTCTTTTTCCCCTGTGGGGCTAACGACAGCTCAAGTGGGGAGGGCGCTGGCTTTTGATTGGGAAAACAATGTGTGTGGGGGGAAGACTTAAACTCCCCATTCTCCACCACCATTGTTCTGATAAAAACCAGAGCCGTGTGCATGTCTGTGCCTTGGTGTGCATGTATCCATCTGTTCTTTTGCAGGGGTGATAGGGGCAGCTCTTGGTATGCGCCATGTACCCGGCGCTGTGTTTGCTGAGGCAATGCAGGAGAATTTAGCCATGTACAATAGAAGCCACAGAGGGAACGCTCCGCCTGGCCATGCTGCAACCGAAGGGGGTTGCGTGTTTTTGAATTCAGCTTCCACAATGCTTTCATGCGCCGTCCGCCACTTGGGAGCCACAGAGCTGCTGCATTTCAAGGAGGCGAGAGCATCCAGGAACAATGCAGGAATACAAAAGGCCTCCGAGGGAAGGGAAGGACTGTAGAGCAGCCGAAAGAGCAGGGCCAAAGACGGAGAGAGGAGATTGGAATAAAAGAACGCTGGCCAGGACTGCCGGAGAGACACTGCAAAATGCCAGCAACCAAATGTTTAAAATTTGATTAGCTGATGCAATTGTTATGGAGAACGTATTCCCTCTCCTAGATTGGGGGAAACCCACATGGCTGAGTTTATACCCTAGGGCCATTGTGTGTTATCTTGAGGGTGGTTGTAAGATGACTTAACTATTCTTTACAAATCGCTTTTCTTTCTTTTCTTTTCCACCCCACCCACCCCGTTCCACAAATGTGTTAAAATGCTATGCATGTGATCCAGAACTGCCTTATAGACGGAAGCATAATTGCTTGGGGTAAAAATGTACGTGTTTTATTTCCTCTGCCCTTCACTGGATTTCCTTTCCAGTAGGTAAGAGGTGGGAAAATGTCTGCCATCCCAAAGCATACCCATAGGAAGAGATAATAAAAGAACTTAAAACGGGCAGCCCTGGGCAACCAGTCCAATCCAACGCCGTTTGCCAAAGTGGTCCACTGGATGCTTTTGGGAGAAGTCCACCCATCCCATTCCACATACACATATACAAGCTGGTATTGAGGAGGTACACTGCCTCCAAATAGGAAGGTTTCATTCTTTGGAGCGCATGTGATGTGTATGTCATCGCAGATGATGGAGGTCAGGTGGTGACTTAAGAGCCCCATGGGATCAAAGTAAAGGTTCATCCAATCCAAACTCCAAGTTTCCCCACCCCAGAGCCAACCAGATATTTTGCTGTCCGGGGCAAAGAACAAGATGGCGCCCGCCCCTGCCCATTCCATGGACAAAAGCCAGCTGGACCATTTCTTCAACGCTGGTGATGGGTCAGCATCCTCCACTGCACCTGAAGGCAGCAGGTGCTAGCTTAGGGGGCACACAGATCTCTCCTTCCATCACCTTGATGCTACCTCCGAGCATCTGCTGGTTGAGGTGACTAGCTCACTCCACCTAATGGTAGAGCCAGCCCTGATGGCTCTCATTCCCCCAGTCATGTTGGTGGGGATTATTATTATTATTATTATTATTATTATTATTATTATTATTATTATTATTATTTATTTATATAGCACCATCAATGTACATGGTGCTGTACGATGGGGCTTGCCATCCAACACATCTGGAAGACATCATGTTGACTACACATCTGGAGGGCAGCAGGCTGGAATTCTGCCTCTGAAATTTATTTATTTTATTTTATTTATTACATTTTTATACCGCCCAATAGCCAAAGCTCTCTGGGCGGTTCACAAAAATTAAAACCATAATAAAACAACCAACAGGGTTAAAACCACAAAAACAAAATACAGTATAAAAAGCACAACCAGGATAAAACCACACAGCAAAATTGATATAAGATTAAAATACAGAGTTAGAACAGTAAAATTTAAATTTAAGTTAAAATTAAGTGTTAAAATACTGAGAGAGCTGGAGACACAAAGAGTACAGTGTAGGCGCCAGGCGGACCACTCTGGGGAGCTCATTCCACAGCCAGGGTGCCACAGCGGAGAAGGCCCTCCTCCTAGTAGCCACCTGCCTCACTTGCTTTGGCAGGGGCTCATGGAGAAGGACCCCCGAGGATGATCTTAAGGTCTGGGCAGGTACATATGGGAGGAGGCGTTCCTTCAAATATTCTGGCCCCAAGCCGTTTAGGGCTTTGAATGTCAATACCAGCACTTTGAATCAGACCTGGACCGGCAGCCAATGAAGTTGTAAAAGGACTGGCGTGATGTGATCTAGCCGGCCAGTCCCTGTTAATAAACAGGCTGCCCTGTTGGAGGATCCGCTTAGGAATTCCTTGTCATTAACAGATTCGTAGAAACCTCTTCGGTCATTTCCTTCCTAACTTAGGAGGAAGTTGTGGGATTCCTACCCCAGCTAAATGCACCCCAGAGGGGGAAGATCATTTTCTTTTTTCTTTATTGAGTCCTGATGTGGCCTGCCAGGTAAGCTCTTAATTCTCCTGTCTTCCCTCCTCAGGTAAGAAGAACTCCATCCTGCTACATAAAGTCCAGCACGATCTCAACTCGGGCGTCTTCAACTACCAGGAGAACGAGATCATCCAGCAAATTGTGCAGCACGACAGAGAGATGGCCCACTGCGCGCATAACGTCCAAGCTGCCGCCGCCTCCGCACCGACGCCGGTTATCTGGACGCCACTTATCCAGGCCCCCTTGCAAGCCGCGGCAGCCACCACGTCCGTAGCAATAGCTCTCACCCACCACCCTCGCCTCCCGGCGGCCATTTTCCGCCCTCCCGTCTCCGTTTTGGGTTCGCTGGGGCAGCCGCAGAACCAGACCCCGAGGCGGCTGAGACGGCTCCATTCCTTGGTGTCGTCAGCCGGGCCGTCCATCGTGGGCTCCCCTTCAAGCACGCCATCCCAGCAGCACACTCCGGGAGCCGAGACCCATTCGTCCTCCTCCTTCCAGATCCACCAGCTGGCGGGGTTTACAGCCTCGGCCGGCTTGGGCCAGTTCCACCGGGCCTCGGCCGGTTCTCCCTCCACTGGCTCCGCTCAGCAAACCTTGGGCAGCCCGCCCCCTGCTGGACGGAGCCAGCTGCAGCAGAGGCCGGCGGAGTCGTCCGAAGGGACCGCTCCGCCACAGGCTCTCGACTGCCACCTGTCCAGCGGCTTTGGCCCTTTCCAGAGGGCCCCCGCTAGTTCACCGTCAGCCACCCCTCCCTTCGGCCCGCTCCCTTCCCATTCGCCTGGCAGCCCCCTCGGCCCCTTGCTGCCCAGTTGCAGGCCCCAAGTGGGACAGCCCCAGCAACTCTCAGGAACTGGAGCACTGGGAGGGACGGACCACTTCCAGTTGCCAGCCTCATCCAGTTCTCCATCCTCTAGCTTAAGCCAGCTGGTGCAGCCGTCCGGAAGCCCCCCCTCGGCGGCCTGGCAGCCAACCCAGCCAAGTGCATTAGGACCGTCAGCGGCGCCTGCGACTGTCGCTCAGGCGCACCACGAAAGGTCACCCTTTGCCTCTATGTCTCCCTCGAAACGGCCCGCTGTCCCCTCGCCTTTGTGCTCGCCCTCAAGCCTTAGCCCCCCTAGTCAAAGCCCTGCTCCCAGGACTTTCCAGTGCGGCCCTTCTGGGGCACTGGGCTCCCGTGGATCTCTGCTGATGCCTCAGACCTCCAGCCCACCTCTGCAGGTCTTTCCGCCCCGGAGTAGTCCAACCCTTCCGCCCGGACGATTGACCCAAGACCTCAAGTTGATTTCTGCTTCCCAACCGTCTCTACCCCACGAAACGGCTCAGACTCTAAGGCAAGGCTCTCCACACTCGTCTAGAGAGTCCGTTTCTAGCTTCTCATCTTTCTCTGGAGGAGAAGGAGGAGGAGGAGGAGGAGGAGGAGGGACAAGACCTCTACGGAAGCCATATAGCTCTGTGCCAGGGCGAGTGACTCTACCACGCCAGACATCCTCAGGTTCTCTGCCTCCGCCACCTGCATTTGAGGCCCCTCGCACCATTTCCCCATCCCTGACTGCTGCCGAAGGGAAGAAAGGATCTATAGGGCTCGCTGGGGAACGGGAACCCGTCCGATCTAAACTGCCCTCCAATTTGTGAGACACACACACACACACACACACACCCCTCCCCACCCCGTTCCCCACCAGCTGAGGAGCCGTTTTATTTCATTTGTGCTTTTTGGATCCCAATAGACTTTTATGCGATTCCATTTCCTTCCTTTCTTTCCTTCCGAGTCTAACGATGATTAGAGGTTTTAAAAGAAATAAGAACAGCAACAACAAAAGATAACCAGGTATTTTAGAGCTATAGATTTTCAGTCACTTTCTTTTATAGAGTATTTTACTACGCGGAGCAGAAGATTGGAAAGGAGAATGTAATCCATATGCAGTAATAACCCAGATATGAGATGTGTAGCTGATACAAATTATCAGCTCTAGATCTAGCAAAATTGGCTCCCCGTGGAGATACCGATCCCACATTGATACGGGTGAGTGCCAGGGATCCAGGGGTCACCTTTGAGTTGGTACCGTTCAGTTCACCACTCGGTGTCCACATGCCTGATTTCCGATTAGACCTGAAGGGTTTTATAAGTGGGATTTTGGTAGGGTGACCATATGAAAAGGAGGACAGGGCTCCTGCATCTTTAACAGTTGCATAGAAAAGGGAATTTCTGCAGGTGTCATTTGTATATATGGAGAACCAGGTGAAATTCCCTCCTCATCACCACAGTTAAAGCTACAGGAGCTATACTAGAGTGACCAGATTTAAAAGAGGGCAGGGCACCTGCAGCTTTAACTGTTGTGATGAAGAGGAAATTTTACCAGGTTCCCCATTTATCCAAATGACACCTGCTGAAATTCCCTTTTCAATACAACTGTTAAAGATACAGGAGCCCCTGTCCTCCTTTTCATATGGTCACCCTAATTTCGGACAGATGCACACACAAAAGAATGAGATTAGCTTAGCCAACTATTTAATGGACTTCTGAATTCAGAAATTCTCAGATGCAGAGTTGATACATCTCCGATGTCCCTTTCCCAACATGCAAAATATCAGTGGCTAAACAATAAACCCCGTTGATGAAATACAAACCCCGTTCAGACAACACGCTAAGCCACAACGGTTAAGCATTTTGAGCCAAACATTATAATGTAGCGAGTGGTGTGAACCAAGTCTTAGTGTGTCGTGCGAACCATGCCTCACCATGTTGGCTACATAACCATGGTTTAAACGTGCTCACTAACCATTTGCTACAAAAGGGTTAGCAGCCTAACCATGATTTAGTGTAGGGTGACCCTATGAAAAGGAGGACAGGGCTCCTGTATCTTTAACAGTTTCATAGAAAAGGGAATTTCTGCAGGTGTCATTTGTATATATGGAGAACCTGGTGAAATTCCCTCCTCATCACCACAGTTGAAGCTACAGGAGCTGTTCTAGAGTGACCAGATTTAAAAGAAGGCAGGGCAACTGCAGCTTTAACTGGTGTGATGAAGAGGAAATTTCACCAGGTTCCCCATTTATCCAAATGACACCTGCTGAAATTCCCTTTTCAATACAACTGTTAAAGATACAGGAGCCCCTGTCCTCCTTTTCATATAGTCACCCTAATTTCGGACAGATGCACACACAAAAGAATGAGAATAGCTTAGCCAACTATTTAATGGACTTCTAAATTCAGAAATTCTCAGATCCAGAGTTGATACAGCTCTGACGTCCCTTTCCCAATATGCAAAATATCGGTGGCCAAACAATAAACCCCGTTCAGACAACACGCTAAGCCACAACGGTTAAGCATTTTGAGCCAAACATTATAATGTAGCGAGTGGTGTGAACCAAGTCTTAGCGTGTCGTGCGAACCATGCCTCACCATGTTGGCTACATAACCATGGTTTAAACATGCTCACTAACCATTTGCTACAAAAGGGTTAGCAGCCTAACCATGATTTAGTGTAGGGTGACCCTATGAAAAGGAGGACAGGGCTCCTGTATCTTTAACAGTTGCATAGAAAAGGGAATTTCTGCAGGTGTCATTTGTGTATATGGAGAACCTGGTGAAATTCCCTCCTCATCACCACAGTTAAAGCTACAGGAGCTATACTAGAGTGACCAGATTTAAAAGAGGGCAGGGCAACTGCAGCTTTAACTGGTGTGATGAAGAGGAAATTTCACCAGGTTCCCCATTTATCCAAATGACACCTGCTGAAATTCCCTTTTCAATACAACTGTTAAAGATACAGGAGCCCCTGTCCTCCTTTTCATAGGGTCACCCTAAGTGTGTGGTCTGAACAGGCCCAATGATGATCACACAGAACTCCGCAATGAAGTTGGAATTCCAGATTACATGGAGGTCCAGGATTCTAGTGAGGGGTAGGGGCTTAATTTTCTGCCTTTTATAATGCAGCTGCTGAGGCGACCGCTTGAACTGAAAGACCAGTGCAGAGGGGGTTCCAGATCTTTTCCCCTTTGCTGCTCACCCACCCCCAACTACAATTTCACCTACACAGGGCTGATCTAAATGATCAGCTGACCCAAATTTTTTGAGATCTCAAGAAGTGGGAAGTGGTGAAAACCTGAAGATCAAGGGGTAGACATTCAGGTGGTTGTGGTGCGCTTATGATTTGATGCAGTAACCAGATGGTCTTTCCATCTTTCTTTTCTCGTTCTTTTTATTGTCTAAATTGCGTTGAGTAAGCTGACTGCTGGTCACTGTAAACAACACCCTGTAAGATTATCACACAGGAATGATGCTACATGACAAGCCGGGAATGGGGGGAACATGGCTGCTCCCATGGCCTCATGGGAGCAGACATCCCACCTCCCTGTACAATGACCCTGGGAACGTTGCTACTTCTTTGTGCACCATTGTTCTTGGTGACATTCTTAACAGATTTTTAAAGCCAGAAGAGGGAGGTGAGACAGAAAGACCACCCAGCCAATTCATCAGATTTTAAGTACCCTGCCCACCTGAAAGAGTTGTGATTTTTGCAGGAACCTTGCAAAGGTTGCAAAAATTCTCCAGGGAACTTTTCTGGAGGCTAAAGGTCCAGTGAAGGTAGGAGGTGGTGGTGGGTCATTATTATTATTTATTTATTATTATTTAAAATATTTATATCCTGCCCTATATCACTAAGATCTCAGGGCGGCGTACAGATAAAAATGCATCCCCCTAGCACTGGGGTGGTGGTGGTGGAATACTCAATTCTTCTTCAGCAGCACAGGTTAAAAAAAAAAAACATCTTGCATGTATGATTTTCAGTGTACAAATGGTGAAGAATTCCCTGCTTCCTGTATTCATGTTGCACTTCAAATTCCAGCCTCAACCACTGCAGTGTGTGTGTGTGTGTGTGTGTGTGTGTGTGTGTGTGTGTGTGTGTGCATTAAAACGCTCCAAAGCAATAACAGAATGCCACATACTTCCACCTAGTGGTCAATGCAGCACTAGGAATGATCATCAACAACTAACTTTAGTTTTGGAAAAAGAAAGGGGAGAAAAACTTGGAAACCAGTGCTTGACCATTGCGAAATTAAGGTTTCAGAAGTCTGCCAAATGTTGCAGGTTGATTTGATTTCACCCTGTAAATTTATTGTTGTTATTAGTATATTTATTTATATCCTGCCTTTTTCCCAACACTGGGACTCAAGGCGGTTTACAAGATTGAAACCTATACCATTAAAACATATAAATATAAATTTACAAAAGTTAAAATAGAATTAAACCCCTGTAATATTAAAAACATTTTTTAAAAATTTAAAAAAGCAAATAGCATATATATATATATATATATATATATATATATATATATATATATATATATAAATACCTTAACACAGGTCCAGAGTATTCCCAAAAGCCTGCCGGAACAAAAACATTTTTGCCTGCCTCCAAAAGTTTAACAAGGAGGGAGCCAGTCTAGGCTCCTTGGGAAGGGAGTTCCAGAGGTTTGGAGCAGCCACTGAGAAGGCCCTTCCTGCATACCCATAGAGTGGGGTGTGTGTGTGTGTGTGTGTGTGTGTGTGTGTGTGTGTGTGTGTGTGTGTGTGTGTGTGTGTGTGTTTAAAGAGGTATATGAGACAGTAAAGCCGTGGTATTAATACAGTTGCTGATTTCAGAAGTCCTGGGTTTTCCTACACTCCTAGACAAGACAAACATATGTAAAGGTCCTTCCCAGAAATATAACATTGCATAGTTTATTTATCATATTTGTACCCCAGCCAAAAAAAGGCTCTCGAAGCAGCTTACAATCAGTTAGCAAAGAAGACAGTCCCCTGTCCTCAGGCTTACAGTCTAATGAACTGTAAATGTTTATTTGACTTTAAGGAAAAGGAGTTCAAGAGGGGGGGGGAGAGAGAGAGAGAGAGAGAGAAAGGGGGGAGAAATTAAATAGACAGGCAACAGGGCTGATGGGATTGTCCTGCTCCCGAAGGAGGGGAGTCCAATTGGAGCAGGCCCTGATGTTTCCTCTGCCTGCTCCTGTCCCCTTGCTCTTTCTTCTTCCCCACATGGCCAAGATGACAATTAGCCCTGTGGGAGCGGAGGGAGAATCCAATTGGTTGGCCGTGGCTTCCCCCATTGTGCACTGAAGTTTTAGCAGCATTTGGAGACACCTTGCCAAACCTCAATAAGATGGTAGGATAGTTTACCTGTCCATTGACCAAAGCCAGTAGAGGCCACAAGGGGTCTCCATTTTTACAGTCCATTTGGGACGCCATTTTGAATGCCATTTTGCACTGCACTAGCATTAGACTGTTAGGGAGGCATCAGGTTGGCTAGATGTCCACAGGAATTGCAAGGCTCTTGACGCAGCAAGTGGGCCAATGTCACCCTCTCAGCCTGTGCACGCTGTGCACTACCACCGCAGTGGTGGGGAGTGATCTACTGTTGCATGGAAGAAGAGCCCAGAAGGGTTGGGAACACATCCAGTAATAAAGTGGAACTGGATTCCCCTACATTCTTTTTTCATCACATCGTTAAAGGAACTCAAGCTGGTGTCACAAACTATACACATCCACACACACACAAGAAATATGAGAATCTCCTCTCACCAATACCCAATTTTATTCTTGCGCACTTAGCAATTGCACCAGCCTGGCCATACGTGCGTTTCTGTCCCCATTTTCAAAGGGTGGCAGAAGTCGGATTCTACTGTGTATGATTATATGAGCAATAAAACGTCTGAAGTTCCTCAGCTGCTCGAATGAGGGCAGGAGGGTCCCTGCATGCTCACGTAGCTAGATTTGGGGCTTCCGCGCTCACAGAGGTGGATGGTCCTAAAGAAAACCCCTTGCTAGATGAAACAGCTCATCCAAGCTGCCATCTCTTGGCTCCGTACTAATCCATTCCGTTTTCCTTCTGTTCCCTGACTCTTGCCCTTTCTGCCTTCCTTTCAGTATCCCTCTGTCTGGCCATGCCCTGAAAAACATCTCCATCTCTTGAGCATCATTTCTTCTTCTTCTTCTTCTTCTTCTTCTTCTTCTTCTTCTTCTTCTTCTTCTTCTTCTTCTTCTTCTTCTTCTTCTTCCTCTTCCTCTTCCTCTTCCTCTTCCTCTTCCTCTTCCTCTTCCTCTTCCTCTTCCTCTTCCTCTTCCTCCTCCTCCTCCTCCTCCTCCTCCTCCTCCCTTCTTCCAAGTGGTTCCAATCCTCCTTTTGAGCCAGTAATTCCAAGATGCTGCTCCACTAATCTGGAGCAAGGAATTAAAAGAGAAAGCAACGCCTCTTAAGAGTGGTGCCCCAAAACACAGGAAGAATAGTGTTAAATCTCCCTGCTCATCTGGCCTTCCCCAAATACTGGCAGTTTGCTTGATTTTATACCAAAATTTGAGGGATGGGGTTTTTTTTGGGGGGGGGGGAGAACCAACAAAGAAACAACTTTTGACATGTGCCTGTGATCTCCGAATGTTTGACCCAAGAATAGAGCCAGCTGCTCCTGCTGCAAGTACTTTGCTGGGTTGGAACTAAGGTGTAATTCAAGCTTCGGTCTTCCTTAAATTTTCAAAGGTACTCGGAGGGGAGGGGGGAGGGGAATATTTTTTCTACTGAAAGTAATAATAATACAGCTATATAGATGTGTGCAGGTACAGATGTGTCTAAGTTTATGCTGCGAGCATATACACATCCGTCTACACACATGTTTATAAATATTATAGAGATATATTCTAGTTTTAAAATATATGCCAATACCGACCTTTTTGGAAGGGGCCCATAGGCAGCTAAAGTTCGTTGTTGTGACGAAGTCCAGGTTGAAAGCAATGAAGCAAGTTCAATCCAGCTACGTTAGGTCAATGTGGTGTCAAGGTTAGAGCCGGGGTGAGCAACCAGGTGCCCTCCAGATGTTTTGGGAAGCAACTCCCATCATCATGCTGTCTGGAGCTGATGGGAGTCATAGTCCAAAACATTTGGAGCACCAGGGAACCCTCTCCTGGGTTAGAGTCTCAGACTAGGACTACAGGACACCTGGATCCGTAACCCCACTCAGTCAAAAAGTTCACTGGGTGACCCTAGGCCAGCTAATCTTTCTCAGCCTAGCCTACCTCACAGGGTTGTTGTGAGGACAAAAGCAGGACAGCTTGTGAACTACCCTGAGCCCACTTGGAGGAAGAGTGGGATAAAATGTGTAATAATCTAATCAACCCTATTGTTTTCAATGGGACATCGTGCCAATCCACTTTAGCTGTAACTCCGCTCTACGTATTTGGGAAAGCAGGATATATGTGGGTGAGTGCGCACATCAGCAGGGGTAAGCAACCTGGTGCCCTCCAGATACTTGGAGTACAATTCCCATAAGCCCCAGGGAATATGGCCACTGTTCAGGGATAATGGGACTTGTAATCCAAAACATCTGCATCGTTACAACCCATCTCGAACCAGCAAAAGAATGTGCATGTTAGCAAGATTCTCCCTTCCTGGTCATCAGATCCTTTGGATGGAACAAAGCCTGTTCTCTTGAAGGTCGCAGATAAATGGAAGCAATTGGTTTGTGTGAAGGCGAGCATGATGTGCTGACACAATGTCATGTTGCTCATTGCACCCTGGAAGCTGGGGCTGCCACATATATGTCTGGAAGCAAATGGGTGCTGAAACATGCCAGTGCGCCCCATTCCTTGTTTTCCCCAGCGGCCTCTCCTGAAAACGAGAGATGGTCACTCACTAGGTCTAGATGATGGGGCTTGGTTGGACAGGGGGAGGCATTTGGTGTTCTGAATTGTGCTGCAGTGTGTATGGAATCACTAACCACAGCTGAAGGCCCCCACTAGCTAAAAGTTCAGGGGTTGTTTTTCGGGGGGGGGGGGAGGGAAGAACTTTGGGGTTGGGGTTTGAAATATAAAAAACAGATGTAATAAAACAAAATCTTAGTAAAATAAGCCACCGTCTGGTTTTGTATCTGCTTTGTTTGGCCAGGCTCTGAGTCTCTTCAGAATAATATCAAAAAGTGGTAAGAGTTTTCACCCTATTGTGCCTGATCTTTTGAGTTCTAAGCCCTATTTTCTCACATATAGGGATTCGTCAGACAAGCGTTTTATCGCATGCTTGCTATTGCCCACTCACTCGTCTGTACTAAGAGCGAATCTCTGTGGGTGAGTGCTTACTGATTTCAGAGGGAAGGCATCCCAAAATAAGGACGTGGTTTCTACATACCCAGCAGTTACAATTGCATTGAGATTGTTTTTCATGCAATGCTCTAGTGCGTTCCACTGATGCGCAAGGGTGCACATCATAAAATGCTGTGCACCAAGAAATCTCGACGAAAATGTGGTAAAGTTTTTTTTTCAAAACCTAAGAGTCCAGAGTGGTAAACGTAAGATAAATAAATAAAGGAACCAAAGTATACCAGAAATGTCATACAATAAAACATAAAACAGTACAATAAAAATAAAACACCCCTCCTATCCCCAAAAGCACCTACCCTCAGCCTCAGTACTTCAAAAGGTGAGTGTGCACCCTTATAACTAAGGACATGCTTGATCTCTTTAAAACAGATGGACGATCACTGCCAACATGCCCTGCCCCCTTCAGATTATCCATGAGGGAACATGGCCTTCAAGAGGGAGAGAAAATGGTTGGGCACCCCTAGATAATGGTTGCGCACAATGGAACCAGTTACCTAGGGAGGTTGTGGTCTCTCCCACCCTAGAGGCCTTCAAGAGGCAGCTGGACAACCATCTGTCAGGGATGCTTTAGGGTGGATTCCTGCATTGATCAGGGGGTTGGACTTTATGGCCTTAGAGGTCCCTTCCAATTCTACAGTTCTGTTATTCTAGAAATGGACCAATCAATCTTTTTCTGGTCCATGCCAATTTTGCATGTTTGGCTTCTTAAATCTGTTCCATCTCATCTCCACCCTGATCTACGATTTGCTTCAATCGACACAACGAAATGGAATTTAATTGTGTGTTATGGAATGAATTTCCTCTCAAAATACACGTTTTTATTCAGTTATTTAAAATTACTGTTAGACCACCTTTATGCCATCCCAAAATCAGGAGATGCAAAAAACCTGAAGGGTAATTGCATTTCGATCTACACAGCAGTTCTGGAAAACCCAGTTGGGTTTAAAGTGTGAACTGAAAAAGTCTTTCAGCATCTGCAGCTTTACTGACGTGTGTGGTCTGTATGGCCCCTAGAGGCTTATTCAAGCTATGAGATGATTCAGCGACCCTTAGGGCTCTTTCGCAGCAGGAGAGAGAGAAATCACACATCGCTGATGTAGCATCATAAACACCTACTTGATGAGCATTCCTAGCACGGCATTTTCCTGCTTTTAAAAATTCAAAACATCGCCCCGTCTAGGTCAGGATGCCCCAGGAAGGGAGCCCAAATGCTTTGTTTCAGAGATGGATATAATAGCGTGCCCACCGCTGGAGTTGAACTCGTTCACAGGAACTGAAAGAACATACCTGCCAAAGAACATCAAGGCCAGCCTCAGCAGTAAGCACGGCTTCCTTGCTCACGGGCCTCTCTGCCTGTCAAGCAAGCAAGTGGTAGCAATGTTGAAGGAGAGGGAGGGGAGGAAGAGCAGCTGGTCAGACCAGCAGGGAGAAGGCAGACACACTGAGGGAGGAGGCCTATTAAAGGTAAGGAACCTCAAAAACCTGGAGCCAGCACTGTCTGGCCCTTAAGGCCATCAGATTTATTAGGCTATATACTTTCATGGCTCAGAGTCCACTTCCGTCAGATGAAGCACTAAACCCGTATAGATCTGTTAATAAAGACGCCACAAGATTCTGTTTCTAAAATAGAGATGGGCAATTTGTGGCCCTCCAGATGTCTTGGCCTACAACTCATCAGCCCTAGGCTATGTAGACAGTTGGTGAGGGATGATGGGAATTGTAGGCCAAAACATAGGATGGGACAGAAGTTGTTCGCGCCTGCTCTAAGACATTGGCTGGGTTCACACAACATGACAACCCACACTTAAGGTTGGGTACGGGTTGAGTGTAGGTTGTCTTTCAACTGTGGGTTGTTGTTGAACGTAGACTGTTGTGTTGTAAGAACCCAGCTCCTTTATGTAAGCTCTGCTGACCTGCCTCCTTCCAGAAACGAGTGTTTCTGCTTGTTTGGGGTCCCCCAGAAGTGCTAAATGGACATTGGTTGAGGCCACGTGCAACGGAAATGGCAGCGTGTGAGTGCCCCGTTGGATCCTGCTCTAAAAACAGATATACCTAGAAGCAGGACAATGCAAAAAATGAGCAGAAGCTCCCCAAATAGAGGATAATGCCTTTACGTCAGGGCCATCAGTGAGAGAGAGCAATAAAATGAAGCCGTGTTTGATGAGATAATTCCTTATAGAACTTATATAAGTTCAAGCTGTAGTTTGAACTTAAAATATAGAATTGTATCATGAACATGTGTACCACATTTTATTCCAATAGGTCAATTTTCAAGAGAGAATTGAAAATACACACAGAAACATACAAAACAAAACAAAATGCCAAACAGGCTATTTAGACTAAAGGTAAACTTCCTTCTGCCAACAACTGGAGACGTATGTAAATTGTCAATGTGCATGTGGATTCCATGTGTGTAAAATCCTTTCTGAGTCCATTCCACAGAAAAATAGAAAGCTGTCTTGTACCAAGTCAAGATCAGTACTATTTACACTGATTGGCAACAGTTAAAGTATCTTCTCTGTCACCAAGATATGGGTCACTTTAATCCAGCCCCATTCACAAAATTCACATACAGTACTAGTATATGCCCACCATTCACACACACCATTCATATACTGTTCTCTCTCACACGCCTTGTTTAGCTCCACTGTGATAAAGCTATCTATTCCCTTCTCAGCTGTATTCTTTCGCACAGCCCCAGCCAAAGTAATGCGCGTCATCAATGCCAGAGCAAGGCTGCGCACAGTTCATATTTTGATTTTATTAATGCGAAATTGACAAGATCTCTGTGTGAGTGCACGAGAGCATGAACACGCATTCACCTCACAAAGCACATCACAAGCCACAGCTCCCAAACTAGGTGAGATCAATTCACACCAGAAAGGATTAGGCTGGAGGGCAAAATGTTACAAAATGTCACTGAAAACATGTGTGACCACACAGACACAGACACACACACACAGAGAGAGAGAGAGAGAGATGGCAAACAAAGAATACAACAGAATTTGAGGAATAAATGAAAGCAGTGCAGCCCATAATGATGTTACAGAAAACACAAAAAGGAGTCTTGTGACACCTGAAAGATTAAACAGGTATATTGAGGCAGAAGCTTTTGTGGGCCAAAGCCCGCTTCATTGGAAGCATGAAGTCTTATCCTTAGTCAACAGACCTTTATTATTATTATTTTAGACAGAGAGAAGAGTTATACAGGTGGGTAACTGTAAAGAGTGAGGGGCCAAAAGCCTGTGAAACGCAGGTGCCTGCTCCTCTGTGCCATCTCCTTGCAAAACTCAAAATGTCTGTAAAAAGTCAGCAGAGTGACAGTTCATAACAGCAGCAGTTGGAATAACCCAATTGGGGTTGTGGTCACCGAGCTCCCCTGGCGTACAGTTTTAGCTCTGCATAGAAATGTCAGTGTGTGTGCGCGCCTCTTGCATTTCGTGGCCTTTTGGCCTGCTGGTTCCTAATCCCTTTTCCCCTTACCATACCCATGTTTGTGCATGGGCGAGCGTATATACATGCATGGCGCGCAGGCAGGCATGTTTATGCCATCATAAATTTCATGAGGATTGCGATGCTGCGATATTCCTTTCTGTGCTGGAAGTAAATGGATGGATCAGTGATGTCAACACTGGCAGAAAAGGTAGTGTGGAACAGCTACCCTGCTTTTCTCTCTCTCTCTCTCTCTCTCTCTCTCTCTCTCTCTCTCTCTCACACACACACACACACACACACACACCTACACACACACACACACATCAAGCAGGGATTTCCCCTCTCCTCTTCCCCCTCTCCCGATATTGCTTTAGAAAATCCCAAAGTGCAGCTTCAGCCTTGGAATCTTGCCCGTTCCATGGAAACAGAAGACAGGAGAACTCTGTGCATGTGTGTGCTTTGCCAAACAGCTGCTACGTTCTGGGAAATCCCAGAGAACAGAGGTGCCTCATCCCACATCCTCATCCCCACCCTCTCACCCTCCTTCACCCTTAGATGGAACAGAGAGGGGGAAGGGGTGCTAAAAACATCCAAGTCCTTTCTCCACCCCTAGTATTGGCAGGTAACAATGTAGAACGTGCTGTTCTCCCCTCCCCTCCGCTTTGCATGCAAAAGGACCCGGGTTCAATCGCCAGAGTCTGTAGGTAGAGTTGGGAAAGGCTCTTGCCTGAAATCCCACGAGCTCGTCTCTAAGACAAATTTATTTATTTATTACATTTCTATACCGCCCAATAGCTGGAGCTCTCTGGGCGGTTCAGGGTCCTGTGCTTGACCCTGAGGCAAGCTAAGGACAGGTGATCAGCAAACCTTCCTTCCACTGATTTTGTGACACAGAAGATGCATGCACAATGGGTGGAACCCTATATATCCTGCCTTTTGCCCAATTCTGGGCCTCAAGGCGGCCTTACAAAGTTTAAAACATACATGTGTGTGGGGAGGGGGACAAAACCATAAACGTTTAAAATACACAACAAAATTATAAGACATTAACATAGATGGAGGGCCAGATTATTCTCCAAAGGCCTGCTGGAACAAACAAATTTTAGCCTGCTTCCGAAAGCCCATCAAGGAGGGAGCCAGTCTAGCTTCCCCGGGAAGAGAGTTCCAGAGCACTGGAGCAGCCACCGAGAAGGCCCTCTTCCCGTGTTCCCACCAAGCGCACCTGTGAAGATGGCAGGACTGAAAGAAGGGCTTCTCCAGAAGATCTTAAAGCACGGGCAGGCTCATAAGGGAGAATACGGTCTTTCAAATGACCTGGACCTGAGCCATATATAGCACCATCCCTGCATATAGCATTTTACAAGTCATGAGGGCAGCTCCCTGCCCAAGCAGCTTGCAAATAGATAAGAGGGGAAGGAAATGGAAACAGGGGAAGAGTATGGGGTTGTTATTGCAAAGTATGTCCTTTGGCTTACTTGCCATAGGTATGGAAACAAGGGGATAGAAGGGGAAGTAATCACCCTCTTTAGTACTATTTTGCAGGGGTGTGATATGACTGCTGTCAGTCAAGGTATTTTGCTGCCAAAGGACAGGCTGATCTGACATGAGATTCCGTGTGCATTTTTTCATTGAGACCTCAAGGGGGCGCTGCCTCTCCAAGCAACGCCTCCCTAAGGAGGGAGTTCTCAAGACTGGGAAATCCAGGTGAATATTTTCTGCTGTGCTATCAAGCATCTTTAAAACTCGGCCTCAGAACAGCTTGGGCCGTGGCTAAGCAACAAGAGGGTTAAGAGATGACACTTCTTAACCCCGTGTTTCTCCCCTAACTCCTTTAAGCCCCTCCAAGCACTTTCTGATATCAAGGACCATTATATTTAATAACGATCAGGATGATTTTCCCTCCCTAGTACAAGGGAAATGGATTCCTACCACGACTTAAAATACCAGTTGCCGTGACAACGCAGCAGCGGATGATAAGGAGACCTTATTTGTGGCTTAATAGCTGGGAGACAAGGGCTAATTAAACACCAGTCTGACAGGGGAAATTAGCAGGTGAGAAGAGGTCTTGTCCAAGTTGTCTCTCCATCTTCACTGAGATGATGGTTGTGGTCTTCCCCCTTCTGTCCCTCCACAAAAGGCCAGGGGATCAACAGGTACAACCACAGACAAATGAGGCAATAGAATTCTGAAGTGATTTAATAGGCTGCAGATGGAGGAAAGCCATTTTGGGGAGGTGGGAACACCCTGCAAGTTAAAAAAAAAACAAATCCAAAACCTAGCACATGATCAATAAAGGCTCTAGTCTGCCCTGCACACTTTCTGAATCAGCAGGTGTGAGCTGATGGAGAGGAAGGAGCCCCAGGGAAGGCACAGCAGCAGTTCGTGCGGGCAGCACAGAGTGATTTACTTGCTTCTGGCATTATGCAGAAGCTGCAGAGTACAGAGAGTAGAAAGTGTGTGTGTAAAGGGGGGGGGGGGGGGAAGAGACACTGTGATGGCTAGGCCAGGAAAGCAGTTTTAACATCCTCTGTGCCTCTTGCTCCATCACCTCTCCAAACGCAAAGACCTCAGGGAGTGCCTCCACTTTGCCGTGGAGGCATTGCTGTCCACAGGTCATTAAATCTTGGCCCCTGAGCCTGCAGCTTGCAAAGGGCTGGGTGAGCTTAAATGCTTACACCAAGGGTGCTCTAAGCATTTTTGGTCCCAAGGGCCACATGTGATGCTGGCTTGGGAATCATAAGAACCTAAGAAGAGCCCTGCTGGATCAGACCAAGGGACCATCTAGTCCAGCGTTGTATTCACACAGTGACCAACCAGCTGCCCATAGGAAACCTATAAGCAGGACATGAGTTCAACAGCACCCTCCCACCCACATTCCCCAGCAACTGGTTTACTGCCTCGGATACTGGAGTTGGGGTTGCACACGCTGCTAACGGCAGTGGGAAAAGAACTCTCTCTGTGAGAGGCGATGGGGTGAAGGCTAGCCCTGTGCAACCCCGGGTTCTGTGCAACCCTAGTCTATATAATTCAACACAGAAACAATTAAAGCACAGGATTTGATCAATAGGTCATCATCTTTGCAGGGTTTTTTTTTCTATCTTTACTTGCTCTTTCCTTTTTTAAAAAATTCCCTGATGCCGAAGGATAATGTGTTTGTGCGTGCATGCTCTTTTCTAAGTCTGGAAAGCTGCCTCTCCCGTCGGTCAGTGAGTTGGATCAAAAGCGCCATTAGTAGAAGGAAAATACGTGCTGGTGCTATCTTGCAAATGCTTCCACTGAAGTTCATGTAGCATTATTGTACCAGATTGATTCTATACCAACTTGCAGGCTGCTGTGCAAGAATATTTTTGGATTTAGTTTTCGCCATGCACAAAACCAGCACTATCACGAATGGAAGATGTCTTATCTGTGCAGAAGGGCACCTCTGGATCCAACTTCTGATCTGCTCTGGATACGTCTGATACGGAGTATGCTCCAGGCATGTTATTGGGCTGGTAACCCAAGCAAACTCCTTGATTGGGAGGAGGTTCTCCGTCTCTCAACTTCTGGAGCTTGGTGGTGATGAGGGCCGAGCTGGCATACTCGCCCCCTGCTCTCCTTTACATGATTCTTCTTAATCACATGGGGGATTAGAATGCCCAAACAGGCCTCTTATCTAGTTCCAATAAACTCCTACAGAAGTTGTTTACTTCCAGCTGCTGAAACCAACTGGATCCTCAGTCTAGCAGCTGGAATGCTTGAATAAACGCCATTATCGGGACTTCTGCTATCACACAGAAAGATAAGAATACAGCAGCTGAAATAGAAATAACTCTTGAGAAAAAGGAGAAGTTAGACTTACCCGTGTCTTGTCTGCACTGGTAGAATTAGTGGGATGAAAGCTCCTCAGAGACAGCAGACAAACTCGCAAAGGAATGAATTCTGGAGTCTGCGTTCGAAGGGAGATTTCCATCCACTTATAGTGGTGGGTGGAAGCATCAAATAAAAATCTCAATACTTTGCATCTAGAAAAGGTATACATTAATCCAACTGGCAAAATCATTACACTTCATAGAGAAGATAATCACCTCCAGCCAACTGACTGGGTGGATCTTTTCTGTCTACCTATAATGGAGACAAGAACCTTACTACAAATCCATGGTTCCTGATCTGACCTTTGGTGTAGAATCATATAATAGCAGAGTTGGATGGTGCCTACCAGGCCATCAAGTCCACCCCACCCCACCCCACTCAGTGCAGGAATCCACCCTAAAGCATCTCTGACAGATGGTTGTTCAGCTGCCTCTTGAAGGCCTCTAGTGTGGGAGAGCCCACAAAATGAGAGAATGTAAGCAAATCATTTTTAGGGTGGGAAAACCTAATTAAACTTGTGTAATTGAGTTGCCTGAGGGCTTGGCTTCAGAAGAACCTTTTTGTTGAAGCAGTAAGGGGGTTAGAAAAACAAACCATCCCCTCCCCCCGGAATTTTTAGAACTGGATTGTGGGGTAGCATGTCAGAAAGAGACAGGTAGCAACTCTAATTCAGTAGCACAAACATGGTTGAATTTATACAAGGACTCAAACTCAGAAATTTAGGCCTGGATGGGCAAATCTGTCAGTTTTGGTTTTCCCGCTTTTTTTTTTTTTAATCTCAAATGCTTTCTGTCTATGAAGAAATTTGCAAAGTTTGATTAAGTTCTTATAAAAGAACAAATCCCAACTGTTGTAGAGAACTCTCAGAACAAAGTTGGTAGAACCTAAGAAGAGCCATGATAGATCAGACCAAGCGTCTATCTAGTCCAGCACTCTGTTCAGACAGCGGCCAACCAGCTGTCGACCAGGGAGCCATAAGCAGGACATGAGTGTAAAAGCACCCTCCCACCCATGTTCCCCAGAAACTGATGTAAATAGCCTTACTGCCTCTGATACTGGAGGTAGCACATAGCCAACCAGTTGGCTTTGGAAATAGATTCCATTTTGGAGAGCTGAATTAAAAGAGCCACAAGTCAATAACCCAGGCACACTTTAGCCATAGAAATATAGATGCTTCGTGATCTAAAATGTAAGCATCGATTGAATGCCCTCTTGTGGCTCTGCAGTGACATTCTGATTGTCCAATCAACCTTCTCAACCAGAAGGCACTGAACAAGGTAATTGGGTATGATGTAGTGCTTCTTTGTGTTCGTATTTGCATTCAAAAGTTGAGGCAGGAAGTTTTCAGTATTTCTGGCATGTTGGGATGAGCATATTTTGTCAGTTTTAAAGACTTCTTCTCAACTATGAGTTTGCCTGTGGATGATCCTGGTTCCAGAGGTCAGGTGGGTGGCAACAGGAGGTGTTCTTTTTAGAGCTGGTGATTTGATTATGAAATACCCTTCCCAGAAATATGTCTGGAACCAACTTTACTGACTTCCAGATGCCAGGATAACGTTTTATTCCCCTGAACATTTGAATGGCAGTTGTTTTAGGCTACTCCTAACTATTTTTGAAAATACAATAGTGGGTTGTATCCCATGCATTTCAATGGATCTAATCTAAGTAGGGCTTCCATTGAATACAACTATATGTAATTATATACTTTTCTTTAAAAAAGAAAAAAGCAGTTAATTTTTTAAAAAAATGGCTTGACCCTTTTGAGCCATCTTGAATGGTTGGTTACCAAGACACCAGCTATCAGCTTTTTTTTAAAAAAAAAAAAACCCTACATTTTTCAGATGTACATCTCTTTGAGATTTTCTTTTAAGGGTGCAATCCTTTGGAAATTGTTGTAGCCTCCGAACTCTGGGGCTGCCAAGCATCCTAACAGAGGGCGGCCGAAGCACAGAGGTGGTCCTTGCCTTTGTGTTTTGGTCACCCTGCATTTTTGCTAAATGGGTGATTTCACCCATCTAGCCATGGCTGTTTGGAGTGCGAGGGAAGGAGCCTAGGACAGTATCCTCCCTTCGCCATCCCTGGGACTGACCCCCTTTCTTAGTCTCTGTGCTCAGGTTTCCGAGCGCAGAAAGTTAGCTGGCGTAGTTGTCTTCGACCTTGTAGCCAGAACAAAGAATCCTATGCCCCCCACTCCACCCCCAGATGCTGTCTATAGGATTGCTCTCTCCATAAGATAAAAAGCCCATTCTAACAAAGCTTGTTTCAATGAACTCAGCAATAACTGAATGGGGGATTCACTTACCTCAGAATCCTTTATTTCTGGACTACAGATGTTCCTATCTAACCCCTTTCAAATCATTAGCAAGGGTTCACTTATATTATATTTTGTATTTAAAAGGAGTTTATTTCTTTCCTGATTGTAGTACTGAACCGAGGCTTCGATGCTCTGGAATTCTCATCAAGGGCCACTGCTAAAATGGGAAGGCAAATTAATAATAATAATAATAATAATAACAACAACAACTCTCTAGACAAAAATCAGACCTTGATTAGATTAAAAAAGTGTATTGGATATCCAATACCAAATAATAAACATGACAGTATTAAAAATTTATAGATTATACAGCAAATACTACAGGAAAAAATGTACAGAAAGGTAGAAGTTTACAGCAGTCCTCAGAACTCTCCTACATCAGAACTGAAAAACAATATACACCCCACCTTCTCCATATTCAACTGGAGGAAGCTGCGACAGAGCAGCTTGGCTATGACACTACAAGATACACAATGTTCCAAATTTAAAGTCACAAGATATGTAAAAAACAGTGTTAAAATGTGGAAAAGTGCAAGACTTATTGTACGCTGACTTGAATAAATGTTTCCTTTTAGATTTAACCTTAAAAAACCCAACTTTGAACAGTTGTTTTATTATTAAAAATATCCCCAACCGCATTCCCAGATTCATGGCAATATTGACATTCATGGCGTAAGTAGCAATATATTCACAAAAAACCCACCAGTGGGGGGAAATACTGAGTACACATGATGGCATTTCTTTGGGTATAGGTAAGAGAGAGAAATGTACACATCTGAGGAGCACCAACTGAACACAGTGGATGAAATGTGAACCCTCCACACTGAAAGGATTTCCTGTTCTTTGCGATGGGAACATTGTCTCTGCAATGGAAAACGGTTATGTGGAACATTCCTTATCGCAAGAATAGGAAGCCCCTTTTAATTTATTTGTTAAATTTGTAACGTGCCTTTCCACTAAATGGTGCTTAACATGGATATAGTCACCCAACCTGACTGTACAGGGCTCTGGATCACAAACAACAGCCAAATTCAGAAAAGCGTATTGCAAGGTCTGTGCACCAGAGTGAGGCTTTTAATGTACTACTAAAATGTCCTCACTGTTTCTGATTGATGAGGATGATGTGTGTGTGGCAATAACAAAACTCAGCCTAAAATCACCAGCACACACAGAAAACAGATAATTGGATCTAGACCGGTGTCTGAATCCTCCTCTTCCACCCTTGATTTTTTTCTGAATATCTATTTTCCAGGCTTGCCAGTCTGCTCATGTTTTACTTATCATGGATTGCCCCAACACCAACCAAAAATAAGCCTCCAAATAATTTGTTACAATTAAGGATATGGTAGAAAGGAATTTACATCCTAACATTATGCTTGTGAATGTCTCTGAGGCAACAGGATGGTTACTGTTGGAAGACGGAACGTTGAGCTAGATGGATTACATTTCATTTTCATGGCACTTTTGATATAATAGTAAAAATTAATAAATTATTCAAAAATTGATGGCTTATTGGTTGGATCCAGCATGACAATTCTGTTGCATATGTTACAGTGGGTAACTTGATTGGATTAATTTATTATTCTGTGTTTCATCTTCAGAAGCCACTCTAGTCAATTTAAGTATTCAGAAGAAAAATGCCAGCATTCTTATTTTTCATAATTTGTTCCAAGAGGAAGGGAAGGCGTAAGCATGCCTCCTTCTACTTATCTCTTCTCCCCTGCAAACAGTATCTCCTGGATACTGGAGGCTGGAGGTTTACAAACTTGAGTTGGCCAGTAATATACGATTCCAGCCTTAATCAAATGGATAGTTAAAGGACCCTATAAGGCCTGCTGACCATCACAGCCCTGCAAGCGAAGAGGGTTATGGACGTTCTCTGACTCCCCTAAGCCCATTGCCAGCACTGAACTTGATGGAACACTGCTTAGCCCAAACAAATTTGCCACATAAAACTACCCGTAAGATCTATTCCTCTCCCCCACCCTACAGCTCTTTAAGTGTACATGTGAATGTCAAAAGAACCTCCTTTTTACCAATCAGATTCTTTTTCATTAAGTGACCATCCCAGGAGATGGTAGAGACCCTTTCTTTTGGAAAGGAGAATGGTGGTATGGGTAGTAACTAGATAACAGAGAGGAAATAAAATATCACTTGCTTATAAAGAATTCCTTTTCGTCCACCACCACCCCTTCCTCTGGCTTAGGCGGCGCCAGAATGACACGTTGTGCCTGTGTTTGGTGTTTTAGAATAAGCCTGCTAAGACATTTTGTTTTGATTATGGCTCAACACTAAATATACTTCTGACAGCGTTTTCGCATGGTGTACAACTAACAGAGAAAGGCGGCCTACACATGATCTATGACTGACCTCTGTACATTAAAAGATCTGGAATAAAACTCAAGATGCAATGTAAATGTTAAGAGGTATAGATCGTAAAATGAAACATTAAAACAAAAGAAAGTTCAGTTGCTAAGATGCATTGTGGTATCTGATCCTAAAGGACCCTACATTATAAGGGGAGGGCATTTCTCGATGAAATCCCCCCTGTAATTTAGTAACCAGACACACTGAATGACTAGCTCACAAAGCAGATTATTGAAAAAGGTGCTTTCATCCAGTCTTTCTGACCTGTTACCTTACTTTGGGCTGGTTCAAACAAAAAAAATTATTTGTCCACATGAGCAATGCCAACTGACTTTCGGTATGTGTTCACATGAACAGGGGCAATGACAAACTGGGTAAACACAGATGTAGCTAGCAGCCATTCACATGATCACTGTGGTACTTTTCCCAGTCACTGTGATCAGGGAATTGTTCCTATTACTATCCAGGAATATTCAGTTCACACATTACATTTGTCCACCTGAGCATATACTATGGGATGGTTGGAAGTACTCACATGGATAAAGCTGCATTTAATTGTTCCTGGGAAACAATGTAACTTCCTACCACTCTGGCTTTTTGCTCCAACCCTATTCCCACCCCATATTGAAAAATGCACAAAAGCAAAAAAAGAAAAAGAAAAAAAGTTTCTCAGTGTTACATTTCAATCCAAACAGATAGCTAATCTCACAGTGATGAGAGAGAATCTAGTCAGGCTTTTAATAATTATAATATAAAAATAAAAAAGCTTACAAATAGCAATGCAGCATCCCCCAAGGCCATGGATTAACTGCTGGAAAGTGATGTAATTATACACACACTAAAAACAAAAAAAACTGAACAACCCACACTGGCAATGAATTCCCGTACACAATAGAACAAGCAATCAAACATCCGTCTAGGCTGTGGGAAACAACACAAATTTCTTTTTCGTCGGATTACACTTTCTTCTTTCTTTTTTTTTTTTTAATAAAAAAGATACAATAAAATAAAAACACACAAATAAAATTGTACATAAATGTGAATGTCCAACACTGAAAAAAGCAGGGAAGGTCACAGCACTGAGACAAAACCTGACTCAAATTAACGCTAAGTCCACTTCTTTCTCTGGATACTGGATTTCGTCCGCCTGATGCATTCCCCCCCCCCCCTTTTCACGTGTCATCTCAGTAGGAAGTGGAATCCAACTTTCCAACAGGTTCATTTCAGGGCAATGAGTAGAAAAGTCGCTTGATTAACCAGCAGTGGCACTGATGCTGTAGCTGGCTGTGTGTCCTTCTTGTGCTGTCCCCTAGTCTTTGTACATTTCCTTGTGCTCCAAGGCCAAGTCCCAAGACCTGTGAAACAGGATCTGGAGTCGTTCCTTGGGGAAGGTGGTCATGCTGTCGTGATGGCATTAAGGTCCTTCATTAGTCCTTCCAGGTGGGCCATCTCTTTGGTCAGCTCATCCGGTTCATAATTCTGCAGGAGATTTAACAGGGGTTACTGGACAAGATGAGCTGCATTGTTTTGGGAGGGGAGGGGGAAGAAGCCATTTCTGACATGAGACATGGCAGCAAAGCTGCATTTATTGGATGGATTATGTTACTATAGAAATCGAAATGCCCCCGTCCTGTTTTGCAAAAGCAATGCAAGGAGAAAGATGCGGGCAAGAGCAACACCAGAATCCAGCATGTAAACAAATCCCAGACCAATAGTAAACAGTGAATTAATGAAATAGAATGTGATGGGGTGGGGGTGGGGGTTAGGCATGGGGAGAGAGAGGAAAGAGAAAAAAATAATAATCAACTTCTTTGCACGCAAGACAATACCTATGAGGTAATGATTCTAGGCATATTCCAAATATCTACCAAATCTTGCTGAAAAACGTGGTGAGAATGGGCAAACAAATTGTTCAGCTCAAGAAAAGTCCTCATGAACAAAGGGGTGCTAATAACTTTTTAGTTGTATTAACAGAATTTGTGTATCATTTTTAAAACCCTGGAAGATGATGAACTATACTTGGGATATATAGTATCCTTACTCTTCAAAATACTGGAGCCCACTCATGTGAAAACTTTGAGCCTGCCTTTGGGGGGAAAACCCTATGTAAGGGTTTAGAAATCATGAGAAATGAGCAATGAACTTGCCTACCTGATCCCAATCTTTTATCAGCTTCCCATGAGAGTAAGCAACTTACTCTGGCTGTTCAAAATGAAAGCTAGGCCCCCTAAGCAGAGCAATGAAGTATTCTCTAACAAGGGCCATGTAAGTCCCAGATGCCATGAGATGTTTAATTTATTTTTATCTCCACCCAAACGTTAGGGGAATGCAACTTTCCATACCTGATGGGCAATTTTTTGGCATGGGACCAACTTATAATTAATACAGTGGCCTTCAGTGTGTGTGTGTATTTGTACACCACTACTATAGGCTGCACGGCTTCTAGCTACACCATTTCATCCTATAGAGAAAATTACATGAAAAAGGAGAATAAAAACATGAAGCTTGCCTTCTAGTGAGTTAGACCACTGGCAGATCTCGCCCAGTGATGCCTACTCTGACTAGCAGGGGGTTGAGAGGATTGTCAGTCAGAGAGATCTTCCCCAGCTCTGCTACTTCAGATCTTTTAAATCATGTGCGACAGAGACTGAACCTGGGAACTTCTGCATTCATAACCTAGACTATATTACTGAACTATGGCCCTGCCACATCCATCACGCTGGAAGAAATAATAACTATCAAAGAGCAGCAATACACAATTATAGATGGACAGGAGTCTGCTAGCAGGGATCCTAGCAGTGTAGCATCTTATAAATGCCTTATATTAGATAAAACACTATTATCAAATTAACAGGTTTTGCCTTCTAGAAAGCTTAGTGATCTCTACAGAGGAACTCACTAAAAAAGAAGAAAAAAACCCAAAAATACTGTGAAAAACAATCACACCATAAACTTACGGTTTGGCTCAGTGTCTTACTCACTTCTTTTAATTCTCAAAAATACGTTCAATCTGAATTATGATTAATTTTACTCTCATTTACAGCCAAAGCTTCCAGTGCAGTGAAGTAAGGTGAGGCTATCTTCCATACTTACACTTTCTGTGTCTTCGAGCATCCTTGTTGTTTCCTGCACTTCGGGGGCACTTGGGACCACGACTGGCATAGGAGGCCGGGTTCTCCCCAAAGTGCCAATTGATGCGGTCTTCACTGAATGAACTGGATGGCTAGAAGCTTAACAGAATTATGACCAAGGTTAGCCTAACTGTGCAGAGTCATTTGCTGCCATTATGTTAGGGTTGAGTCAAATTCCTACAAGATTTGAAGCTCAAGCCATGCCTTTAAATACAACAGCCAAATACAGTATAAAACAATGAAAACAGCTGAAAACGTAACTAAAAACACATAATTTTAAACTACGAGGCTCAGGCTAAAACCATATTATTTAAAAGGCCTGTGTGAAGAAGAAGTGAGTCTTTACCTGGTGCTGTAAAGTTCATAAAAATGGTGCCAGGAAAGGCTCTCTGGGGAGACTGTTATATAAGCAGGATGCTACCACCAAAAAGGTGCTCTCTCCCTTGTGATCACCCACCTTATCTTCTCTGGAAGAGGCCTCAGAGCAGGGCCTCTGAAGAAGATCTTAATATTCAAGTAGGTACACATATGGGAAAAGGTGATTCAGGTTGGAAACTTGGTCCCAAAATTATGCGGGGTTGAAAACCAGAACTTTGAATCAGACCTGGAAACAGACTGGGAGTCTGTGGAGCTGACAGGCGTGAAGCAGTCAAAGTGCCCAGTCCCAGTTAATCATGTTGTGGCATGTCCCTAAATTATCTGCCAATCTTCTGATAATGCCCAATGAACTCCTCCATTATGGATTGGATTTTATTGGGCATGATTGATTGCTCTATATACATGGCAGTAAGATACTAAGCGTGCTACATTCTACATCATATAATAATGTCCATGACATGAGCGGTTCAGTGAGGCCACACAAGAGAGGAAAGACGCAGTAAAACTTAACTCTAAGTGAGACAACACCTTGGGGAGAAGGAACAAAATAATAAGGCTGACTCGAAGTACATGTTTTTTCCTAGGTGAGACGTGTTTTACATCAGAGGTGGGGAACCTCTTTTCTGTGAAGGGCTGCATTCCCTCGGGGGTAAGCTATTGGGGGCTGCATGTTGAAGATGGATGGCGCTGCCACACTTTCTCTTTTCCTGCCACTCTCTGTCTTTCTGACACCCCTTTCTCTCTTTACCCCCCCCCCCCCACTACTACTCCCCACCCACTAGGCTGCTGGGGAGGGACAGATTGCTCTTGCAAGAAGTCTGAACTGATCACTAGCAGAGGGCTTTGGAACGAGGCTGAGGGCCCTAGGACTGCAGCCTGTCCTCATCTGATCCAAACCAACAGTGCTGTAGATGCTCTTACAACGATCAAAGGCTTCAGAGGAGCACCTTATTTCTCCCTCTTTTGTCAGGACCTTTAAGCTATCCTTTGCATTCATGATTCACCTTTCCATAGCATTCATTCCTTGGCACTCACCTTGCTGGGATAATAAAGGTGTGCTTGGCAAGGCAGGGTCATAGGTTGCCCCGGTGGGTGGGACTGCTGGCACAGCAAAGCTCTTCAGAGGATGAGAGGGGCGAACATGGGCAGTAGGGAGGTTTTGGCCTGTCTCCTCCTCCTGAGTACTGGGCAGATAAGATCCTGTGGCACTTTCTGGCTCCTGGTGGTCAGCACAACATGTCTGAGATGAGGAAGCTGGCATGGTATCTGTGCTAGGTGTATTCCGAACAGATTCTGGGTTAGAAAAGAAAAGTTCTGTTTTATTTCAACACGACAGTCCAGCTAGCATGAAACTAGAGTCTCTGAGCATATTTAGGGGAATAAAGTTGTCAAATGTTCACTTCAGCATTAAGTCCTAAATGCTCCCCTTTCTAAACGAGTTCCACAATTGAGAGGATGGGAAACTTGCCCAAAGGCTCAAGTAATGTTTGATTATTTATTTATTTATTTATTTATTACATTTCTATACCGCCCAATAGCCGGAGCTCTCTGGGCGGTTCACAAAAATTAAAACCATTCAAAGTATAAAACAACAGTATAAAACCGTAATATAAAATACAATATAAAAGCTCAACCAGATAAAAACAGCAGCAGTGCAAAATTACAAATTTAAAACACCAAGTTAAAATGTATTTATAGATTGTTAAAATGCTGGGAGAATAAAAAGATATAAACCTCTACACCTGCCTCCCACAACCTGGTGCCCTCCAGATATTTTGAACTACAAGTCCCAGTATACCTGATTATTGGTCATGCTGGCTGAGGCTGTTGGGAGTTGGAAGCCCAAAACATATAGAGAGCACCAGGCTGGGAAAAGCTGCTGTAGACCGTCGGTAGGTTCTTTTGCTTTGTTACTTAAACTGTACTTTTAAACTGTACTTTTTCTTTTAAAAAGAGCTACTGTCTCTTTTTAGAATGGTCTTACTGTCACATAAACCAAGTTACCTAATCAAAACACAAATCGGTTTACTGGGTTATCTAAATACTTCCAAATTTGCTCTCATATTCATCTATCTTTAGCTAGGACACAATTTTCTTAAAATGGACCAGCTGTTACAGAATTTTATTCTAGCTATGCTAGGTACAGGTACTTCAGCGCTGTGCATTTCCATGTTACTGGTGTATATTAAGAAAGATATATGATGGGTACTCTGATATCAAAGTTTACTTTAGCGTACACTGCTGCAAAAAGAAGCCATTAGTACTCTAATTAAACAAGGGGTTATCCTCACCACAAAGACACTATTCACAGCATTAATAAAGAGACAGCAAATTATGCAAATCTAAATCCTAAAATAGAGAAAATGGATCACCATCAAACCTTGGATCAAATAAAATTCTGCGTACTTAAAATGTGCCAGTAAAAGCATCTAGAACAACTCAATACAGCAGAAGAATTACAAAAAACATATATAATATATGGGAATATCTCTTCTTTGCTACACAGGCTCAGATTTGCACAAAGATGGCTTTTATTGCAACAGCAATCATTCACTCAATTTATATGCTGTTTGTAATAATTTTAGCAAAGTCAGGATCTTTAAAATCTGGCTGCTGGCAACGGAGGCATTCTGGTGAAATTCCCGATTAACAGTAGCACCTCCTTTGCAATTCAGAACAATCAAGAACCTACAGACAGGGGCCATAGAATTTATTTTGCTGTAAGTAATTTAATCATCTATAACTTTAACTGCAATTTCTCAAGTTATGTCTCAAAGGGTTAACAGCAGCAGCCAGCAGTCCATGCACATATTATGGTGCTTCAATCTTTTAAAGGCTGGTTTGAGTCCCTTGAGCAGCAGCCATCAAGATGTCATACACATACTTCAGGAAGGCACACTAAGCCTCAATTCTTAAACAGAAAATGTCCACTTCTGTACTACCCTGCTGTTTAAACACACGTTATCAACCCTGTAATAATGTTCAAACTGTGCTTGATTAAATGGCACCTGCAGATTATATAGGGGGGACAGACAGGCTTTCAGCGAGTTTGAATTATAAAACATGCTGCTAAAGGGGGGCATTATTATCCTTTCTTTTCTAATCCAGATGCAACATATGATTGACTGGGTTGAGTCCAAATATGAAAGGGAAATTATTCATTCTTAAATATATCTCTGAGAAAAAGAGCGGACTCTCTTGCTCCCTGCAGGGTTCTTCACAAACACTGAAATGACAACCCTATCCTCAGAGCTCAAAACATGGAAGCTGTTCCACAATCATGCATTTAACCAAGACTTAAGCATAGTAGTGTTGCAATGTTAAACTAAAAAATAAAATATGTCTGGAACGCTTGTTACAAGAGGAAAAAAGATCACAAGACTAACAGCTCAATCCTATGGATGTGTACTTAGAAGTTAAGCCCTACTGAGTTTAGTAGAGTTTATTTCATAGTAAATGGGCTTAGGGCAGCAGCCCAAGCAAGTCACTGGACACCTCTAACAAGACTGTATGAACAACCAGCCTGCCTGACACATATACACAAAAATGGGATTTGAGTATGTGGCATACGTTCTCATCTTCACATCTCATTTACTAATGGCTGGCTTCCAAACAAGTGTGCCCCAGGTTATTCTTCTCACCTGTGGAATTAGCCCTGTCTGAATGGGACACGGATGTGCCAACGGGCCATGGGTTGGCCTGATGATGGAGATAGCTGCAGGTTGGAGAAGCGAGGCTGCCGGAGTGGAAATGATGATGGGGGTTATCAAGGGAATGGATGGGATGAGCACTAATCACAGCTGTGAATGAACATAAGACAGAAAAAATGCTTAACACAGAACAACCAGCATGCATGCCAAAGTGTGCCCTCACCCATTCAATCTCCCCACCCCACAAAATAGTGCATAAAAAGCGCCCTTGGTGTACTGGAACAACAAAGTCTGTTTTGCCATGAAATTTGCTGGGATATAAAACTAGGAAGTAAGGACTTCAGACTCTGGCCTTTTCTATTATTTAAACACATGATTTTATTTTTAGAGGAAGAGGGGTGTTTTCCGTACAGTTTCCCAGTATCCATGTTCTATGTTGAGATGATCAAGTAGGATATAAATATGGAGTCAAATTACATAAACTGTTACAGAACTAGTAAGAAAAAAGGAAAACTGAATGGGATACATTTCAGGAAGTTAAAGAGTAAGAAAAGCAGGGTGAGGAAGCAATATATTAGAAACCAAAGAAAATAGGAACAGAGTAACAGCTAATGAAAGAGGTTTGTTGCAGCCATAATGATGAATCTTGGTTTGTTGTCTTAATTCTGACTAAGATCCCAAACATACAGTGAAACCATAAGAACATAAGAAGAGCCCTGATGCTGGATCAGACCAAGGGTCCATCTAGTCCAATACTCTGTTCGCACAGTGGCCAACCAGCCATCGGCCAGGAATGAGCAAGCAGGACATAGTTTAGGCTTTGCGAGTTAATCCTGCTACCATGGGATGTATATACAGGAAAATTCCTGCAGATGCTTGTCATTAGGCAAGCAAAAATATAGACTTCACCAAGATTTGTTCAGTAAAATACTTTTGAAAACCATTTTTGCAAACCATAATAGTCAAAACATGGCTAAATGTTATGTCTGCATTACACAGAACTACAAAGTATGGGTGTCACAGAATGGGAATAAAAGTCAAATGAATCAGTAAACAGAACACCATGGTAAAAGGACATTGGAAACTGTAAAGCTGAATTTTATTTCAATGTATAGTTATAGCAATATTGGGAAGACAGCAATTGTAAAGATGTTAAAATTCTGAAATATTTTTAATGTGGTTACTGGTATGATGAAAATTTGGTGATACTATTTATTAAAATATCACCCTGCATCTCCCCTCCCACTGCCGCCTCACACAAATACACAGACAGAGCTTAGTTCTTCTTCATGGAACATTCTATATACAAACATTTCAACATCACAGTGGAGAATAACAAAACAGTTTTTTCAGCTTCCAAGTCTTCTGAAATAGCTTTTTTATGTCGGTGTGATTACATTACTTAGCAATAATTCATTAGTTCCCAATCAACTTGTTTTTAATCAGCCCTTAGTTTTTCATCTTTCCATTTATTTTTCTTATAATGCTAGCACTAACCTTGAGTACCACCCACAATCACCCTGTTCCTTTTCCCCCTCCTCCTGTCTTTTGACCTTCACTATTCATGTAACTCTCTTCTGTTCACCATATCCCATTACTCTCCCAGCCCCTCCAAATAAAAATAAACCCACCCATTCTTTCCCATAGTATACTTCCAGCACACATAGCTTCTTTTGGAAGACATCATACAAAACACAGTCAGTCAAGACCTTCTCAACCCACTGTACTGATTTGTCTTAGATTTCTCTGAATGCTGCCATTTTATCTATAACATAGCATTCAAAACGCAATCAAGTTAAATGAGTTCATCAACAAGTTCACAAAGTGCTTGAGACGTATCCACTTGAACGGATGGATGGATATACTGTAAGTTGCTTAAATGGGGGTTGAGCAAATAGCATCGGAGTGTTGCTGCTTATTAAATTTTATCAGTCCTCACTCAATTCATTTTACTCCACTGAGGCTCATCACCGACAGGTTGCTATCACCTCTACACAAAGTGCTGAGAAGCCACCGTGAATGAATTTCCCTGTGGGGCTTCTCACTGTAGCACTGAAAGAGGTCATTGGTTCTGGGTGGCTTGCTCACTACCCCAATAACTCCCTATTGCCAGGTTTGCACAAAACGACAAGCTGTGGCGTGCCCCTGCGTGGCTTGAATTTCTAAATGCAAAACGGTAAACCCCATGGGGAAATTCACCCACGAAGGCTTGCTGTCATGCGTGAACCCGGTCAGAGAGGTCAGAATCTCCATAACCATGACTTACAGCTCATTCCCTAGCCTTTGCATCTTTAAAAACCACAACACAGCACCTAGACCACCACCAGGATTGGGCATGTTGACTGAACTTGTCAATTATTGGACTAGTCTCCTCATTGTCTTGGGGAACATTCTGCTGTTTGGGATCCCTTTTACATGTGTTGAGACCCACTAAATTAAGATAATAACTACCAGTGGTGTGGCATTTGCTTTTAGAAGACCAATTAGCTTGTATTTACCTTTCCTTGCTCTGACGCTGAGTAATAAGGAAAGATGTGAAGTGGATTCTAATTAGCTGCTGCAGCTGCCTTGAGACTAAATAGCCTGGAAACTACATTTGTATGGGGTTTATCTAAAGAATATGCAAGACTAGTAACTAAAAATTCATCAGCAGTCTTACATAGCCTTCAGAGATCACCTGCCATTTTACATTTTCTTGTGCTACGCGCTGGCAGCAAAAATAAGATCTTGCCTGGGTTCCAGATCTTGCCTGGGGTCCAAATAAAGGGTGGGGAGGAGAGAGAAGATACGAATGTTCACCTAGTGAGTAACTGAAGGAAAATATAATTTATATCTAAAAATGTCAGACGTTCAAAATTCAATTTCGGCACGCCTCTGAGTATTTATAATCTTGACATTCTTTCCGGGATGATTAGACAATTCTATGTTTCTTTTCTGAACTTTCCTAGCATTAAATATATTTCAGGTACAAGCAAGATTAAGTGCACATTCATCAGACTACTCCCATGCATTATGAGAGAGAATTAGAAATGTTTCATTCAAGATGGCTTGGTGGGTAATAATTAAGGCTAGACTTACGCTGAGGAGGTTGAGAATCAAATGGCATCATCATTTTTGGCCTCATCCCCCTTCTTCCTGCAAGGGTGGACATGCTATCCTCTGACTCATGGCCTAGATAAAGAACAATGAATGTTAGATACTATAATATTGATGACCTTGATGACATCCCCATCAGCAAACAGGAGGATTTAACCACTAATAATTTAAAACAAATATTTCGAATAAAAAGACTCCTGCTGATCGTCAAAAAAAAAATAACTCTCAAAAACATTTTAGTCTTCCTCTGCAGAAAGCTCATGCAAATAGATTAGCAGCAGGGTTTGGTTTTGAAGGTCTCCAAAGCCAAAATAGGTTCTCCAAAGTGATGCAAATAATGCTATTAGCAGTAATACTACATTGTATATTAATGCTAGTGATTCTATTCATGCAATGATTTACCTGCAAATTACTATTAAAATGAACTGTAAAAATGCAACTTAATTAGCAAGTAGTTATCAAATTAAGAATCTTAGTAAAATCTTCTTCTCTACAATCTGGTCACATAACGATCTAAGATTATACAATAAGCAGCAAGACTAAAATTTAGTTTGATGTCACCAAAACTCACCTCTATATGAGTTCCGTCTTTGATGGATATTGCTGTCCATGGAATTGTCAACTGGTGTGATATCTTGAGAATTACGAGGGATTGGTGTGTCTGTCATAATTGGATTGGGATCTGGAGATTTATCAATAGGTTTCAGCTCCAGCCTCTCATGATGAATCCAAAGATCAGGGGGCTTGACGTCCTTGGAATTCCCTTTGTATTTATGAGACCCATTCACAGACTTGCAAGCAGCTCGCTTCCTTTGAAAGCAATACAGAGTATATTAATGCATTCGTTGGCAGGCATAAAGCTACTTTTTGTTTTTCCTCCAAGCAGCCGTTCACCCA